>NC_136856.1:18529369-19099814 GCF_951799975.1 Gobius niger | reverse complement strand
ACCCACAGGCGCGCAGTAGACTTATGTCAATGCCCCCGTGAACCTGCAGCGAACAGCGGAGCCTGCCTGTTGGTTCTGTTATTTACAAGTAGCCCCATTGTTACTTGCCTTGAGCTGTTGTGTTTTCACTCCGGGGAAACAGTGGGGCCACGTTGTAAAGCTTTTAGATGGATAGATTAGTATGTTAACACCCGAGGATTACAGTTGGAGCACCATCAGCGTCCGTGTCAATCAATTTACCTGACTGCAGCTCTCGGCCATCTCAAACTCACAAATCTAACAAAGAACATTGCACTGTATATGAGGGCCGTATCCAAGAGCGAGTATTTGTTTAACCTTTGGTGATGAAACAACTTGTGCCCAGTGGAGGAAGGAATAGACTTTTGCAAGCTAGGTATTTAAATAGTGCTTACACTGCAGCTTGGGGTCTGACTTGCAATGGGAAGGTGTAAGATTTGAGAGAAACAGTCGACCAGACCTCTTTATGAGCAAAAATACTGATCACCGCACCTTTGAAGAAAAGATAATCCGAGACGTTTTTAAATGCTTGTTCTTACAAGCGTGGCACACACCATCTAAGATGCATTATTAGTACCTCAGATACTCATCCATCAGCCGCTGACACCAAATATTAATTTCCTTTGCCAATTTTAATTAGTCATTTAGAACGCTCTATTAGCATATTTCACTTTTATTAATTCACACAGGTTCCTCTAATGTCAGCATATAAAATATGAAAGTGGAGCGGCTCCAGTTGGGATTAAGCTGGATGGTAGTTAAGAAGATTTCACTAACAGTGTAATGCTCTTTCAGCATTCACTCACTAATGAAGGGCATATAGTTTAGATTTTAAAGTATACGGACTCCATACATGCGTACCATTATTACCACCTCTTATGCTGTATTGATCAATTTAAGACAAGATAAGATAAGATGAGCCTTTAGGGCCCCGTGTCCAATAAATAAATGCACACACCATGCCATGTTTTTAAAGCTTTTGTTCAGGACCGACCTATCATCTATGGCACCATCTGTTGGAAGCAGCACCCTCTGCGGTCTATCCCTCTGCCATCTACAACATCACCAAGATTTGCATGTAACAATCAGACTTTTTGTTACAGAAATAGGTGTTTCAAGCTTTCAAACAAGCCCATCTACGTCCTAGGGGCAGTGTAAAATATATACATGACTTGTTAACTTGCCAATATTGATAGATCGGAACACATGTTGCAGGAACTGTTGTTTGGCCCAAGATACAGTAATTTCCGCCTTCTCACTCATATACACACTTTTGTGAAATATCACATGTCACGTCACCTGAGCGTTGGTATTGTCTTGCCAGGTATCGCCCAGGCTGTCCAGGAGACTCCAAGTACTCACAAAACCTCAGGAACGATGAGACAGGTATATAATGGTAATCTCCATACATCAGCATCTTTCTTACAGACAGTGAATTTGACACAAACTGACACATAATGACACTGCAGTGTGGAAGTGACAGAAACACATCGGCTATAGCATGCCATGGAGCAGAGAAAGCTTGGCTTGTGAAAAACATTTCTTAGGCAATAATGCTAAAACACTACTTGAAGCAGTAATACACTCAGTGGACTTTCTGTGTGGTGACAGATAATCTCAAATTGTCTCTTTATCATGGTACTTTAGTGGGAGAAAATATGTGTTGTATTGACAGAACTATATGAAGCAGTCAGCTCCTTTAAAGTTAAGAGCACAAAAGTTCAAAGCACAACATGTTCTCACAGCTGACAGGTATAGCTGTAACTTCAAATTCACATACAGTATAGCAAAGCAATTAAAACATATTTGGTGCAGAAAGAGACTGGACTGACTGGACTCTCTTTTAACCTTACAATAAAGACAAAGATAAGTGCCCAATGGTAGAAGACGATGATAGTAAATGGAGAGCACAGGTCTCTGTGAAGTCACAGGTCCTAAAGTGCCCACCAAGTGATAAAACATGAGGACTGTTGAATATTAAATGATTCTATTGTATTCTATTAAATAATCAATGGCATCAAAAATTTAATCTATGTAACTTTTTATGAATTTTCTTTTGTTTTTCTTACCCTTTTGTGACCCAGTGGTTGTATGGGTGGTCAGCATACACCTTTACTTTCCATCACGGGAGCCTCTATAACGCTCCAGGATCAGTAGTTTTGTTGGTTTGTCTGAGAGGCTCCATCAGCAGAGAAAGCCTTCCAAACAATTGACCCTGGAGCATCCTAGAGACCACTGTGATGGAAAGTAAAGGGAACATGCTGACCGCTCATGTGGCTACTCGGTTGTTACAAGGTCAAATACGCACAAATATGAACTTGTTTTTTCACTAAAAGTTGTATAATGCACCTTTAAGTTGAGTTTCTTAATTATGGGGGCAGACAACCATCTTACAATCCACTAAACCTCATCTTTTAGTATGTCTATAATGAAGAAACCACATGAATGAGATAAATGTAATGAAATCAATATACAATTATATATGTATTATATATGTATTTTCTGGACTATAAGTCGCTCCGGAGTATAAGTCGCACCAGCCTTGGCAACTACTTGGGCCTGGAGGCGTAACTGCACCACTGACGAGCCTCTCCCGGCATCATGTTGTTCAAGCACCCATTTGCGAACTTGTTCCTTTCGCTGTGCCCATGTGGCAGTCAGAGAAAATGTATTTAAGAGAAAAAAACACACAAAAAAAACACAAAAAATCTTAAAATAGTTTTCTAAATAAACCAGGATAAATTAGAAATAAAACACGTTGTGCACTCAGGTCCGTCATGTCCGTGTTGTGTCGTAGCTCTGGGTTCTCCAGGGGCAAAGGTTCCAGCAGCGCATTTTATGAAGTCACAAAACCATGCGCTAAAACTTAACACCATACTCCGTCTACAGAAACTCACCCACTCTACGTTTGATTCTTATTTTAGATCTTCAAGATGGAGCGATCTTAAACTGCGTCCTCCTGAAATAAACATGTTGAAATATGGCAAATACTTATTCCCAATGTTTGCATAGCTTTGGCTTTTATCAGACACACACGGCAACAGACTTGCGATTACCACATAAAACACGTTCGACAGACGGCGCACAGCCTGTTAAAAATGTAGTAATTTTCAATCATTTTTTCATGCTTTATTTTTGGTGCCCCTCCCTAACAGTTTGTGCAGAAACAGACTTGTTTTTTTCATCTGATGTTTTAAACATGGCTGCGCACTGTAACAATCTCCAGCATTTGCATTTATACCGTGGTGATAAGTAGGTTACCCAAGAATGGGAATGCATCCTCTGTGGTGCACAATTGTTGCTAAATACTTAATGGAGCTGCCAGTATCTTCAAGGAGCACCTGTCCCCCTGTTTTGTCAGTCTGATTAGAGTGTGAAAGAGCTGTGGGGGGAAGGGGAATCAATGGGGAGCTTAGTGTTAAGTCAACTCCATGTGAACATACTTTAGAAATGGCATATTTGTTTTTGCATGATAATGGACCCACAAGTGTCTCCCTGCCATTATCTCATTAGCTGCTGACATTGCTGTAAGGAATGTTATCTTTTCATGAAATAAAAAACTGAAATTAATAATACATGCACACATGGGGTAAATCCTTAGAATAATACGCAATACATCCTATTCTTACAAAACCGTAATGTTACCTTTGAAGTCATCTTAACCAAATGAAAAAGAATTAGATCTACCTCGCTGGAAGATGAGCCAACTGTGCGCGCCAACTGCACAACGAATGGAGGACTGAAGATTGAGAATTTGATATAAAAGCATAATCTGGGACTCTCAGTAGTGATTTTAATTGAATTATTAACAAACGAAAAGAATGAAGTTAGCACTGCACATGGAACTCTCTTAATATGACAGGGATAACCATTCTGTGCTCCCTGGATTTTTTAAGATTTGAGCCGACAATCCAGATGTAAGTGATGCATTTTTATTTTCTTTGATTATTATTATTATTTTTTTTGGTGCCATCTGCTCATTTGGATGAGTCGCGCTTGAAAGACTCTTAAAATAGACATAGAGTTACTCTTGCATTCATAAAGTACCTTATTTAAAGTGCATATGACAGGTTTTAATACTTTTGTAAATGTAACATTGCAAGTAAAAAATATCATTTGATTCCAGTGAAGCATCAAATTAATAAAGAAATGTTGGGAAGAAAAGTTATTTTTATTTGAATTTTGAATCTACTGACAAGAAATTACATAGATCCATAGCAGATTGACTCACTCATTTCCCATACGCTTGCTAAGTGATGATGTCATTGCTCTATTTCCAAGTCCAACAGAACTCTATTCATTATAATGGGATGTTGCTGAGTTTAACCTGCTATAGAGCCCACTACACGGCTCTTTCTAAACATTTATCACACAGAAACATAACATTTATTTCGAATTTCATCTAGTGCTGCTTTTCTGACATCCATCCATCCATTTTCTTCTGCTTTATCCGGGGCTGGGTCACGGCAGCAGCAGTCTCTGCAAAGATATTAAGTTAAGTTATACTTTATTAATCTCTGTAGAGAATTCTCTGCAGAGAAATTTGTTCTCTGCATTTGACCCATCCTCAATGTCACTGGGAAACCTGTAGGCTCGGGGACCCGGTTCCATGATGTGGGGCCAGGCTGGTGGATTAACCTATTGCACATGTTTCTACCACTAGCCTACGTAGACACGGTGAGAACATGCAAACACCACACAGAAAGGCCCCGTTCAGGTGGTAATCGAACCCGGGAACTTCGAGCAGTGAGGCAAGAGTGTTAACCGCTGCGGCACCGATCCATGCTCACCTCCTCCAGCTGTTCTGGTGTCACCGCGGGGTCCCACCAGACCAGCTCAGAGACATGGTCTCTCCAGGGTCAGTCCTGGGTCTTCCACAAGGCCTCCTCCCAATAGGACATGCCTGGAACACCTCCCGAGGCAGGCAGCCAGGAGGCATCTGAAACAGATGCCTGAGGCCACCTCAGCTGGCTTCTTTCAACGTGACGAAGCAGCGACTCTACTCTGAGCTTCTCTCAGGTGGCTGCAGCTCCTCACCCTATCACGAAGGGTGCGCCCAGCCACCCTGCGAAGGAAAAACTAATTTCCACGGCTTGCATCCATGATCTTGCATGACCATAGGTGAGGGTGGGAACGTAGATCGGCCGGTAAATGTAGAGCTTTTGCCAAACCCCATACTCCTGGAGCACCCCCCACATTATCAAATTATTTTTTCCATACACAATGAAGGCTTATTTAAATATAAAAATATACCAAAATAAATGGTGAGATATATTATTCATGTTAGTTGTTGAATAGTTTTGGGGCTTTTACCTGTTGTTATTTCAGCAGGAGATTCAGATAAAGTTGCGTTTTTTGCTGGCAACAGTTTAAAATGTTTGCCTCTATCTATTTCACTTCCTGTCAGTGTCCAATAATCTTAAATATAATTGTGTTAACTATGTTTTAGCAAAAATTGTGTCTACATTTTAAGTATTTGACATGGCTTAATATGACTGTTGTTTAAGCAATATGTTTTTTCACCGAAGTAATCGCCTTGTTCATTTTTTATAAAGGAGGGGTTACACAGAAATAAACCATGGTGTAGTGACAGTCAACCACAGGGCGAGGTCTAAACCCCCATCAGTTTAATTGCATGTGTTCCTCGGATAGTGACAGACCACTGTTTCCACAAATAACCCAATTAATCAGTAGTAGTCAGTGTTATCCAAGAATCCCTCATTTACTCAAAAGAAGCTCTTTCTACAGAGACACTTTCTCAGAGCAGTGGTCTTTTACTTCCCTGTGGTAATAATGAATTGCAGTTACTTTATTATTTTTTGTTGACTCTATCCCTGACACAAATCTAATCTCATACAGACAATGGGAACAAAGAAACACGGTAAAACCACACCGCAGCAGAAATGTTAGATGCTCTTATTCTGTCCACTTTATTCACCAGTGTCATCCAATTTGTCTTTGTTTTGCTCATTTAAGTGCGTGAACGTTGCATTGTTTGGCATGCAACAGATGAGCGATTCCTTCACAGGTGCAGAGAGATGGAAAATGTGCTGGGGCTCGATTGTAAAGCAGTGTGGAACGTACCTGTCACTCTCCCTGTGTGAGGGGTGTGGGAGTGTGCCCTCCCCACAGAGCTCCTGTCTATTTTCAGTGATATGATTTCCAAGCCAGCAATCATATAATTAAAGTCCTTCATCATATTTATTCATTCTCAAAGGCTCCTTGACAACCCACATCCCCTACGCTAAACCTTGTACAATATGGGTGATTTGTCATTTTGATCAGACTTCATGAGAATGAAAAATCTTGATGACATTAGAGAATGTGTTATTCAAGTCAACAATACTCATCTTTTTTTCATAATCTTGAATGAACAAATACGGTTAATATTGTCCTTACTCGAAGGGGCCATTGTGGATATCAAACTGGACTATGTTCTTCTTGGTGAACTGTGTTGTGCTGTGTTTTGGCTCAATACTCATTTGGACTGGGCCTGTTCTACTGGCTTCAGCAGACAGGATTCTCTCAGAGAGAGAGACCGGGCACCCATCTGAGAGCCAGTCTTTCTCTGCAGAGTCTCGATCTGTGCCAGGTACAGCTGACTGAAGAGTCCTTGCTTCATCCTCCAGGCCTGAACTCCACTTCCCTCAGCAGGTATCCTCTATTGTGTACATGTGGAGGGTGGAAGTTTTGCTTTGCTCAGTTACGGGTAACAGAAGGACCACAGGTTCGTTCATTGAAAAAAGGCAAGTCATTCCAATAGTTTTACAAAATGTATTTAGAGAATAAGTTTCAGTTCCAGTTTGTCATCTTAAAAACAATACATTTGGACAATTGTCCATTTGTCAGTGACCAATTTCCACATTTCCATTTCCACAGACAGACTTCAGCATGGGTTGACAGTTGACAGTAGCTTCAGTGTCGACAAACCAGCAATGGTTGTAATAGTTTCTCGGTGGGTGAATTTGTTTCCTTTAAGATGCATATAAAATGTTAAAATTACGCTGGTTTACTCGCGTACTAGCAGAGCACATACCGCTTTAGGATCCATCATTTCACACGGGGACGTCATGCTTCGCGTACTGGCTCGTGGGGAACCGCACCCCTCGCCTTGCGCCTGAAGTGCGCCCCAGACCCACAGCTGCACTAAACACAGTGCTTGGATTAGGGCTAACAATTTATGGTTAGGGGTTACACTACAGAAATATGTTTTTACCAGCTCACGAGAGCCCGAGGCTACACCACCTCCTCACCAGGCAGACACGGAAGAACAAGGGGTCAGAGGTCGAATACAGGAAGGCTGTGCCTTTTAATACAGCACCCCCAGCTGTCGGGCGGAGTAATACTACACTCCTACTGTTACATACATGCAATATATTTTTGTATTTGATATGGCTCATTATTTGACTGTTGTCATTTTGCACAAAGGGTTTGAGAAGGAGGCTGTGTTCATTTTACTGCGTCTGCTCTACATGAACGGACAATAAAGCTAGCTGACCTGAACTGAACAAATACGACACGAAATGAAGCATAGAATAAATGATAGCTAGTGTTCATGGAAATGGTGGTATCCATTTTTAGAGGACTTTGTAATTATTTCTATGTTCACTATTAAAAATTCTTCTGGAGAATTCTGAAAAGGAACAATGGAGCTCATAGTCCAATGTAATGAATAGTACACATTGACCCATCCATCAAGAGTAACCTTTCATTAACAGTATCTCACCCTGAGATCTTTCTCTTGATCTTGAGCTGTTAGACTACAGGTATTTAGCCTATTGTGCATGTTATAGCTGTTTGGCATCAGTTCTGATTCCTACTGTCTCTCAGCAAGACACCACCCATTTGTGTCTATAACCGTCTAAAAGCCTTTACTGCGTCAGAACAAGACATAATTACTAATATATAAAGCTCAAATCATGGAACCTTTTATTAAATGTTTATAAGCACCTGTGTGTGACCACCTTAAGAGCCATCATTGAATATTTAGGCACTAGAAAGCACAGCCTCTCAGACTCCTCACTCCTCACTGTTGTATAGTGTCCATTCCTCCTATGAAATATTGAACCCATCTGATCTGGAGCACGCCTGGCCCTCAAACAAGCAGAAGAAGTCTGTGCAACTTTTATGCCCAGGTGTAGAGATAGTGTGATTGTGAGGTTGTCTTACTTTTATTTGACGTCCATTTGTTGAAAGATGAAAAGGCCATGTTTTATTTTTTAAGTGTGCAGAGTGGAAGTGGGCCAATAAAAGGGTTAAAAGTGCACTCTGCCAGACACATTTGAGTCGTCATTTCAATCCTTAAAGAGGCCAACTTCTGTTTGTCAGCAGGTCTGAGTTGACACAAGTGAAAATGTCCAGAATGTCCATAGTAGAAGTATAGAAGGTGGGTTGTAGCATTAGCAAAGGTAGAGTTTTTTAAAATTATTATTCCTTTTTAATAGTCAACGTAACAGTACAGAAACAGACGGCAGGTGACAATACAGAGTCACGTTATAGGGACAGACGTCACAATACAGACACAAACAATAACAGGTAAGGACAGGTGGACACACATGTAGGGAATAACATTCAACCCTTTGTATATACATACTGTACATATATAGATAGAGGTAGTAGTACTACAAGGTGGGTATCTCTACTTGGTCGCAATTGGCCACACTTAGGACCTGACTCACGTAGCCAGGTGTGAAATGGCACATACTACTTAATAATAGCAAGTGCATTCTGCATGTTGCATGATATTATTAGAAAGTGTTCATATCATCAGTGCCGGCGTGGCTAATCGGGAGATTTCCCGAAGCGTCGGTCGGTCGGGTTGAAGGCCGCTTGATGCACTCTGCTCTGGCGGCTCTCGCTGCTGCAGCTGCCGGCTGCACTGGGTGCCTGCACTGGCCTGCTGTCTCTTCCACCAGATCTGCTGTGATCTGATTGGCTGGACAACCTGTCAATCATCCGTCTACATGAAGAGTGGTACGCACTGAATGGGTGCTGCTGCCGGATGCTCTCTCATCGAATGCAATTTCTCCATCTGTGAGATCAATAAAGTATCATCTTATCTTATCTTATCTTATCTTACATAAAGTAGTAGTGGTTCAGATGAGAAAGGGCATCTGAGTGAGCTGAAGTGGATATGTAACAAGCTCCTGGACAATGAACATTTCTCCTAGAAAGGTAAGACTGACTATATACTTATCTTATAGGCTACTTGTAAGTATGTAGTCATCTTTTTTATTTGAGCATCTGAGTTCCACAGAGCTCTACACTGGAACAGAGTTCAGCACAGTAGTCAAAGCCAAAGAGAGATACATGCGTAGGTGAATAAGTGAATAAATAACTAAATGATAACCTGGATATGATGCTTAAAAGGAGTAGGCAGAAGCTTAAGCTTGTTAGCGCCTACCCCCTTTTGTACTTAAGATACATTCATTTACTATACATAATCAAGAATATATGACACATAGTTATTTTGTCATATTCTAGTGAATATACAATAAGCAATAATAACGTTACAACCATTCTGCTGATCCCAAGACATGAAAAAAACAAACTCTTTAACCTTCTCTTCAATAATTACAAATACCCATCACTGCCAATAACAGCTAGTCACCAATCTTTTAATTTGATCATTTGTTCCTTGTTGTTATTAACTAAATGCTTAATAACAACAGTTATATAGTTGCTTTGAACCTGTACCACTTCTTATTGACCCATATCTGTATATATAAATGTTTTGAACTGTGGCCTTATGCACCTGCATTTTGCACCGCTTTAGCTCGTGCTATCTATTGTGCACTTATGCAAGCATGGTATGATTCAAATCACAGAATAATAGAAACCGATCAAGAGCTAGAACAAAACGTGCATAACATACATGTTTCATAAAGTGTGTAAAGAGTTTGCCCATTAGTGGAGTAAGAGCAAAGCTACAGAATCTCTAATTCACTGCAACACCTGTAAACAAATTTAAGTCCTTAGAGAAGGTTTGATATAATTACTCAAAGTAGATTACAAGAATGGGGCTCATAGCCCTAATGACTGCTGGCTAAATTACTAAATAAATATATGCATGTTTAAATACAAGAGTGGGTTGACTTCCAGATTTCTATTGCAGTCCTGGTGGCTAGGCACTCTGCCAGCATCAACTCATGAGGGTGTTGTGTCATTAACAAACAAGCCCAGCACCAGCTCCATTCATTTTGCCTCCTACAATTTAAAACACAAGACGAGGCTTGTGCCAATGACAGAGCAGGGACCAGTGCCAGCCGCGCCACAATGTGATCAACATCCCTCCTAAAACTCACAGCTGGAATAGCACCAGGGAATAGTAAAAACACATTTGTCTCAGGATTCTTTTTTGTTTTATTATTATCTACAGTATCTATCTAGCGCATGAAGCTTCCATGCTTAATAGAAGAAGAAAAATCTCATCCCACATTTGCATTTTGTAACTTTCTTTGAAGCTGTTGTTATGTCATGAGGAGCAGTGAAACCAGCCAGACTTGATAATTGATCAGGCTATAGTCATATTTCACTTGTCATCTTCTCCTTCTTCTGGAACTGGCTATTTGAGGCAATTACCCCAGAAAGTGTTTTTCCACACAAAAACAACATAAATTGCAATTGCTACGAACAAGGGACAATTTTCCAAAACATTACACGCAAACATTGCTGAGTTTTATGGTTGTAGGGACTGATATCTTGAAAACTTGACGTCTTGAAAACGCCCTACGGGATCAGGTCTAGCGATATGGGCTGTGTATTTGTACAGTGTAGTTGTGTCTATGTAACAAAGGTTTTCAAAAAGTATCATCCAGACGAAATGACTACTTTTGGACTACTGTTGCAATGTCGTAGTTTTTGGCAAAAGCAATGGGCACCCAGCGAATCGTCCAAGCCCGAGAACCCAAATGCTGAGGCTGGAACAGTGCTTCATGCACAAGGCGGCAGTCACAACACTCCACCACTGGTTGTGCCACCCTATATTTACTTTGCCATTGTTAACATATTTTGTTTCACACTTGAACCAAAAGCACTGAAAAGAGACATTCTGCTGACATTCAAGTGTATCCCAAAAATTATTCATATTATTAAAGTGTATCAGGATGTGGCACCATTATGGAAATAAAATGGGTTATGATTTGGCTTTGTCTACATTTTTACATATGAGACGTATAGAATCAGCATCTGACAGTGCCATTTCAAACCTGCTCTTATCATTATATTAATTGCTTAACCTATAGTCTGTATAAACTAACGATACAGTAATAGATTTTTTTCTTAGTCATCGGAATCAATTTTACATCTTCAAAGGTCACACCTCAGAAATACTTATACATTTCTTTTTATATTACAACACCGTTTACAACACACAAAGATGTTTGAAATGGAATTTGAAGCAAGAAAAGATGCCACAATATCACTATTCAATGTCATCGTCAGCATTGTTGGAGATGAGGTTGGAGGCTAACCTTCAGAACACTTTTAATTTTGGACAGCAACTTTTTAAAAGGTTTTTAGCTTCCTTTGCACTCACACTTGTTCTGACAAACTCACAAAAGCATTCAAAATTGGTTTCAGAAGGGGTGCACAGGTGTAAACACAAAACAATGGTTTCATAAAATCAACACTGTGCCAAAAATACCTTTCCTGATTGCAATTTATATGAAGAAGGCAGGGGCTGATGGTGTAATTGTAAGAGACTAAACATTTACAGTCATTATTCTTGAACTGACTGCACTAGTCAGTGGGTCTCAAGTTTAATTAGTGTCCTGGATCCGTGCGGACAGATGAACTTGTCTCCCAGTGAGTGTGCGGGTGTCACAGTTGTTGATCCCTGCTCTGTGGCGCTCACCTCGGGGAGCACAGTACGACAGAGCGCAGACACAGGAGGTGAGTGTGAGCTGATTGCCCTCATGAGGATCACAGGGCCCTCCCTGTGGCACTGGACATCTTGTTAAGGTTTAGTGGCTCACTGTCCTTCTGCACTGGAGAAAAGAAACTCTTCAGGATACAACTTCTGCTATCGAACAAGGCAATCACAGGGGCCAATTAGAAGCGAGGTAGAGCTTTGGGAATCTACCAAATCTGAGGCTCTGGAAGTGATTCCAGCCTTGGCCTCCATCCATAAGCTGCAGGGGAAATTTGTGTTTTCTGCAGGAGAGCAGATCAGGATCAATCTCAGCAGGCACATTTCCCCCTGCTCTAGTCTAGTGCGCAGACCGAATGCTCTAAACTACTGCTAAACTAAACTTTGACAACTTCCTAAACCGACAGTCCACAATGACATTTATACAGAGTATGACTTTTTATTGTGATTATCCAAGTTCTAAAGTGACCAACTGTCTGGGACTGGCCTTATCACAGATAAGTGCTTTAAGCCGACCTGCTTTTTACTCTTCTAAAGGTGCAGTCAGCAAGTCTGCAGTACATTTTGGATTTGTCATGTCTCCGAAAAATCTGCTCAGCACAGAAAGAGTTCATAGGAGTTTTTCTGTGTTAAGCAAGGCCAAAATGTCTAACAATATCCAAAGTCATAGAAATATACGTATTTAGTATTTCTACACACATAATTGCTCCATCATTTAAATGTCCATCTTTTGCTCATACAAATATAATATGTCACATGGAGGTAGTACTTTGCTCCTGTCGACAAATAATACAGATGTTTCAACTACAGCAGTTTGTTTTCTTTATACAATGCTGTTCTCTCATCTAAAACATACATAAACATTCGAGCCGCTATTGCGCATCTTTGAGTAATCTTTGGACCTTCACCGCCGGCTAAGCAGCACGGCGTCAGCTGCACAGCGAAGGGGAGGAACAGGAGGGCGTGGGCGGGGCTTATGGGGAGATTGCTTGAAAATCAGAAAGTGAAACTATATTTAGCTTTAGCTGTTTTAGATCAATATGACCAACAAAGTGTAAGATAAGGATAAAGATGTGTTTGACATTATTATGAAATTCCTGCTAAAAGCACACAATACCTCCTCTTTAATTTAACAGCACAAGTGTGACTTGCAAGTCAATGCAGTCAACAAGGTTCCGAGGCACGCTGTAGTAAAATAAGAAAAAAGATAGTAGGTTTAAAATAATGCTAACACGTTTCGACACTTTTTTACCCATCACCACTGCAACAACATTATTCTCTGTACTATTTTGTCAGAAAGTAGATGTTAAACATAATCTAATCTGGTTAGAGCCTAGGCACCAAGATCTCGTAACAAAAGACTTCCCCAAATCCTTTTTTCTTGGTTCAATCCTAATAGTCTTAACAGCATTAATCCAAACAAAGGAGAGATCACAGTCCACACCTCCGCAATTAAAAACAGATTAGGTAATGGCTACAATGGATTTGTGTCAGATATTCTGGTACATAAACGCATTGCTTCTTATTTTTAGGCGAATAATAGTAACAGTTGCAGCAAGCCAGTGTAAAACAATGTAGACGAGCACTAGGGATGCACCGATACCACTTTTCCTAAAACCGATACGAGTACAAGGCATTTTCTTCAACATTCTTACTTTTTTCACAGCAGATTGGTGTGTAATTAGTTAATTTACTCATGTACATTTCCTTAACTAAAGTAGGCTACACATACACACACAGCAGTTGTATTAGAATTGTGCTGATGCCATTTATTTATTTATTTTATTTTCATTCAATATAATTTTTTATTTTTATTGCACTGTCCATCATAGACAGAAAAGCCCATGTCCAAAAGCTCCCCAATGCCTGTGCTTTATTCATTTTTATTTAACAATAGTATTGAGATGTTACTTAAAGGAATAGGCCACCGTTTTTACATACTGAGATATGTTCTTAACTCACTTTAGCCGAGTTAATATATCCCCGTCTGGTCTTTGTCCGTGCGCTCTGTCACGCAAACGGAGCACATACGCAGCCTCTCCCACATTTAAATAAAGTTACGTGAAGTGTTTTCATGCGAAGTATATTTACACAGAAATGTAGCATGTCGATTTTATAAGCAAATAAAAAGGGGTACTATATTGTGAGGCGTAATGATCCGAGGAGCAAAACGTCCGCGCAGTAACGCCTAAAGACTTCCCCCGCTCACTTCCGTCAATAACGTTTAGGAGTTACTGCGCGGACGTTTTGCTCCTCGGATCATTACGCCTCACAATATAGTCCCCCTTTTTATTTGCTTATAAAATCGACATGCTACATTTCTGTGTAAATATACTTCCCTTGAAAACACTTCACGTAACTTTATTTAAATAGGGAACACGTGGAAGAGCTTGGTAGCTTCTATCGTGAGCTTTTTTGGAGCTATATGACATGTGGGAGAGGCTGCGTATGTGCTCCGTTTGCGTGACAGAGCGCACGGACAAAGACCAGACGGGGATATATTAACTCGGCTAAAGTGAGGTAAGAACATATCTCGGTATGTAAAAACGGTGGCCTATTCCTTTAAATTGTCTCTTTTCGTCTTTACTTCAGCTCCGTGTAGATTTTCTTGTGTGTTTGTAGCAACTTAGCGAGTAGCTACAGCGTTTTCATTGTTCTGCTGCAGCTCATTTTGGCTCAATATGGACATGCTGTATGTCTTTAATTTGGATTTCCTGAGGACTTTTTAGTCGCTGGGTTAGTTTTTCAGATGAATAAACCCCTGGGCATAAAACGGCGTCAGAATGGCCAAAACTGCTAGCCGCGAGTTAGCAACGTTAGCCTGTATCTTATAAACACTGCAGACTCCACGATGCAGCACTAACAACATTAAGCTCTGGCTAAATCCAGCGCAGACTCTGATTTAGAGAGCGCACTCTGTAATAAAGTCAGCTCTATGAGGATTATTGTATTTCCACTAAGGAATTCTCCAGTTTGTTGTTATCTTCTCTCCTCAGCTCAGAGCTGCGACTCGTAGGG
This sequence comes from Gobius niger, assembly GCF_951799975.1. Taxonomy (NCBI): domain Eukaryota; kingdom Metazoa; phylum Chordata; class Actinopteri; order Gobiiformes; family Gobiidae; genus Gobius; species Gobius niger. The sequence continues at coordinate 19,084,909 of NC_136856.1, read as the reverse complement.
TGCGCTGGCCGCACGTCTAATGGTATCGGTTTCTGGTATCGGGACCTCATGAATGAGTACGAGTATGAGTACAAGCATGTGGTATCGGCCCGATACCCAATGCTGGTATCGGTGCATCCCTAACGAGCGCTGCAAATTATAGCAAAATTATATTTATAGTTGGTGGGAAATTTCATTGCTATGTGTCACACACCACAGTAGAGGAGAGAGTGGACACATGCCAGTGTTTCTCAACAGCCTGTTCTAACACAATGCACTGTCCTTCAGTGAATTAATGAATTATTCACCATTCCCAAACATGAAATGTGAACATGTAAGTCTATATTAATTTACCTGATCGTGGTGGGTGGTATATTGTGAACACTTTAAAACGCTGGAGACGCCCGGGAGAGGAACAAAGCGCCATAGTGCATACTAAACTGAAATCTATTCACAATCATCTTCTGAAGAGAAAGGCAGAAACACACACAGCATCCATGGCTTCGTGTCGCTCAAAACATAAAGGTTACATTGTAGTGGTGCATTTCAAAGCTAACCTGTTGGCTCTTATTGAAGGAGTTGAATATTTATGACACAATAAATGCAATGGGTGTATAAAAATGTTTGCATGCTAAATAGAGATAGCAATATTGCTTTTTAATTTAAACGTATAAGAACTATAATACAGTGACTTTAAATTGGGGGGTAAATGCCTGAAGATAAATGTAATTTTCATTTCCTTGCCTGGTTTATATTTAACTGAGATTTTCTTTAATATTTATATGACAGTGAGGTCAAAGAACAATCAAGGCGTCACAAAAGTCACACGCATACACAATAAAGTGCAGAACACAAAACTGCCTTCCTGTGTGTATAATTCATGTAAATTATACACACAATTACAAGCAAAGTAGACGATGCAGGCACCCCACAGAATACCTGGGCATTCTGCAGAGTGTACCATTGTCCACCGGGCCTGCACAACAAATAAAAATATTGTAAATATTGTCATGAATTGATGCTGCAAGAAGCAAAACAAAAATAGATAAACACAAACACACAACACATACTGTAAAAGGCAAGACAAAGATAAAACAGAACATTAACCTCGACCAGGCGCAACGTCTCCAGTTTGGCCTACACCCGAATCCAAAAGCCACTTTAAGAAGAGCATCAAAACAGCAACAAAAACAAGACGAAAACGATTAAAAAGGGGACAAAAAAGTGACAAAAATGTGCAACAAAAACACACAAAAAAAAAAAAGAGAAAAAAACATCAAAAAAGTGATGACAACACGAGAAAAAAAAAAGACTTGCCTAAAGTGGGGGCCAAGTGGTTAAGGAAAACAGGGAGAAAACTAACCCAAAACAACAACAAAAACAAACACAAAAAAAAGAAAAAAAAAGAAAATAACAGCAATTACATCACATTTGTAAATAGGATTGTATCGGCGTCCATATTTGCCAAAACATATCTTGTTTCTCTCTTTCTATAGAGATAATCGAAGACATCTTAGCTCACCACATGTCTGTTGTATCTGAGAAGAGGACCATTTTAAAAGAACACATTTCTTTACCAGTGACAAGATAACTATTAAAGGGACTATACAGAGTTTAAAAATGTTAAAATTGTGTATTTTCCTCCCCCTACATGTTTCAGCCATGTCCTAATGTGTAGAATGAGCTTAGACCTGTTCACCACAGCTGCCTCTAAAATCCTGCAGTCACTCAAAAAGGTGTTAATTTGGGTCCGAAGTTTATTGTTTATTGAAAGGATCCCCATTAGCGCAGTCATGCTGTCGCTATTCGAAGTGCCGTCATGCACAAGCTTAATATAAAAGCTGCAGTTACATGTAAGACCTGAGGTGGCAGCAGTGAGTATAACAATTACCCACTTGCATCTAGTCCCTTTAACAAAGACTCGGTAGCCCTACCAAAAAGATTATCGGGGGCACAGATTTAACAAATATAATGCTGGTGACATAGCAAATGATTTTCTTGTGATCAAAATCAATTGATATGTTCACGATCCCAAAACAGATGCATCAGTGTCCTTCTTAGATGATGAGTCATAAAAGAACAATGAACAAAAAGCTACATTTCCTCAGAAACTAGTGTACATCGCCAGGGAGGACTTTAGCGGGGACTTCAATTAATTTAATCCTCTCAAGTATTTGTTCTCGCTGATTACTAGAAGGGGAACCGGCGTGTAATTGAAAATTCATGTATGGGATCGGTGTGAGAAGCCTGCTCCCAAAATGGCTCCGACGTTGCACCTGTTTTGTCAAGTGAGGTCCAATCAGGAAGACAGACTCTCAGTGCTCGTGCAACCCTTCTTACGCTTCGCCCACAGCTGACTCGCAGTCGCTGAGAGTGTTCCACCAGATCGTGCATTATGTTATTTACGTATCGCTGTGTATTTCCTCGTTTGCATTTAAACAGGTTGCACGAATCGGCCGCGGCATACATTCAGCTTAAGTGTCGAAAATAGAGATGAATCAACACATTAGTATAGGGGCTCTTTAAGCATTTGTCAAAGAAAATTAGAGCACGCGGCCATTATGACGGTGGAGCCTAACTGGGGGGAGAAAATTTCCACTCGATTCATTCTCCACCGAGGGCAGGTCAGGGTTGAACGGCACCATTTGGCTTTGAGACTAATGTCCGTGCAAATCTTGATTGGCTGAACAAAGGCGCAGGGTGGCTGAGTGGGCCGGGGGGGTGGGGGGCTGCTCCGGGCACAGCTCCTAATGCTCTTACAGATGATCACTGACAGCTATAACCTTAAGGCACCATTACCAGCAGCACCCACTATCATTTGGTTATTACGTTCTACAAAGTACTTTAGTGGCCACGCGCGGCTGCCGTCTCTGACAACTCTTATCTAAGCCTTTCAATAAAACCCATCCCGACCCGATTTACCGCACTAATTACGGGCTACGGCGACTGTTCGAACTGGTTTAACTGATCAGCGACGACCTGCTCAGACCTCGGTGTGTTATCACGATTGCGAACGCTTTAAAATGCTTATAGGAACACTCTAGACAACAGATGATCACAGCAACGCAACTCCATCAGATCTGTCCCTGTGGTTAAAAGTTCTGATTCCTGGCTCCATTTATAGCAATGAGGGGTGGTTTTCGGGGGGAAAAAAAGAAAAGAAAATAAAGGAAGAAAATGTCCCTGCATGATTTGCCAAAAGAAGACACAATAGTTGATAGCGAGTGTCTAGTATGTTTAAGCAATCCATGTCCCGGCCCTCTCTCTCTGGCTCAGTGCATTTTATATTAGGAGATGAGCTGTCCCTTATAGACCAATGCACCTGATGCGGTGAGCGATCAGAGTCTAGCGCTCACCTCGTACCGAGCAGCCCGATATTGACTGCTTCCACTTCACCGGAGTCAGTCCAGATTGACATATAATGAAAGCGCAGCAGGGAGGAGGGACACGGGGGAGGACATCGCGTATATGCTCTGTGCAGCTGACATTAATGTACTAGTGTTTCGGAGAAAAAGCCCGGAGTGATACCTTTAAGCTGTATTTGCAATTATTGACCACAGCTTCTTGGATATTATATAGAACAGGTTGACAAGACAGGTTGTGAACAAAAGAATGAAATCAAATCTCAGGATATACTGGTTGTAGTGACGAAAGTATAGAGAAATTTGAACAGGAAGATTGCAAATGCTGAACATACCTATGCTTATTTTTTAAGCTCCAACTCCTGAATTTTGTACAGTCACAAAAACTCTCCTGATATTTATTTGCATTTACCTCAGCCTCATTCACCTTGACGTTTGCCTCCTATAAGAAATGCTGCAGGTGAATAGGGAAAAAATTCTAATTTAAAGATACCAATTTTAAACTTGTGCTGTCAATTACTGACATAAATATGAGGAAAAATGTAGTGCAAGTTTTGTGTCATTTTATGTTTTCATGAAAAAATAAGGCGTTTTGTTTGCCCAAAATTCCCCATATTTTCGGTGACGATATCTGAATAACGGTTCAATATGGTTTTATTTTGTTGATATAGTTGTTACAAATACTCTGTCAGAGAGGATTCTTCATTTCTATATTTCTTTTGATTTCAAATCATATTTGCTTTATTCACTCCCAAATGCAAAGCATCTCCAAGGGTTTCCAAGGGTAAAACTTCAAGGTCGATGAGGCAGGGGTAAATGTTAGACATTTGAGAAAAGAAAAAAACACTGGGAGGCTTTTCTTTAATATTGCAATGAATTCCAAGGGCTGGAGCTTAAATTTTCTGAATTTCCATTACAAGGACCACCCTACACATGTATTTATTGATCACACAGTTGAGAAATTGTATTGTATACACCACAAAGAAGAATATGAAGAGCAAGAACAAGAACAAGAACGAACATAAGAACAAGAGCTGCACATTGCCATGATGGTCTATAGTGACAACACACAATGCTTTAAAACTAAAAGTGAAATTCATAACTTAAGTTTATCTTGCTGATGTCCCGACCGATAGCAATCGAAACTAAATGAATATAAAGTGGGATGTACTTTGAGTCATCTTGAAGGTCAACATTTTCTGAAGACACCTGGAGGGACAGCTGGATATCAGCTGCACTTGGCTTGTGGTGAGGCGGAAAGTCAGGGTCATCACCTTTGAGCCATAGGATTCTAAATAAAAACATCAAGAAATCGACCAACACCACAATCAAGTTGTTCAAAGAAGAGGGGGTGGGGGAGGCAACAGCATTTGAAGAGAGCTCCTAAATGCAGTTTCAAAAGAAAAATACAACGTGCTGCATCCATCATCTACTATACGTAGGAAAACTGACCAGCTGCCTGATGTTGACTGCGGATGATTCAGTATGAGGTGTAATTAAAAAACAATTATGAAAATGTGGCAGGCTAAGAGCACCTTCACCGCCCCTCTGCTAAATGAGGTCATTAAGTATTCTGCGTGTGACTTTTAGGCAATATCCAGGTGTGAGGAGGCAGAATCCATCACTTTCCTCGACGGGCAACCTCAGCTCAGAGCAGTCTCACTTTAATAAAATTTAAAATGCAATAAATGATTGTCATCTTAAATAATCTGAATAATGTAATGCATAAAATGAAGAGATAACGTTACCAGCAAACTGTAATAAAACACTACTGTATATAGGTATTCCAACTAAACTCAATACTACCAATATATAAGGCCTATTGTTGTCAGAAATTGTACTTTATTTGAAAGGGTTTACAGCGTACCAGTAAGGGGAAACTGTGTAGGAATACCAGAGCGCTTGAGTGAGTGGTGTGTGGGTGTCTGTGTGCGCGTAAGTGAGTCATGGTGGTCTAAGGCTCCGATGGCGCAGACTGGCAGCCATTCTTCTCTCGGTCTGAGCAGCTGTGGCTCCGTATGTCGTTTACCAGCAAGAAATTCGGAGGGAAAGAAACTCCAACAAAATATGCCCCCTGTGAAGCACTTAAAGTGACTTGTTTCTATGAAAAGCGCAAGCGTCGCTTCCCCTTAATACTGCATTTCACATTTGATACAGTATCCAACCGCTCCCAACTATACAGTGAACTCTTTCGAGGGATATTTATAAATGAGCACTTTTATTCCAAGTCACACTCTGCTCAAAGGCAATCCATGATTTCCTCCGAGACCCTGAATTCTTATTTGTTGTTGGTATCGTGGTTTAATTTTACAAACGGAAATAAATGAATAGGAGCTACTTTTAACTCCTCTTTTGTCTTTTCACTTCTGACTCTTCCCTGCAGCACATACAAACCATCGCTTCACTATAGCGGCGGCAGCAGGCTTCTCTGTTTACTAGCAGCTCTGTTAAATTAAAAGTCACAATCTGGCTGTCAAGCAATTGTTTTTGCCTTGTGGCGCAAAAGTCATTAACTATTTTAAAGTGAAGATGCACGACACTCTTCCCTGCCAGACTGCGGCGAGATTAAACACTGGCAAATGTGTGCCAATATCGCTGTGCGTGTTAATCAGACCGCGTGAATGTGAGACCAGTGCTTACCCTTAAACCTGGCAAAGCACCACGGACTTCTGTTCATTGTGTTTTCACTGTGACAGCTTGCACAATCGACACATGCTCGGATTTTGCGGTGAAAAGTTTCTCGTCTTGGGCCTCCGCTCCCCTCATTACTTTGCGGCCTACAGTGGGTACGTGGCAGTGGCAGTGGCAGTGCAGCGCAGCGGGGCACCAGCCAACAGCAAAGTCAAGCCATCCCTTTAATGGCGGGACGCACTCAGATCATTCTGTGCTCCGCTTTAATGCCGTCTGATTGGAATTCCCCGTTTCCTCATCATAAGACTCCCTCGGGATCACCTGTGTAATATCTCACGGGGAGATTACAAAAGAGAATAAAGGGGTGACAGTCAAAGGCAACGCAAGACAATACGAAGATGCACAAGATAAGGAGGCTTTTATTGTCAATTCACAGAGAAATTGCATTACTCTCAAACCCTCGGGGATAGTTAGGGGGGGGGGGGCAGACTTCAGTGTCTTTAAAGGAGCTGAAAAGGACCCCGAATGCAGGTGGAAGCAGAGGGATTAAGGGCAGGGAAGAAGAGAGTTCAGCTTCCTGACAGTCTTTATCGATCTTTATTGAGGAAGCTGTTCGTCAGTCGGCCTTTGAACACAAAACTTACACTGAACCATAAGAGGAAACATGTGAAAGACCAGTTGATTCATTAAATATTGAAATGTTACAAACCAATAAACTAGTGCACATTCTTTCAAGTTCATGAAATATTTATAGTCTATTATTCATAGTTTGCGTAGTCATTTCCATGCTCTCTTGCATGACAAAAATGTGCTTGAAACACAAATATTTTGTTGTACCCGTAGATAGATTTGCCCTCTGAATCTGATCCATGTCAGTGTTGTCAGGGGAAAACTGGGAGGAGTAGTGGGCAACCATAGAGCAATGTCCAGAGACCTGACATGAACTACAGGGTTTGGCCAAGCTGATTTTAAGATAAGATAAGAGATAAGATAAGATAAGATAAACCTTTATTGATCTTACAAAGGAGAAATTCACTTGTTACAGTCGGCGTTACTTCACAGTCTTATTGTACAGTCTGACAGCAGTGGGGATGAAGGCTTTGCGGTAGCGCTCCGTCCTGCACTGAGGGTGTCTCAGTCTGCCACTGAGAGAGCTGCACAGCTCTTCTACAGTCCCGTGCAGTGGGTGGGAGGTGTTGTCCATGATGGAGGTGAGCTTGGCTAAAACCCTCCTGTCCCTCACCTCCTCCACAGAGTCCAGGGGGCAGCCCAGGACGGAGCTGGCCCTCCTGACCAGCTTGTTCAGTCTGTTCTTGTCCCGCTCTGTGCTGCTCGGGGCCCAGCACACGGCAGCGTGGAGAGCAGAGGCCACCACAGAGTCATAAAAAGTCCTGAGCAGAGGCCTGCTCACTCCGAACGACCTCAGTCTCCTCAGAAGGTGGAGGCGACTTTGGCCCTTCTTGTACAGGGAGTTGGTGTTGTGGGACCAGTCCAGTTTATTGTTGAGGTGAACACCCAGGTACTTGAAACTGTCCACCTCCTCAATGTCCTCCCCCTGGATGTTCAGCGGTGTGTGCGGTAGTGGCTTCCTCGTGAAGTCGATCACCATCTCCTTCGTCTTACTGATGTTCAAGCACAGGTGGTTGCGCTCACACCAGTCCACAAAGTCTAGGATGACTGACCGGTACTCCAGGTCGTTCCCCTTAGACACACAGCCCACGATGGCGGAGTCGTCGGAGAACTTCTGGAGATGACAGCTGTCCGTGTTGTATGTGAAGTCCGATGTGTAGATGGTGAAGAGAAACGGTGAGAGGACGGTGCCCTGAGGGGCCCCGGTGCTGCAGACGACCACCTCAGACTCACAGCTGCGCAGCCGCACATACTGTGGTCGGTCCGTGACGTAGTCGATTTTCGCTCTAAAAGGTCTCAAATCAAAGCTTGCATCTGTGTCTTTCAGATCAGTGTCTTTTGTTCATGGCACGAACAAAAGGAAAACTCTTATTACAAAAATAACCCAGACGTTGAAGTTTGGGAAAAGGCATAAAAACAATTCAAATGTGTCCTCTCCCCAGGTCTTCAGTCCAAATGAGAAAATTATTATTGAAAGTGAAGACGAATATGTATCAAAATCAGCATGTACACAGCACCCTCTAGTGTGGCTATAAAACCCAATGTGACAAATTACCCCGTGTGACAAATAGCCCCGGTCCCCCCTACACCTTTTAAATCAGCCACAGCAGCTGCTTAGTCCACTATAAACAGCATTATTCCTAGATGCACAAAACATGTACAAAAGACCATCTACCCTCAGGGACGCTCAGCTCAGTGATTAATCTCTACATATACAGTTATTCATTGAAAACTTAAGTTTGCAGTTCATAACAAAAAAGAAAAAAAAATCTGCTTCAGAATGAGAAGCGGTGATGAGAACTTGTTACCATGGTTACCGCACACACGCAAGCATTTAAACGTGGAGAAGTGAGTGGGAATGACAAAAGTTTGAAATCCATTTTTCCCCCTTTGTAAAGTGAAGGTTGAGATTGCACATATTCATACATACGAACAGAGTCTCAAATCCGGTCACGCAGTCAACAGTCGTGTTTCTCTGACACCGATTAAAAGAATCCATTTGGTGATTCTAACAATAACAATATTTGTAGTCATTTTAATCCAAGAAGCTTCTTTCATGATGGGATTAGAGGCTGGAGACTATCCAAACAGAAATCCGTTTCCTCTAACCTATGTTGTTTGCACATTTCTAACATTCCAAATCACATTGTTAGATAAATGGTTGAGACTGGAAGAACATTTTCTCTAGGAGTGGGCTTGTGGATTCTTTACTATCCAAAATGTGACAATTGTCAGATAGGCAAGGCAAGGCAAGGCAAGTTTATTTGTAGAGCACAATTCATACACAAGGCAATTCAAAGTGCTTCACAGTTGCATAAGTACAAGAAAACAAATAGAATCAATAAAAACATCAACATAAAATTAATCAATTACAGTAAAAGGAAAGAGTGCAGATAAAATACTTTCAGTCATATGCATCGGTAAAAAGAACTGTTTTCAGCCTGGATTTGAACATTGTCGGAGTTGAGGCCTGTCTCACATCCTCATGAAGACTGTTCCAGATTTTAGCTGCATGAAACTGAAACGCAGCCTCACCGTGTTTATTATTGACTCTGGGAACCACCAGGAGACCCCTCCCTGAAGTTATCAGGGCCCGAGATGGTTCATACGGCTGTAACATGTCAGAGATGTACTTTGGTGCTAAACCATGAAAACACTTGTACACAAGCAGAGCTGTTTTAAAGTCTATTCTCTGAGTGACAGGAAGCCAGTGCAGAGACCGGAGCACTGGACTAATATGGTCGTATTGCCTGGTTCTTGTCAGGACTCGAGCAGCAGCGTTCTGGATGTACTGCAGCTGTCTGATAGCTCGTTTAGAGAGGCCAGTGAGCAGGCCGTTACAGTAGTCTAACCTGCTGGAGACAACCGCATGGATAAGTCTCTGGTTTTGACACTATTCCTCTGATCTTAGTAATGTTTTTCAGATGGTAAAAAAAAAAACATCTGAAAAAAAGATAGGGGCACATTTAGCAATTGGTGTCTCTCAAAAAGTCAACACTCACATTGCTATATGTCCATCAGCAAAATGTTTCAATCTGTAAAACCACCAGTTGGTAAATATTAGGATACTATTATGTATGTTTTATCCCTGCACAGTGGGCTGCTGTGTATGCTTTTAATTTTCTGAAAATGTAGTCGACTTAGCATATTAATGTACAAACTGGGTTATCCTTCTCTCAAGGTCTCCAGCCTTAAATTAATATGACATGTTTGGCAGGGCAACTGGAATGGCTTTTAAAAGAATTTAATAAAAAGCATCACTGATGAAATTAGCTAATGCCCATTGACATTTTATCCCAGGCATTAAAAGAATAACTGGATCCCATGATCGTATTCCCCATGTTTTCTGATGCAACTGTCTGATAGATGTCAATTTAATTTACAAGGGAAAAGTTAACATTAAGGTCATGCATGCAATCAGGAATATTTTTTTTTGCAGATGCCTTATGTCCCCTTTTTCTATCCTTTTGTGACTATGTTGCTGCTAAATATTCTGTCTAGGTAAGAAATAAGGATTTGTACAAGGGTAGAAATACACAATACAAGTCTAGTGCAAGGCAATATCTTCTTTTATTCCTGCTTTTTTTTGTATTTTTATTTTTGTATTTTTATTTTTTTATAAAAGTGGTGTTTTCATAATAGAGAACACTTTGAAGGACATACAGGCAAGGTCTTAATTCTTGGATTGAACATTATTAGCAATGTCAATGTATTGTTGCTCCTTATTTTTGAGGGAAGAACAATAGAAATGGATAAACAGCAATAAAACAATGCACTTTATAAAATGATGGTGTGTAAGAAGGACGTGCAGTATATTTAGTGAATCACAAAGCATTTTAAATATATAATACCTACAGAGAAGTTGTTGTACAGTTAACGTCCAGTAACAATCACATAGTCACCTGTATTTTCAGAATCATTTATCTTCTTTCTTTTTTCTTTTTTTTTTTAACTATGAATAATATTGAAGTTTTAAAAGCTTCTCACAGAAATACGCAGTGTTTCAAAAGTACTGTATTTCCGTTCTCTTTGTGAGTGTGTTCAAGGCAGCCCTATTAAAGGGCACTTGAGCTGTATGGTTAGCTGACTCTGAGCCATCATAGCCGAGATTTTGACAAGTTCGCTGGAATCCAAATTCCTCCGCAGTCTCGGCCTGGACGTCCAATTAGTCGGAGGGACAGAACAACATGCCATGCAAGAGGTATTCAAAACTTGGAATAACAAATCCTTGTGGCCGATGCTCCCTTATTCTTATATGCAACAACAGAAAAACACAGTTTAGAGACAAGTCTTCCAAGGTTCCGATAAAATACGACTTGCATTATCGTTGCAGTCTATCTCACCGTCCTGGAGACTAGTTGGCGACCTATTGGCGACTCAAGCAGCTGCTCGTCACAGAGATGTCACCGCAGCGTCCCCCCGGGAGTCGCGGTGGAAACAAACAGGTGGAGTCTAAGTTTCAAGTTTCAAGTTTAATGGTTTTGTATAGCCCAATATCACAACAGAAGTCGCCTCACAGGGCTGCAACAAACATCAAGGCAATAAAACAGAGCAATAAATATGACAAAGTTCAGGTAAATATAATGGCAAATATAATGTCCAATAGGAGGTAGCGACGAGCGGCGTGGGCGTCCCCCGTCCTTAGACTCTCCAGCACGGCAAGGAAAAATTCAAAAACCCGGCAGGAGAAAAGAGAAACCTTGGGGAAAACCACAGAAGGAGAGATCCATTCCCATGGACGGACAGGCTATAGAGACCCAGGGCCGAAGGATCCCTTAGCAGACGGGCCAAGATCACAGACCGTCCAGTCCTCAGATTCTAGAATAAAGTGGTTGTGGCGACGTCGCGGACACCATTGTCTGTAACCTGTGAGACGTTTCTGTAACGTCCCTGCAATATCTACGAGACCTGTCGGATACCAAGGAGATCTTAAAGGGACGTAACGGTGATGTGGCAGTTAAGTCCTAATAATACTAATAATAATACATCAAACTTGTATTGTGCTTTTTTGGACACTCAAAGACGCTTTACATGGAGGATAAAAAAAAAAAAAAAGGGTTTATGGAAAAGCTAGTTTGAACAGGTGGGTTACTGATTTGAAGGTTGGTAGTGAGTCCGAGTTTCTGATGGGCTGTGGGAGTGTGTTCCAGAGATTGGGGGCGGCAATGGCGAAGGCTCGGTCTCCCAAGGTCCCGCGGCTAGTGCGGGTGATGGGAGCGAGGCGGTTGGAGTCGGCTGAGCGGAGGCGGCGGGTGGGTTGGTGTCGTTGCAGGAGCTCGGTGAGGTCGGGCGGGGCCAGGTTATGGAGGGATTTGTAGGTGAGGAGGAGGAGCTTGTATTGAATACGATTCTGAACGGGGAGCCAGTGGAGCTGCTGGAGGACGGGGGGTGATGTGTGGACCGGGTGTGGGTGAGGAGGCGGGCAGCAGAGTTCTGGATGTATTGCAGTTTTTGGAGGTGAGTGGTGGGAAGTCCGTAGAGGAGGCATTTTGCAGTAGTCGAGTCTGAAAGTGATGAATGCATGGATGAGGATTTCAGCTGTAGACTGGGTAAGGGAGGGGCGGAGGCGGGCGATGTTGCGCAGGTGGAAGAAGGATGTTTTAGTGATGTTGTTGATGTGTGTTTTGTATGAGAGGGTGGAGCCCATTATGATGCCGAGGTTGCGTACAGAGGGGGACGGAGTGACATTGTGTTCGTCGATGAGGAGGGTAAAGTTCTGGACAGAGGGGAGGAGAGATTTGGAGCCGATGATAATGAGTTCTGTTTTATTGCTGTTGTCTGGAGATGTTGCAGAGCCATCTCTGAGACGTCGCAGCGTCTCCTCCAGTGTGATACAGAAGGTTTTAGCTTTAAAATAAAAAATCTGTATTGGTCAAACGATAAGGTCTCTCCACAGAGAATCCCAACTTGTACTTTGAGCACTGTAAGTCAATAAAAGCAAAAGTTGTATAAATCAATTTTAGTGTAATATGTTTAAACTTGAGAGCGGCTTACCTCAAACAACCCTCCTGCCCTTCGTTGACTGTAGTAAAGGGTGCACCTTGAGATAGAAATGTCTCTTTTTAAGCATCATAAGCTATTTCATATACAAGTGGTAATTTCTTATAGTACTTTATCCAAATTCATAGTTGCACTCAAAATAAAACTGCAACTGTAGGTCAAAACAAGGGTACATTCAGGGTGCTGCTCATTTCAGACACAAATTCAAACTTGTCAACTCTTTCATTTATGTATAAGAGGCATGACTAATTTAAAAAGGATTGACCCGGAGTAACAAAAGAAGAACATGCAGAAAACACGGCTGAACTTACTTATTGAAAAACCTTTTTATACAAGATCATTTCTCACGGAAGGAAATTACCTACATGTTAGCGTACCGGAATAGTGGTCATAGCGCCGCCTTTCTACTGTACGTGCTTTAGGCACTCAAAGCGCTTTACATCAAGGAACCACTTACCCATTGACACTGTCATTCACACACCAATGTACGCAGACACTGGAGGCAAGGTTGGTGAAGTGTCTTGCCCAAGGACACAACGACAGTGAGCACCTGCGGGATTCCATCTGCCGAGACTCCGATCACAAGACGATCACTCCCTGCCTTCTTCTGCCCACTGTGGAGCAGAGCATAATTCTGTTGCTGGAGGATTCACCTGGACGAATGAGAGCCTAATCAGACAAAAAAAGAAGAAGAAAAGATGGTCACTGTTTCAAGATATAATAGGACACAAGTCTGGTATTGTACAGAATATTACAAGTCTAGTATTGTACAGAATATTACTTTAGGTCAGGAGGAGTTTTGAGCTAACTTTGCATAAAGAACTATGACTCAAATATAAATCATGAAACTAAGTATTCTTTTTGGAGTGTGCTTTACATTTCATTATGTGTGTCGTGCTTAAAGCAATACTAAGTAACTCATGCCCCTAGAGGCTATAAGCGCCACTGCAGGTGTCGAAGCATGTTACGATTTTTTACTCATGAATAGTCTGTGGCTGACAGGCTGACAGAAAAGACAAAGGGAGAGAGGGATATTGTACATCCAATTACACAATGGAGATGATTTTCTTCACTCAAACTTAGCTGTAAATACTGTTTAAGTGGCGCTAGCCCGCAGCTAGCTTTGCCCGTTAGCCTGTTAGCTTCTTCGTCGTGATTCCATTAGTGTCTATTGGTCTAATCATTGACACTTGTTTTACCCCCAGAGGGACTGCGAAAAGGATTTATTAAGATAAACAAGTTACTTAGTACTGCTTTAAAGAGACTAGATGCAAGTTGGTCATTTTATAATCACTACTGCCACCTCAGGTCATACGTATAACTGCACCTTCTATATTAAGCTTGTGCATGACAGCAATTCAGACCCCGAAGTAACAAGTGTCAGTGCAGGATTTGTGAATAGGTCTGGGCTCATTCTACGCCGTAGCACATGGCTGGAACACGTAGGGGAGGAAAATACATAATTTTAACATTTTTAAACCCCGTATACTCCCTTTAAGGCGCTTTACTTTATTTAATAAGATTTACAGTGGACATTCTTAGTGTGACAGGGTGAAGGTGATCAATTGTTTGACCACTTCAACACCAGCGTATCTGGGATCACATCGAACTGACCAAGTATGTACTTGAAATCCACTATACAGAGGTAGGAGTGGATTGTACAGTATGTAGGCCAGTTATTATTTTTCTCTTACTTTTTTATGCATGACCTTTCCCCTTTTTTGTTCTCTCAATCTTTTTCCGTCAAAATGCTTAGGACGTAAAAAGTGTTGGCACAGACACAGTTGTCAACTTCACACTATTATTTGAGGTCATCTTTCATTGTGCTCGTCTTTGGCCTGGTTTTTCTTCACAAGCAGATGCCTTCAGATTATGTAGCGCGATACCAGGTGTGACGACAACCACAAGATTCCAGGAGATAAAATGTTACAGAAATATCACAAAGAGAGAGAAGAAAGCGGGAGAAAAGGAAAACGGTGGAAGGCAGCCTGCGGGCAAATGTCTGTTTTACACAAGCTGAGCCTCTGGGTCGCTGCTGGCAAGATCCTCAACAAATGACAGCAGTTGGTTGGTTGTTTCAAGACGCCAAGACCATTCGCCTTCATGTGACAGGTTGTGTACATGCCTCCTCTTCCTCATGACTGGATATAGGCTGCAGCGGTAAGAGCAGTAAGAGCGGTGTGATCGGACGCACTCTGTAAACAATGTTATGTTGGGGACTTTGGAGCCATTTGAGCCTTTTTGAGTCATCTTGGGTCACTTCCAGGTGACAGAGATATGTTTTCTTAAAGTTTTCCCTTCAGGAAGGTGCTTTCAATGGCTGCTTCACCTTCTGTGTTTTTATGTTGAGATAAATACAACAAAATAGATCTGATCAATCTGATAAATAAAATTGAGCTATAATTTCATGTAAATATTCAAAGTTATCCACCTGATAACGGAGCTCAATTGTTAAGGTCCACCCTTGTACGAAATGCAATGAGTACAAGGGTATGGTAAAACCAGGCAACCTCTGTCAGACTGAAAGTATTTTTTTTTGCCATTGAATTGCATGTAGATTTTATTACTCATGCCCTGCTTCACGGTATGCTTTTCCTTTTCAGGGTTATGGAACTAACACAAGGTACAGCATATGAGAACATAATGGGACAATACGTTACCATTATAGAACGCTCAGGACAGCAACACTCTGGAACACACTCGGGTGCTCAAGTGTCTCAGCTTGCCTTCGTTCTTTACTTATCTTTGTACTTAGTTCAAATAGGGCTTTTCCACCTACATCAGGCACTCAAATGCTTATAAACACGCCACGCCGGATTTAAAACTAAAATAGTGATCACCCTTTTTTACGGTGATATGCGAGTGTTTGATCATTCTGATTCGTGAGGTTTCAAGATATTCTTTTTATGATAGCAGGAGGCTCAAATGACTTCACTTGTACTCAAGTTAAAGCTTTCTAACTGCAATTTAAGTTTGCTGCTACTTTTACCTTTAAATTTTGACTTAGCTAAATCTCCGGGTATACAGTAGAAACATTTGGGAGTAAATGTTTAGGTTTTAACTTCTGCAACACAGTTGGAAAATTACTAATTTCTTTTGTTGCTATTGATATATAACAAGCTATGCACACAGAGTTCGTGGTGTCCTTTCATTCCAAAATTGTCTTGCACTGGCTTGACTCACATAATGACCAGTCTGATAGATTCTGGTTGAACGTAGGATTCCACACAAGCACCAGAGACCGGCTAGCTACAAACAGAATAATGACTGTCGCCCACAAAACCCAGCCTCATTTTGAGTTCCTATCACTCACCACAATGACTCAAATAATGTTTGTGATAATTACCCTGAATATATATTTTGGGATAATTATTTTTTGGGCATTATGACACATCTTTGACATTTATAGCAGTCCAGGTTCTCCAATACCCCTCAAAATTCTCTTGCATTGATAAATAAAATTGTGTCTTCACAAGTGTACTTGTAGACATTTTGGTTTGGTTTTGGCAGATGAATACATTAGAGTTTAATATGACAGAAGAAAATAAAAAGTGCATAGAAACCTATTAGTAGAGGTAGTAGTGGGTCATACTGACGTTAAAAGTTTAAATTAAAAGTTAAAAGTGAAATTGAGCACTACTGCTCATAGCAATTTGGAGTCAAAGACAAATGGGAAAACCTTGGTTGTCAATGCAGTTTGAATGTTGACGTGATCAAATCTGACCAACGGGCGTGGCAAGAAGCTACAGCAGGGCAAGAGCAGAGCTAGACTCGGTCCTAAATTACATTTTTTAGTGATTCAAGGATTTCAATGGGAGAAAAAGTCCGCCAGAAAATCCAACCTTTTTTTTTTTTACGCTGTGGGTCTCTGTCCGCTGAGCACAAGCAGTTTGTTTTTATACTGCCGCTCTATGACAGAAATCCCTTCTATGCCAAGGAAATAATCGGCTGCAGTACCACAGAGTGGCCACTGAGTGGACCGAAGTGTGGTCTGAGGGCGCAGTACCCTATACAGTTAATAGTCCAATAGTCTACATTGACCATATTAGAGTCTATAATACCTACCTCTACTGGGCTCTGCACACGTCTATGACATGGCCTAAAGTTCGGACATCAGTATATTGAAAGCCACACAGTATTTGATGTATCAAAGTATTTCATATTGGCAGTTGACTGCTGTGAGATACATGATAATGTTAAAGTAATAGTAACTTTAGTTACTATGCATGCATGTGCACTCCAGTGCATCTGTTGGAATGTAAGTGGAGCACTGCTGATGGGGAGGAGGAAAGGAGATGGTAGACTTCTCTCTCCTCTGTCACAGCTGTAGCTCCCGCCCCGAGGGAACCAACCACCAGCACTGTAAAAACACACCGCGTCACATCTGGGACCTGGCAGGTGCTCAGTAACTCCCACCACGCATTGTCATTTGCTGCTAAACCTTTGGACCTGGTGTTCCCAAGCATGGAGAGGAAGATGGGGATTTACATGATCAACAAAGACTAGTAAGATTTGTATTTTTGTCAAAAGTATCTTTCTCATCAAAAGAGGATAAATATAGGTAAAAACTTGGGTATATTGGTTTTAAATCCACGTCTTTGTTACAACATAATTAAAGACAAGGAATGTTTATCAGCTTTGTTTAACAGAATTGGCAGAAATAGTGAATAAAGTGAATAAACTCATTAAGCTGAGAGCCGCCATCTATATTGTTTTCAACAAGGGAAACTTGTCTTGAAAACTTGTCACATGAAGTCGGAACTTTGTGCCACAGAAACGGCAGGGTTACTGAGCAGATGTTTAGTCTGGTTTTCTTGCAAACTGTTACTCATATTGAGTATGGTTTTGGGTGTGTTTGCAGACCAGAAGTTCACAAGGTTTCGTGCGATTACTACTACTGCTACCACTACTACATGTCAATAGAGGAGTACTAGCACAAAGTGCATTCATATCTAAAAAGGACAGATCAAACTCAACAGTCACTCACACAGTCCAGCTTACCCACTCTATGCATCCTCCTTTCTGATGCTGCCCTCATAAATTCATCTGATCCAAATACAGAAATAGATTTCCACTTCATCGAGGGCCGGTTGCCTCTGTTTTTCCCTGTTTATTTTTTACATCAGCCACGTTAGCGCTTGGGGGCAAATTTTATTCTGAAATTCACTGGATTCTCGACCCTGGTTGGCGCCTGACATGTTGTTTGGCAGGTCTCATGCCCTCAGCTCCATCAGAGATTGCTCCAGTGTCTGGCAAAAAAAAATGCAGCGCTGCACAGGCTCCTTACTCTATTACACTGAAGCTAATGTAAGTCACAACATAGGCTTTCATTTGTTTTGATTTCTTGTGGAACCTGCACCTTTTTTGTTCAGAACATTTATATCAAGACAGGTGCTAAATAGTGAATGCATAGAGAATAGCATAATATAGCCATTTCAACCTGAAAAGTCTCAGAGAAACAGAGTGGTGTTAGTGCCGTTTAATAGGACATTAATCGTAATTGTGGCTCAGGCCCCAGCGGAAGATTGCATTAACGATATGAAATGCATGGCGATGATGAATTATTTAAAGAATCTTAACCCAGAGCCTGGACACTGGTGGTGGTAGAGGATAGAGGATGAGACCTGGGGAAACCAGTTGACAACAGGCGGAGGAGGGTCACAGCACAGCTGGGAAACGGCCGAGTGATGGACGAGGAAGCTTAAGAAGGGGGTCCTGGGCGATGAATGACTGAAGCAGGAATGTGCAGCTGTGGTGGGACTGCGATTGGATGAAAGAATGCTGTGTGAGTGAAAAATGCGTGAATGACTCTGCTGCTTATCCATTTTTGCACGTGCTACATGTTTTACACATCGGCAAACACTTGGTAAATGACCCCCTTAGTGTTATAAATACATGATTTGCGCAGTTCCATTTGGCTGCTGTTGGAGCGATATGATCCAGACAGTTGCTCTGAAAAGTTATCTATGTGTTCTACTCAGGCTGTTTAGCTGTAGTAGTTTTTCACATTCTATAACTTCAAATGTGGATAAAGAGGAATAGGTAACAGGCATAGTCTATACAGATCTCAGTAAATCAACTTTCCAAGCATATCCAACATATGGACTCTTCTCTGCTTGCACACAAAGAGAAGTAAAAACTGTTTGGAAAAAAAGGTCATGTACAATACCGATCTGAACTTTAAAAAGACAATGGAGCACACGCATCAGCGGTGGGAAGAAAATGTTTTGAGATCTTGTGAAAATCCAGAGTATATATGATTATGCATTTACACAAAACAACACAAAAAAACATACATGAGTGGGGAAAAAAAACACAATATATGTTTTTTTTTATGAGAACACTATTAATAATTAGCAGATATAATTAGGAGACATAATTATTATATGGAATTTGGAACTCAAGTATAAACCAAAATGTGCAAGAAATATTCCAATTGACTTTCAGATTAAGGATAACATTTCATATTTTTGGTTTTATTATGTTATTCACAGGCTGTTTATTTTGGCTGTGCGCGTGGGCCTAAATGAAAACTTGGTGCTGTAAAACAAAGAGCCAGAGCCTGTTTTCTCCCTGTTGTCACACACAGCTTGTGTCCAGTGGGTTAAGCCATGACCCGCTTGCGTGCATGTGGGAGTATGCACATGTGAGCGCGTGCACACCACTGCGCGGACTGTTTAGCAAGACTCACCTTGAAAACTTTTTAGTTGGGCATTGGTAATACGGATGAAGACGAAAGAGCACAGAGTCTGTCAGTGGCAGCAGTAGCTTGAGCTTCTGTAGAAGAAAGTAAAAGCACACTTTGCTTGACGTCGTTCCCCTGTGCTTGAGAGGTCATGTTCACCGCGCACCGATGCCGCAAATACTACGGCAGCACAGCATGGAGATCCCACATCATGCTCTCTCTGTCTGGGTCGCGGGGATAAACAGATCAGATATAGGGAAGGCAATGAGACAGGAAAGAACCTTTTGATAGTGTGTAATATTACGGCATGCGGGCAGTGTGTCCCAGGCTTTCGAGGGTATGCTGTATGCTAACACTTTTTAAAGAGCCATACAAATTTCAGATAATAAACCACTCTTATTTCACAATTGTGCTGTTTATATAAGTATAATTTACTAATAAACTATGATTTTCTACATTTGTTAAGATGGTTGCTTTGTATATACAGTGTTGCATCGAATTACTGTTATTGTTTATATACAGTATATAGTTTGCTGTATCTCTCTATGGCAATTCATATTATGAGTGTTGTCCCTAAACAACCCACTATAGATAAAGTTTTGTACTGTTGTTCATTTATGGGCAAGCACCAAACATTGTTTACATTTTTATTGATTTGAGATAGAAGGACGAGACAAGGATAGCCAGATGTCTTTGGGTGTCATCATTATTCTGAGCTGCAGCGTGCCATACTATCACAGATAAGCACAGCGTGGCCTAATTGCAAAGATACGTTTCATGTACACGAGTTCTACTTAATTCAGCTGCTCTGTGCACAACTCCAGTGACCCATGTGTCCTCTGTCAGAGGTTTATCAGGGAAACATCTCAATTGTATTTGACAAACTCAAATGTAACAGAAGCAGCTGCAGATGAAGAATACGGGAATCGCTAATTTGAATGAAAACAGACATGTTTTTAGATATTTGTTGATGCTTTAAATGTTCTGTATTTTGTGTATTTTAGTGTTTGAACTAAATACACTTTGCTGCTTTTTGCCTTCATTTTTTCCTAAGAATTACCTTAAACCATTTCTCTTCTATTAATTAGATTTAAACCTGGAAAGACTCAGAGACAAGAGCAATGATTAGAAAGATTTATTGACATAACTATGTTGGCGATCAGACCCCGGCAGTAGACATCGATATACGGATTATAGTTAATATGGCTGGGTAGGGTAGAGATAGGGATGTTTTCCTCCAGAGCCTGGACACTGGTGGTGGTATGGGAGACCGGTGAAGCCGCAGACAGAAGGGGTGGAGGTGGGTCACAGCACAGCTGGAAAACTGACAAGCCATGAACGCTGGAGCTTAAACGCTGGAGCTTAAATGCAGGGTGATGATTGGCTGCGACAAAGGTGTGGCTCTGCACTGATAGGCTAAGGTGGAGGTGCGACCACTGCAGACACGATCATTAGTCTTCCAGGCTGAATTTATGACTCGGCTTCGTCACTGAGTTTGTAAACTTCTTACTGCCTCGTTCTCGATTTTTCTTTAAAGTAGTGGATAAAAAAGAGGCTTTGACCCTCTTTCTATGAAGAAAAATTACTTCCTAATTAGTGTTGAGGTTAGCATTAGCCTCTGCACGCTGGGTCCGAAGACTACTGAGTTGGCTCGTTCGGCAAGTGTAGTACTGTGCAGCCTGTGTGAGTATGAACTGTTTTATGGTGTATTTACAGTACATGCCCTGTATGTGAAAGGTTTAGGCTTTGGAACGGTGTCACCCACCTCCCCTCCTGTGTGCTACTGAACTCTGTAAAATGGCATTCTTCTGTGAAATCGCAGGTGACTGTCATGGGATGTCTCTACGCATGGTACATACTGCTCATCCACCGTGGGGATGGATGGACAGCTGCTTCTCTTGCAGCTGTGGGACTGTGATGTAGGCATGTGTAGTCTGGGGGAAACTTTTGAACAGGATGGAATTTATACTTTTGCACAATGCTGCCATCGTCCCATCAATTCAACAAACCTGTGATCCCTTGTGGTCATTGTTCCCTGCTCAGATTCTCCAGGTGTAACCTTTGAGGTGGTGTTTGTTGGCCTTACTATCAAGTAAACTAAGGTAAAAACCCCAATCTGCTAAACTCACTGCCTGCCGTTTGCACAATGACCATTGGTGTCACTGCAGACAAAGCAACAGAGGAACTATTTTGGGACGACTGAATTCTAAATCACCGCATCTCAACAAGTAAACAACAATGCAGATGTTCAGATTAAATAATAGATGTCTTATGCATAAGTGCTGTTTGTGAAATTATGTGAGGTCCCTCGAGGGGCATGCGGTAAGACTCTGCCTGACAATGGTGGCAGTTGGGCGGGGAAGGCAAACATGCGCTCTGGGCTTGTATGGATAATGATGTGTTAATGTGAAGAGACATACTTTAGAAAGAGTACCATCTACAAGAAAAACAGTCTGTTTCAGGTTTTTTTTTTATTCAATCCATTCCACTTTCTGTATATTGTACACAAGTGCTGTATAAGGAAGCAGTGTGAAAACAAAAAGAAAAAAAAATAACTTGCGCTAACACAATTAAATTAAATAGATTATAATTAAAGATGATTTCTTTCTTGTTTGTTTTTACCTGTGCCTCAGCTTACAGTCTTACAGTGGAAAGCAGACATGATTTTAGTGGTTGTAGTAGTACAGTAGTAGGCAGAAAGGATATTGTGTTTTAGTGGACCTTTTGTAAAACCTTTATCTTGTTGGTACTGTTAAATCTCTATTGATCACTCATACTGTATTTAAAGCCTGTTGCCGTGGGTTATCTTCACGAACAGTCAGGTATGGTTAGCACTTTGGTGAGGCAGCCGGTGCGCCTTCAGCCTGCTTTGAGTTAACATCAGTGGCTCGTACAAGTGGGTCACCTCAGGGCCAGATTCATGCACCCTCTTCTTTTGAGACAGAACAAGGTGAGACAAAAATCTATTTTACATCGAGAGAACAGTCCCAGGTTTTGAAAATACCTAAGTTGTATTTGATTTAAGCTTGAACTCAACCATCCTTCAGGTCTGCGGAAAAAAAAGAAAAAAAAAAAAAAACTTTAGTATGTGTTTGCGGATCCGAATCCATTCTCTCCCCTTCAACTTGTCTGCACTTTGATTTCTTGACATATTCCCTGGCGCCTTTTTTGCTTCACTGCTCTGTGCACTGTGTTGTCTGCGATCTTCTTCTTGTATTCCTCCCCTATCTCATCCCACATGTGCTCCCAGGCAACGCCAGGCTCACACACAGAGGCTGCTTTCCATAAAGATAACATTGCCGACTTAAACAGATGGGGTATAAATGCTCTCTCAGTGATAACTATTGGCATGGATAGCCCCGAAAAGGTGATAGGAGGGGGATTATTTGCCGTATCATGGAGGTTTTTTAACAAAATATGAAATTTTGAGAACACTTAAGGCATTAGACACATGCGGGTTATGTTTTTCCCCCTCAAAGGAGTCGACAGGGAAGAAACAGTACAGCATCAGAGAGAGCGCATGCGATATGGATATTGGTCGTAATCACATGTGTTGCTGTTTCGTAAGAATACAATGCCTGACACACTTAGAACATATACAATACATGAGGCGAGTATAACAGTGCTACTATATTGTATCCTACTAGACATTGAACACATCTTTCTTGTTCTTGTGTTTCCATGTTGCTATGTTACACCAAGAAAGGAAAAAAATCCACTTGATTCAAACTCAAGCAAGGCACTTGGAGCTAGAATGTTGTTGATAAAATGGGTAATAATAAAGAAAACAACAATAAAGAAAAACAGATTATTATTGCGTAGATCCTTGGGTTTTTCTGTCCAGAAAATATACTAAAAGGTTGCTTATAATACTAGCGTTATTATATATATTTTTTTTTTATTTGGTCTCTGTAGACTGTGACACTCCACAGACACTGCCTCACGATCATCTGCTTTCAAACAGTATAATCTCTGTAATTATCACTGCTATTAAATATATGCACTATTATCAACGGGCCACTTATGGCTTACTGTCTCTTCCTAAATCTCAGTCGTGGTGGCGTCTTTACTGCTCCCTGCTTGTTGCAACTTAATTCTGAGTGTTACAGAACCTCGCTGTCAAACACTGTGTTTTGATATATCTCCTAGTTATGCCGTAATCAATAGCAGGGGCAAGGTGGTGGCTGAAAAACCTTTATAATCCCTGCCCTCAGCCATCCTTTGCACACGGGCCAATTTGAGTCTGGTTTTATCATTTGAAGCTGACAGTTTGCAGAGGGCTGAGCGGACCTAATCCATACGCTCTGATATAGCTTTTGGCCCACACCCATAAAGTATTTCGATCAAAGATGCTTCAGTGCGTTTTGACTGTCAGGGCAGCCATGTTTGTTTATGCACACAGATACACGACACACAATATCAATGTTGGAAGCAAGGGAGCAATCAATTTGTGCTAAACGAGAAAAAAAAGTACGGAGGCTCATCATTAAAGGGGGGATTGTTAAGTTTTTCTGTATGGCTGCTGCTTGTAGTTGCAACTCAGACGTTTTCTTTAACATAATGTTACATAACTACTTACTAGTTCGATATCACTGTAACTGACTGAGGTTTTAGCCTTAGCTTTAGGACACACAGGTAAGTTCCTTTGACAACAGGCACAAGTATTCCATACGTTAAATGTAATTTATTTTTTACAAAAATATGTTTCCTTCCTGTCATTTTGAGACAATATAACAACATAACATTTGCTGTTGTGTTTGGCACTATGTGGTTTTAAAGTGCATTATAAATAAAGTTGGATTGGATTGGATATGTGTGTTCAGTGGATAGATTACAGGTTTAGACTCCGGGTAGAGAGTCCTCCAACAAGTCCGCACTGACTGTCGGACAGACCCAAATTACAGACAGACAGGTTTAGCAGAAAGACAAGACAGCGATGGGCAGTGCTAGCCTGGTGTAACTCTTGGGAGCATTGCTTGCGCATTCCAAAGCTTCAATTTTAATTTCTGGGTATAAAGGAGCCGAGCCAGAACGGATTGAAGAGCTTCCATTACTTTCGTATCCACCGCCATTGCCAAACTACAACCAGCAAATGCGGCGGAAATGCTTGACGTCACCGACAACACCTGCCTCCCCCGCTCGCTAAATGGTAGGTTGAAATTCAACCCATGTAACGCGGCCACTGAGATCAGACCCAGACGTACATGTAGGGAAATTATATTTGGCCGGAGTTTACGAATGACTAAGGCAGCGCTGATGCTATTGCCAAATTAGCTTGGCCTACCTAAGAGAATGAATGAATAGACTACGCATGTACACTCAAGTGGCCTAAGCTACCCATCGCCACAATGGGGGAACTGTACCCATTGGAGCCACCTTCCATTTATTGTTTTATAGGTCTCTCTTGCTATCTCTTTCTATTTATCCAGATACAATTACCGTAACATTTCTGATTTCTCAATAATATTAATATAATTGGTATTGAAGACAGAGTAAGTAATATCAGTCATTAGTTTAAATCTTGCTATATCTCTGGCCTCAAATCTCCTGTATATTTCTGAAACCTCAAATTGATTTGAAGCCAATACTACACTGTACAGAGATTAAAATCAACATTTACAGCATCTCTAGAGCACTAGCCCACATTTCATCAGGTGTCAAACCCGACAGTGCTATCTCTCCAAACGTCAGCGCTCATCTCCCCTGACTCATGCAGATTATATGCAATTTGTGCATGCTTTACTAAACATCATTGGGACATATCTCATTAGTGCACTGCTCCAATCTCTGTCTGCTTGTGCACCGCAACGGCGAAAATGTCGGCAAAGCTGCTGGTGAGCCGCGGCAAGCTACGCAGGATGAGTGAAGGGTCAGCGCACTAACAGTTAGAGGGAAGCCTTAGGGACATGTATAAAATTGGATCTGCCATTTTCTGAAAAATGTGCTGTTGATTTGCTACTTTTCGGGTCCGGCTTTTGTTCCTGCGGATGTCCATAATAGTTGATGAAGACAAATTACAGGTGTTGCTCTGTAAAAGGAAAAAAGGGAAACAGGGGGAAGTGAGGGAAAGGCGATCTCCGGGGAGGTCTGTCTCATCTCCCTATAAGTGCTTGGAGTTTTGGAGATGGCTAAGAGCTTTATGTAGAGGATCAGACATAAGCCTCATTAAAAGGTAATGCTCACCACTTTAAGTATTCAGATATTTTTGTCCCATGTTGGCTCAGTGGATGTCTGTGAACTTGCATCAGTCTTTCCTGAAGCTACACTTCAGAGGAAGAACCCTGAATCCGTGATGTCACTTGGGTGCAAAGAAATCAAGGCCCGCTGATTTGTTTGCTGCTGACTGCTGAGCTACTTCACAACCGAGAAAAAAATAAAATTATCTGGTCCAAACATTAAATCGAATTCATTCTACTAAGTAAAACAGACTCAAAGACTGGAGATATTTGGATGGAGCAAGGGCAAATGAATAGTATGCAATTTGATGAGTATTAAAAGAAAAATAGAGAGTCCTTCACAAAACGGGGAGTTTGCATTTCAAATATTTATGCTTACTATTGCCAACTGTGTGAAGTGTTTTATCATCAACTTCCTCGGATAATTGTTTGTCAAAGGTTCTAAAGCATTTCACACCAAGTACCAGCTCAAAAAATATTTGACCTTGCAAGAACTACCAAGCCTAGATGAAGATCCCATCATGACTTAAATAGGCTCAACAATAGCTCTTAATTGGATTAAATTATGATGATTGTAAACCATGTATAAACCAGAAAACACAAGTCTAGTTTTGCCAAATTATTCTCTGTCTACTTTACACAAAGAAGTAGTCTGGGCACACAGTAGTTAGAGCCTTTTGAAAGAGCGGACCCAACACGCACAGATTCTCAGTGAATTAACCAAACAGCAGCGTGACGAGCCAAGTGCTGTAGTCCATTAGTTGGGGGATGTTTTTTTTTCTCTGATGTACCTGTTAAGTCTGCATTAATGCTAACACTATAGCCACGCTTCCATGTAGTACGTATCTACCCAGCCCTGTCTGGCCACTGTACGCTACATGATACGGTTTTCAGCATCTAGTGTTTCCACAGCACAATGACTGCCACTGTTTCCAGGATGCGCATGCTGGAATACACATTACTGAAGGAATAAGAGCCGTGATGAGAACAATTTGGACAAATGCTGCCTCTTGATGGAGTTTGTGGAATAGATCAGTGGTGCTAAGGCAACATACAGCTAGACAAACTACGAAGGTATGCTACGTGCTAATGTTGTGCTAACAGCAGCTAAATGCAATCATCGACAAAATGACCTGTTTCGACGGCTGTATGATGAGATATATTCTATCCCGTATGACCTGACTGTTTTGTGAGGACTGTCCTCTCTCCTCTGGTTTATCCAAGGTCAGCAGGTCAGCTCAGCGTGCTTTGGCCACAGCCCGAGGCCAGTCCCAAAACTTGTGCCTGGTCAGCCCGGATTAGTCCTGGCACTGTACCCCAGGTGCCTGGTAGACCAAGCACAGGGCTGGGTAGGGCCTGCCAGTGGAAACACCCCATATGTGAAGACGCTTATCAGCGGGCAACTGCAGGGAAAGAGAGAGGGCTGAGGCAAAAACATTGGTCACTTGTTTCTTGGCCAGCTCCGACCCAGCACGCAAGTTTTAGATCTTTCCTACCCACAAACTGAACTGCCAAAATCTAAGGTGGTGTTGTTATTTAATTATTAAATTGAGCAAATAGAGGGTCAAGCACTGCCTCGGCTGCAACACTATCATTTGTTTATTTCCAGACCCACTTTCGTTCTTGGAAAAATAAAGTGGGTCTGGTTAGCCTGGCTAAGAAAACACCCATCTTAAATGCATTTCAAAAGCATAAATTTAATTATCTTTCAATAAGATAAATAAAGTCTCTAAAATTGCAGATAACTCTGAGTATCCTGCGAAGATGCCCAAATCATGTTGTAGAGGGAAGACAAAGTACACTGACACTGGCTGCCTAAATGTAAGACACGTATAACACAACACAACATGACACAACACGGAGAAAAAGAATTGTCCCCATTAAGCAGCAACTGGTTACATTTGACCATGCCTGACATAGGTGGGAGAGTGAAATAAGAGACATAGTGCCACATAGAGGCAGGGGGGTGAAATAAAAGCATATTTTTCTACCAAATTTTAATGTTTGTTTCATTCTACCTCTAGGTATCACTGGCTCTGTTTTCGAGCAATCACAATGCCTGTTACAATCAAAGATCTTCTAAGTCTTCCCTCTGAGTATTCGAATGTGTGTGTTTTTAGTTCTTAATACAAACTAATACATGTACCTTAGGTAATTATGCTAAATTAAAAAATTGACAAGGGCAATGTTGACATTATGCATGTTTATTTGTTGATTCATGTCAAAGCTTTAGACACTTACCAACAATCATAGAAAAGCTACAGCATTATAATTTCACGTACTTTCAAAGAAGTTGTACGTCATATTAATCCAATAGTGCCCAAACTATTTTAATTATAAAACAATGCCCAATCCTTTATAACACATTGTTTGTTCAGAGTGCGTTATTATGCTTAGAAACTGTAACATCTCGACATAACTGCACATTAGTATGCTTGTGCATGTCTGTTCCTGGTGTATATAATTTCCAATGTTGTATGCTTTAGATCAGAAACCCCGCTGTTGCACTATGGTTGTGGCTGACAGCGTTATTGGCATTTTTTACGGTGATTTTGAGGAGCTTACTCTATTAGAATCACACAAGGGCTTCCATCTTGCGTCTTGCGGCAGCCTGCATGCAAAAGAAGCACGAGTGTCCCCGGAGCCCCTGTTTACCAAGCAAGTCGGATTTGCCGCTCTCATGCGCAGCCGGGGCTAAAGCTCAGCTACCCAGCAACCCCCTCTAGTGACACAAGCACCCCGCTCCCCGCACCCCTACCCTTCATCCGCGCACCGCTCCTCAAGGCTTTTGGTTTTGTCGCTCATCCTTATAGTCCTCTTTTCAAAAAACTTTCCTCACTGCCAGGGCTTTTTATGTTAATCTTGTGGCACAAAAACGCAATGGTTACAAGCCAAATCCTGCTCTTCAAACAGAATTGTTTAAGTCTACAAATAGGAAAATTGAAGGAGGGATTGTGCTATTGCTTTGACAAGTTAAAGTAGGAGAGGGGAGGGTCCTGGAGAGCTTGTTAATAAACATTGAAAATACAAGCCTATTTTGCCTGAGTGGAAATGTCTTCCAAATAGATTCAAACTGCTGCATTTTTTTTTATTATTCATACTCACTTCTGAATAATTTCAGAGTTTGTGTCATTGTATAAAGGCCTACTCCTCCTCTGTTTTTACCGCTTTGATATGTCGTAATATATATTTTTCAGAACACGAACAACACAATTGTTGTCTCTAAGAATTGCAGTCTGATGATAAAGAAAACAATCTATGACGAGACATGCGAGCGTGAGTCTATGTCATCTGTGCAGGCTTATGGGGACGAGACGTCTGTGTTGATGAAGTTAGTCAATAGAAGTGCACTGCATTTCTGCTCATGGAGAAATGGAGAACTACGGTGAGAACCAGACGTTTACATACACTATAAAATGACACATTTGCATTTTTTTCTCACTGTCTGACATGAAACCAGAATTCACTTTTACTTTTTTAGGTCAATTAGAATTTTAAAAAAATAATTGTTTTTATTTTTCAAATGCCAGAAGAATGAGAGATATAATTGATTTTAACGGTTTTATATTACTTTTTACAAACCCAAAAGTTTACATATATTCATTAATATTTGAAATGACATCGTCATTTGGGCTTTCCTAAATTGTTTAAAGGTATAGTAGTTTTAAATGATGTAAAGTTGTGACTTTATAAAAAGTACCAAAAGAATGGTACTGGCATTTAGCAAATAGCAATATTTTTTTAAATTCTAATTGGCCCAAAAAAGTAAAAGTTCATTATAAAGTCTAAAACATCTGGTTCACACTGTAAATCCTGCTCTTCCAAACAAAACAAAAAACAAATAAATGATTTGTGCC
Organism: Gobius niger; assembly: GCF_951799975.1. Classification (NCBI taxonomy): domain Eukaryota; kingdom Metazoa; phylum Chordata; class Actinopteri; order Gobiiformes; family Gobiidae; genus Gobius; species Gobius niger. The sequence continues at coordinate 19,055,589 of NC_136856.1, read as the reverse complement.
ACAATCTACAACAAGAGGTTACTCCAACGCATGCTGGCTAGAAACTACATTGTGTTGATTTGTTGAATGACTCTCAACCACAAATGATGGACAACATATCTCTCTCTCTCTTTAAAAAAAAAAGAAAAGAACACATTGCCATCATCAATAGCAATAACACATTTACATCCCTATTCATCAGTCTTTCTTTAGCTCCACTTTGCATTGCACTTTGGTGTCGTATTTTATCCCAATTATATTGCATGGTCTGACTTGACAACCAAGAAAATAATAAAGGCTAAACTCCTACAGTGGCAGCAAACCAAACATGAACGCAAACAATAGCATCCGTTTTATTACTTCCAGCTTTTTTTTTTTTTTTACATTTGCCTTTTCTCCGAGCTGTTGTCTTCTCTGGCAGACATCCATACACACAACGCTGCACTGTCATTGTTCTTATCAAAAATTATGCCAGAAGATCATTACGCCTTTATTTAACTGGTTGGCACCATCCTTCAGCGTGACATTGTCGGGGAGAAATGATATTGCGTCTTTACAATGAACATCTGGTGGGTTAAAAATGGTGTTGGCTGTTTCTCGTTTGCCTGTCACCAGAATGGGGCTGAGTCACTGTCACTTGTGCGCCAGGCCCGACGTGAAATCGATAGTGGACGTTTCCTCTGTGATGGGCACATACAGCGGACAGGCACATTCGCCTCACCAATACTGCTCTTGATTGAGCTCCACTTAGACTGCTAATGTGAGTGATGGAGTGACGCGGGCAGCTCTGCACGACCGCACTGTGTGGTCTGACAGAGAAAGGCTTTGCACAGTTTTCTCCACTTGTTAGTCTTTGTTTTGGCGAGGATGAAGTTTGTTTTTAGCAAATGTCTGATAAGGATTTCCAGGTTTGACAAATCAACATCAGAATGAAATTGAAGGGGATAAACAACAAATATGTGAATGTGCTTATTACTACCGCAATCAATTAGGAGAAACATAATACCTGGTGAATTATAATGTTATTTTTTTAATTTTTTTATATGAGATTATAGATTTTTTAAACTTGTTTACCTTTCTCCATTATATTACTATTGTACTGTTCCAACAACACCATTTGTTTTAGGAATTAACATTTCCTCCTGAAAGTGTACACTGTTGTTGTGTCCTTGGGCAAGACACTTCACCCCCATTGCCCCCATTGTCTGCGTACATTGGTGTATGAATGAGAGTATGAATGGGTGAGTGGATCCTTGCTGTAAAGCGCTTTGAGTGCCTAATGTAGGTAGAAAATTTAGAGTGACCGACTGACTGACCCACCGACTGACCCACCCACTCACTTACTTACTTCCTGACCCACTCACTCACTCACTCTTGCACTGTTGAACTCACTGAAGTCTTCACAGACATTTTAACACATCTCTGCAGCAGGCTGTTGTCCCAACATGCTTCAAAGCAACCACCATCATTCCGGTGCCAAAGAAGTCACCACCCTCCTGCTTTACCAATAGCCCCCACTCCGATTCTTATGAAGTGCTTTAAGCGGCTCGTCATGGACCACAACAAGTCTGTTCTCCCTCCCACCATGGACCCAGTTTGCTTATCAGTCCAATCGCTCAATTGAAGGTGCCATGTCCACTGCGCTTCACACAGCCCTCGCGCACCTTGAAACAAAGGACTCCTATGCTAGAATGCTGTTTCTAGGTTTTAGCTTGGCATTCAACAACATAATCCCACAGCACACACTGCTCCAGCTGGGGACCAACATATCACTGTGCAACTGGCTGCTGGACTTTGTGACAGGGAGTCCACAGGCTGTACGCGTCGAGCATCACACTGAACACGGGGGTCCCCCAAGGCTGTGTGCTGAACTCCCTCCTGTTCACTCTGCTGACCCATGACTTTACTCCAAAGTACGACTCAAACTACACGCTAAATTCCTGGGTGTGCACATCACAGAGAACTTCCCCTGGACCATGCACACTACATCACTGGTCAAGAAAAGTAATCAGCGTCTCTACTTTCTGAGAACACAAGTAGAGAAGAGCCAGAGTCCCGGCCTCCTATATGTGCAACTTCTACAGAGAGCATCCAGCCCACACTGCCTCCTGCCGAAGGAGCCTCCAGCGCTCCCCTCCACTCCCTGTGCCTTCCACCCCTATCTTTCCACCCCCCGCTCCACAACAAGGACTTGAGCAAATTAACATTTCGATTCATATCAGTGACTTAAAATCTTTGAATCTTGCTTACTTACTTTATAATCAATAAAAGGCAATGCATTTGTTTTAAAGTCAGTCAAATGTTTTCCGTATTCCTCTGCAGCTTTGTGCTTTGTGGTTAGGAATAAACATTTCAGCCATTTTGGCAATCAAACATTAGTTACACTTTATTTTTCAATTTTTGGAGTTACCCAAATTTGTTGCCTCAAAACTTGTTTTGAGGTAGCTCTCCAAACCATGGAACCGCACATCAAGGTGACGAGGAAGAAATAGGAGGAACAACAAAGGCATGGTTGGAAAGCTGAAGCGCTGCGCTGCAGAGTAATAGCAGAGTCTCAGGCTTTTGATACCTGAAGCATCTGTTTGTGTGGGAGGGGCGCGTGACCATGAGGTGCCCGCTAACACTGAGCCAACATTGCACTTCTTCTAAAATCATACATTTACCAAATAGCCCTAAGTTTAAAAAGAAATAAAATATGGGAAGATCTGGCTTGTTGTCAATGCTGCAAAGGCTACTGACTTTAACTGCAATTAGCGGCTTATAGCAATGTTGTACATTTACAGTGATTTCACATTTGGATTTTATGCACGTAAAAAGTAGCTGTTAATAGCAAAAATTAAGCAGACTGCTGAAACAACTGTCTAAATAAAAATAAATATTAATAATACATAAATAAATAAATGACTTTAGTAAGACGAAGAGTCTCCTTCTTTCAAGTTTATACAAAAAGGCATGGCTTCATGTGTTTAACATGATCAAATCATGAAGATTAAACTGTATATATGCATCACAGTCTTCTATATGGTAAAGGATAAGAGACACATTTATTCACAACAGAAGCACTGTGTACCTGTCTTATAAGAAGCATGGCATCCATTTAAGTTGGTGAAATGTGTTGGAGAGATTGTTGAACACAAAAGCCTTTGTAAAGAGTCAATCACTCTGAGCATAACAGGCCATCACCTTGCTTTGAAACTTTATCACAGTTCATACACACAGTACCAATATTTCCAATGAACACATTCTTAACATACAGCACTAAGGTCCATCAGCTGCATGAAAGAAAGATGTAAACAAAGGAGGACATTCATATTGGAGCCACAGAAGGATAGGCTTTGAAAATATACTGAAATGAGTCTATATAGAAAAGATTAGAAACAGATGCTAAAGTTTATTTTCGTTCATTGACATAAGTAAAGAACTTAAAACAAAAAGATAAATGCACCTTTTTTGTGTGCAATTGTTGGCATCTTCTTAAGATCCGCTTAGGAGGAGGAGGATGTTTATTATTACACTTTTTGTTTTTTTGTTGTTTTCGATTGCTTAATCTGACTTTAGTAAATAAAAAATCTTTTGGTTTTGGCAGGGTTAGTCGCCCAGTTCTCTTTTCAAATAGTCAAATTATTTTACAATCTCTTTTTTTGAAGGTTTCAGAGCATTATAGTGAAAGATTAACTTTTGGATGTGATTGTGCATGTGCAAACAGTCCTTTTAAACATTTGAGCAGAGTGTGTCCACGCTGACGGACATGCCTCCAGACAGCAAACTGCATGGCAACACACACGTTCAGTGTCAAATTCCAGGCATTTTTGAAAGTATCGCTTTTTTTTATTGCTTTGAATTTCACCTTGAGCTGTGTATTTACTGAAGTGAGTGCTGAACTGTGCTTGACTCTTCCTCAATGTGACTGAATAAATAAGAACATAAGCAATACACTGTGCCTTGCATTTGCAAACTTTCCCGCTACATGCTAATACCCTGGCTTTAAACAAAGAAAAGCTGTTAGTCTTAATCAGAATCACCTCTTGCAGAAAAGTGTATGAATGACTAATGATTAAACATGCTGATTGTCTCTTAAGCAGTGCGCCTGTCAAGCTGCACTTCCTCAGCCCCTGCCTGGCTGTCACTTAGCCTTTCTGCTCCAGTAGAGCCCTTTGAGAGCAGGAGCCTGCCTCGACACTGTATCTCTCTGCAAACTCCCTCACACAGCGCCACGATGCTTCTGGTGAGATAACACCGCCTTAACTATACACAGCAATCATTTAACATCCTTGTGTGACAGCGGGAGCGGGAGCAGAAAGCAGTCAATTGCCTTTGGGGGGCGTTATCAGATGTGCTTTGCATCAAGAACACTTTTGCATTCGATTAAGCAGGTGTGGAAAAAGTTGAGTTTCTGCAGGATAAATGGAAGATGTATTCGAGCGACATATTTGGAAAGAGTGCAACTGCTCCAGGTAAAAAACAACAAAAAAATATTTTTTTGATAATGCATACAGATATTTGTGATAAAGTGTGTGTCCAAAATTACTTAAATCGTTCTTTTCTTATGGCTGCTCATTTCTTAAACATGACCTGAATTGTCTTAGGTCCTGCCATTCTCGAACAACAACCCAATTGAATGGCATAAAGAAATAGATGTAGTGATTGGTAGTTGTGTGAAAAAGTTGTTGTAGCCGTGGTCATAATATGTGTCTGGCCAGTCATCCACTCCTGCTTTTTGTATCTGTTCAAAAGCAGGACTGTCTGGAGCTTTGCTAGCCTGGTTTTACCAGACCCTCGTACTTTCTGCATTTCTTACAAGGGTCTGGAACTTCACAATTGAGCCCCGTTATCAGGTGGGAGGGGTGAACTCCTTTGAAACGACTGGATCTGATTTTCGCTAGCGTTTGGTCGTGACGTATGTAATGCGCCCGAGTGAGTGAAGCAGCTATCATAACTCTATCATAACTCTTGGGAGCATTCCTTGCACATTTCAAGGCTTCAATTAAAATTTCTGGATATTTGGGAGCCAAGCCAGGGTGAACTGAAGAGCTTCCATTACTTTCGTATCTGCCGCCATTGCCAAACTACAACCCGCAAATCAGCGCAAATGCTTGACGTCACCTACAACACCCGCCTCCCCCGCTCGCTGAATGGTAGGTTGAAAGTCAACCGATGTAACGCAGCCACTGAGATCAAGCCCAGACGTACATGTAGGGAAATTATAACTGACCTGAGTTTACGGATGGCTAAGGCCAGGTTAGAACTTTGCTGACAGCCAATCAAATCTCAAAAAGGATATTGTACATCCAATCACACCATGGAAATTATTTTTTTTAGTCAAATTTGGCTGTAAATACTGTTTAAGTGGTGCTAGCCCGTAGTTAGCTTTGCCCGCTAGCCTGTTAGCTTCTTCGTGATTCCATTAGTGTGTATTGGTGACTCCAACCCTGTGGCAGCAAAGTTGCACATGTGGTTTTCTGGCCCAGGCATAGACACCAGGGGGAGATGAAAGACCCCCCACTCATCCCATGAACACTTGTATTACCCCCCCCAAGGCACTACGAAAATTATTTATTGAGGTAAACGTACCTGCGTTGAGTGTTTTCTTCATGAACGTTTTTTCATATCTTTCCAAATGTGGATTGATTGAAACAGCTTTTACGCACTCGTATTTAACTCTCCTACATTTATAATTTGACCCGAGTTGCTGATGACCTTTTGTATTCTTAAGTTTTTGGTGACAAAAACGACATCGATTGTTCCCATTTGTCTCCGCTCTTCTGGCATCACAAAAACGTTAACTTCCTTGTTTGGAGAATATGGCGCGTCCTATCCAGGTTTTCTCCGATTGGTTAATACGCTTGTCTATCACACCCCTCAGAAATTTGAAGAAATCACCCCTGATCCCAGATTACACGTCTTTGGAAAGAATAGGAAAAGCGTGTATTCTGGCTCGCCAGGCTCAGTAATACGAGCAGTGCCCACACATTTTAGGTGCTTCCAATCCCTTCACGCATTTGTGTGTGCAGTAAACAGCCCCGAAACCCAAGGCATTCGACCGCTTTGAGTCAAAGATATCATTAGTAGTCTTCATGCATTTCGGCTATAAGGCTCCCTAATCTGTGCTTGTTATGGTACATTTACACAGCCCCTTGTTGTAAAAGGATTTGGTCTCCATCTGTAACTGTTTACCGGCTTTAAAAGATATTGTGGCTGTCAGGTTTTTTTTTTATTTTTTGCCTCATAATAGTTCTTTTCTTTCCTGCAAGCTCGGGCTAAAAGGTGAGTGAAGTCTCAAGAGAGCAAAAAGAGGTGTCGGCGCACATTGTCTTTGCTCTGCCATGTCTTTGGCAAAGGAGGCATCCACAGTTTACAAGACTTGCCTTCAATTTTACTCTTCAAACAATGTATGTGTACACAGGCCCATTCAAGACACGTGGAAAATGCAACAAAACGTGACAAGAACATCAAGCATTTGGCCATCTGGGAAGGAACACTGCCAAATAATGACTCCTTGGTGATTATGGAAGCGCCATCCCTTTTCCTCCCTGTCACAGCCTAAAAAATAGACGCTGAAGGACGATCTCGGCACATTGATCTTTGCCTGTGTTCCAGTAACCTCGCTTCAAGATGCTGCAATGAAAAGTATAGAGCCGTAAAATGTCAGCCGGTGAATGGGAACTGTCTATTCTTGGACACTAGTGGATTTGCCAGTCTTCTTTACCCAAAACTCTGAACTCACTCGAGCACGATTTATTTTGAGCTTGTCTTTGTTGCCATCAAGGGCCAGAATAAAGCTCGACCTCACAAAAGCTTGTCATTAAGATTGAAATCTTCATTACATCAAATTTTTTATTTGAAATCAATTCAGTGACCTTCTACATGCAAAGGCGGGCGTGTCAGAGTCGTCCCATTTGCAGCCCTGTGTGAGGAGCGAGTGACTGCCAGTCTTTATTAATCATGCCACTGCCAGAGATATTGGAGAGGTTAAAGTGAGATTATGACTGTGTTTAAGGTCATGGAGGGTTTTTAGTGTGATTTTTTTTAACAGGGCACTTGAGAATATGGGGTTTGTTTCTGTTTGCTTTGAAGTTAAAACCTGCCTAAATGCATTTTATTTAATATGTTCTTTATAATGTTCTTATTGCATTTATTTGAAAGTCACATAGAAATCGATTCGAATTGCCTTAGTTATCTTAGTTATACACAGTTGTGCTCAAAGGTTTACATACCCGGCAGAATTTCATCATAGGCCATCATTGGCCTTGTTGACAACAAAAAAGTGCACCATACCTACTGTGAAATATGGAGCTGGTTCGCTGATGCCAGTGGCCCCAGCAGAATAAAGTGAAGGTCCCGTTAGTGCCATCTCAGTCTCCTGACCTTAATATCATTGAACCACTGTGGGGAGAGCTCAAATGTGCAGTTCGTGCAAGACAGACCAGGAACTGGAGGCTTTTTGCCAAGAAGAATGGGCCGCTTTTTTTTATGAGGGTCATTTTCTTTTTACATCACAATTTAAAAATAGCAAACTCAGTTTCACCACAAATTGCTTCACACAACCACTAACTATGAGTGAAAAAAAACATTTGAGCACTACTGTAGTTAAAATGTAGATAAGTCAATTCTCACACCACATGGCTCGCATACCTGTTCATCCTCACATTTCGTGGCATCGTTTATAACCTCTCTAAATGAGGGTGTGTGTTCGTAATCCCTGTAAAAAGGTGCCAGCCAAGCCTCATATTTCCCATGTTGTTATTAACAAAGGGGCATCTAAACTGATGTTGAATTTGATATAATTTAACACATACATACATTGGACCCTATTTGTTATATTCACCGTGATCATACCAGACTTAAAGGAGGGTGAAATGATTGGTGATTATACATTTTTCGCTCCTTTGCTTGTATACAATAATACAATGCTGTTGTTCTTGTTTGTCTGGGAGAAAGAAAGAGCTCCTCAAAGCAATGGCATGACTCACTTGCCACACGCATGAGATTAGTTAGGTCTATGATAAAAGTGATGCATTCCTGCACTGTGAGATTACCATAGTTCCCATGCAATGTCAAGGCTTGATATAGGCGGTGCAGTATTCTACCCTGGGGATTACAAATTGATGTATGAGTGTTAATAGTCCCAGTGGGGAGAGGAAGGAGTGGTCAGCTGCATATTTATCATATTATTAACATCGGACACCTTTGACAGTAGAAGGGAATGCTGTATCCTTACTAAGCCAAAGTTAGATTGTTTGAAACAAAACCATATGCATTTAAGCACACACACACACACACACACACACACACACACACACACACACACACACACACACACACACACGCATACATGTATATTTGCATCCAATTTAGTGTAGTTTCAAGGAGCAAAGCTTGAAATGTGCTCGCACATATGTTGTTGGGCTGTGGTGGAAATGATTGGAGGTTCATGCATACACAGACTGGAACTGTATGTATCTAAATGTACACTATCCAGCTCTGGTCTGACAGAAGTGCCCGAGGCGTCGACAGACGGAGGCAAACCGACTGTGTACGACTGTCTTCATCAAACACAGCTAAAAGACTGCTTTAACAGACAGTGTCTTTGAGAAAAGAACGCTTCCCAAGAAAAAAAAGAAAAGAAAAGATTCAACTTAAGCAAACTCTGTCATGTTGATCCCTTTTGATGCTGAGTATTGTAATTTGGAACATTTGTATCATCTGCATTTATTTTGAGAGGAAAAAGCACACGAAAGAGGAATTTAAGTGGTAAAAACATTTCTGCTAACTTGTACCCAAGGGTTAGATACACAATGGAATAATGTGTATTAGTACTTTGCAGGTACATAATGTAATAAGACATAAGACCGTTACTCTAACCCTAACCTTAAAGGAATAGGCCACCGTTTTTACATACTGAGATATGTTCTTACCTTAGCTTTGACGAGTTCTTTAGGACCTGTCTGGTCTTCCCCGTGCCTTCCATCACGTAATCCACATTGTTTAATTTTGTGTAATTATACTTTGTAGTGGAACACTTCACGAAACCATATTCAAATAGGGAAAACGTGGAAGAGCTTGGTAGCTTCTATCTTGACCTGTTTTGGAGCTATAGAGGAGAGCAGGAGAGGCTAAATGCTAACGCCGTCTGCGCTGTGTTTACGTGACTGAAGGCACGGGTGAAGATCAGACAGGTCCTAAAGAACTCGTCAAAGCTAAGGTAAGAACATATCTCAGTATGTAAAAACGGTGGCCTATTCCTTTAAGCCCTAACCCTAAAGGTCATATGTCTTTTTACATTAAGTACCTGCAAAGTACTAATACACATTATTCCATCGTGTATGTACTACATAGATACAAGTTATTACAGAATAACAGATTACGTTGTACTAAATTTTGTTGGGTGCAATGTATCAAGTGTAGCTGTGTTACGATCAGTAAAAAAATAAATAAAAGTGTAAATAAATTGCTGCCGATTCTAGAACACAAACATTGTGCCTGAATGTACGGCAACACAACCGGCACAAAACTTCTATCTCACTTGAGAAAGCATCTGCACAGCGCCACCTACTGGTCATGGAGTGACAAGACAAAAACACAAGTCAAATTGACTTTATACTTTGAAGCCTTTTTAGAAATCTAAGTAAACTGACTTTGTTACTGAGCACCTCTGCACACGTGAAACTAAATTGATAAACCACATGGTTAATGATTTAACACTATATTTGTGCTTCAAAATACCAATTAATTTTTAAAAATCAGTTTGACTTTATTTCTATGTTCAATTTAATGAAAACCACAAAATGGGAATATTCCCTCAGTGGAGCACTGTCGCTTCATCTACAAATACCAATAGCAGCCTGTTCAAAGGTCAAAAAGCTGGATTAGGCACCTCTACACTCCGTTTAGATCCCAAAAATGTCAAGTTTGTCACACTAGAGGCATATCTGGGTAAACTCGAAAATAAAAAGTGGACTAGATTTGGACTTAAGGAGGAGAGAGGAGGAGCATAGTTCAGGTTATTTGAAAAATATATAAAAGAGATGGGTTTGTTTACCAGCACATTTCTATGCCTCTACTGGAGCAACACTTTTTGTTCAGTATAAACATAACATGTATGAGAAACCTGTAAACACCTACAATATGCATCATTACGCTCTGTCCAATGGCATAAACATATTTTGATCAAACTTGCTGAAAAAAAGACAAAACAAAATAAAAGAACCTCTACCTTGCCCACACCCTCACACATTACGAGCCAACAGAACATTAGGTGAGGACATGTCAACTGACGATAATAGTGGTTCGCACTCATGGCTCCTTCCTAATTGGGTTGTTGCAAATACATGTCAGTCAATGTTTGAGCCTTCATTAAACTCAAGAGTGCTGGGCCTTGTGATGAATCCGGCCTCGTACTGAGAGCAATGCCTCAACTTCATTTGACAAGATTTTATCGACAGCAGCCTGCCACCCACTGGAATTTAACTTGTCTGCAAAAACAAAGAACATTTTGATGAGAAACCAGAAATAAGGAAAGTAGTTACGTTTCCTGTTGGGTTGTGACACTTTTGAGCCAGGAGAAAAATAATCTATTACTAGCAGCCTAGCAATGGGTTTGTTATAAGCTACAGGCAAGGCAAGGCAAGGCAAGGCAAGGCAAGGCAAGGCAAATTTATTTGTATGGCACATTTCATTTACAAGACAACTCAATGTGCCTCACAGCAACACCAAAACACACAAACACAATAAAAAAATACAATGAAAAGAATTCAAAAAAGTAAATCAATACAATTACATAAAAAACATGTATATAAGCTACAGTTTATATATATATGTATATATTAGAATTAGTTAAAATAGGTTCAATTGCCATAGGCAGCACTAAATAAGTGTGTTTTTCAACATGGACCCAAACATAGTCAGAGTTGAGGCCTGTCTCACATCGACACGGAGGCTGTTCTAGACCTTTGCTGCATGGAACTGAAACGCAGCCTCACTGTGTTTAGTGGTGACTCTAGGAACCACCAGGAGACCTCTCCCTGAGGATCTCAAGGCCCGAGGTGGTTCATACGGCTGTAACATGTCAGCTACAGTATGTACTCTGGTGCCTGGCCATTAAGTGACTTGTACACAAGCAGAGCTGTTTTAAAGTCTATTCTCTGAGTGACAGGAAGCCAGTGCAGAGACCGGAGCACTGGACTAATGTGGTCATATTTCCTGGTTCTGGTCAAGACTCGAGCAGCAGTATTTTGGATAAACTGCAGCTGGCCAGTGAGCAGGCCAGGTTTAGTGGGGGGTGAACATGTGCATTTGTTTTGTTTTGCGTTTACAGCCAAGTGGGGCTGTAGCGCTTTCTCTCGTGAAACAAATATTGTTTAACACGCGATGATTAATAAAGTTTTTAGTTTGACCTGTGCGATCATGCTTAAGAGAGAACACAAGGCAGCGCAATGTAAACGAGGAAATGACCCTATGTTTTTTATTTTAGCAATGTTTTAGATAGTAATTGGCCGCTGATGTAATTGACTTAATTTGACTGTTAACATTCAAGTCTGAGTCCATGATGACTCCTAGATTCCTAACTTGATTTTTAGGTTCTGGTGAAAGAGCCTCAAGATGACCAATGACAAGCTCTCTTTGTCTTTGTGGGCGACAATGATCTCAGTTTTATCTGTATTTAACTGGAGATAGTTTTGCATCCACAAACGAATCTGTTTGATACAGTGACACAGTGTATCTACAGGCCCATGTTCACCCGCTGTCAGTGAAACATAGATCTGAGTATCGTCTGCGTAATTGTGATAGGACACATTGTTACTGGATATTTGACCAGATGGAAGCCTGTACAGATTGAACAAGAGCGGCCCCAGAATTGACCCCTACAGGACCCCACAGGTCAATGCTATTTGGTCTGAGTGGTCTGATACACAGTATAGACATTTACCTGAGCTGCAGCAGTTGCGTGGGTTGCTCTTTTATTGTAGTTGAGACGTGAATAAAGATGCACATTTTTTTCCTATAAAACTATCAAACATTGGCAGAGGCGTTGAAACTTTTGCATCGAGCTCATATTTATTGGTCTGCAATAGGGCGATACCATGTACAGTTGAACAGCACTTTGCCTTTGATGATAGCTTCTAACACAGAGAAGTGTTGACGTGAGTGACAAAGTGGACAGAAAAAAAAATGAGGGGAGGCTGAAAAAGAAAGATATTGGCGACCCATGTGAAAAAAACAATGTTAATATAATATATATTTCATTTGTTTCCAGATATGTATCAGGCCCAGATTCTGCATGTTGCATGCCCTATATGTGAAAAGAGAAAATGCCATCAACTGAATGGGATCCCAAGTCATCCGGTTTTAAAGGAATAGGACACCGTTTTTCCACTGAGATACAGTATGTTCTTACTTGAGCTTAGACGAGTTGATGCGTAACTGTCTGGTCTTTGTTGTTAGCATTTAGCCTCATAAGTATCGCGGCAAACTGGGGTGAAGTTAGAAGCTACCAAGCTGTTCCACGTTGTCCCTATTTAAATACAGTTATGTGAGCCTTTACACGATCCAAGTGTAGCTACACAGAAGTAAACATGTCAATTTTCTAAATGGATAAAAAGGGGTACTATATTGTAAGGCGTAATAACATGGGAGTACTTCGACGTCTGCACAGTAATATCTCACTTTACTGCACGGACGTCGAAGTGCTCCTAAGGTATTTTTACGCCTTACAATATATAGTACCCCTTTCAACGCAGTTACGCATCAACTCGTCAAAGCTAAGGTAAGAAAATATCTCAGTATGTAAAAACAGCTTACATGAATATCTAAAACGTTTTGATCGCTGTTTTTTTATCCATCCAACCATCCATTTTCTTCCACTTGTCCGTTTCCGGGTGGTGGGGGCAGATATTGGAGTTGCCCAAATCACATGTTTTTTTTATGTAAATGAATAATTTGCCATGAGATAATACATTGTGTATGAATGCCCTATTTATTCAGTGTGTATGTGTATAGATATACAGAACAATATATTCACTGTTCATCGATTGTGTCTGATTCTCTACAGGCGCCTGTACAAAATGCCACCTGTTCATCTCTCTTTGCGTCACTGTCAACACGATTCTCTTTCAGATAGCACCACTCAAGTCATAAATCTGAGTTTCTTTAATTGGCAGAATCATTGGCGGTTCCCCTGCTTTAGAATTTAGGTCCCCCATATGAAACGTGGACTTGCTGCAAACATTGCAAAAGCCGCCTTTTCAAATCGCGTGGTTAAACAGTGCAGCTCATCGCCTGCTGAGTCTGACCATTAAGCAACGTTAGAAAAGGTCTTCCTATTATCTCTTTTGCGTGTGTTCACAACGTGTCTGACATGGAGGCCCCCGAAGAGCATAATTAAAGACTGTGCTAAAGAAAGACCTTACTTGATGACACGCTTTACGAGTAAACCATGCCATTTTACACGTTTCAGATCGGGGCACATACGGTGAATTACGCAATCCCGTCAAGATATTAAATCGAAATGATCATCCTGAATATAAGGGAGCAATAAATGTGATTAGATTATAACTCCTTTCACAGAGTCTACTGCTCGTGTGTTCAAATATTATATACACCTCAGCTGCAAACTTGCTTCTCTTTTTCTACTCTACTGTGCACAACTGTTTATTAGAAATGTTGATTAAAAAAAAGTACTTTGTTTGTTGTCATGACTTGGTTTCATTGTGGAAAATTGTACCTTGATTTGCTGCTGTTAGACATTGAAAAGAATGTCCCACTTATGAATTAAATAGAAGAAAAAAAAACACACACACACACACAGAAAATGGACCTTCTTTAGGTTTTCATAATTTTTGCTCTCTTGGGCAGTGACCTCAATTATTACCCACTTTGACCTTTTAGATTTTTTCCCCAAACCAATGAAATGCCACTCTGGGCTGATAAGCTGTGATGGATGATCGGGAAAACTGCAAAGACATGCTGTTTATAAGACGTCGCTGTGGGCTAAACTTGTTAAATGCAAAATTCTCACCATTTATTATATGCAACAATGTCAGCAGAGCAAGGGCGATCCGGAGTGACCGTATAATGGTGATGATGTGACCTTTGGGCTGCCACGGCCCTGTGTGACCTCCATAAAAGAACATGTAGAACGTGCTCTAGACATCCATTTAATTACAGGCAACACTAAAGACACGGTTTGACAATTTTGCAGTGATTTTTAGTGAATCAATGTGACAGATTGATCTCTTTTCTTCCATAGCTACTTCATGTTTGGCATCTACAGTTTATGGGCTGCAGTGTACTGAATAGACTCCCTGGTGTCACAAGATGGTGCAGAATTTGAATGACGCTTGTGATTTCTGGAAGATGGTATATGCAATTTTGACACGATTACAGGGATCAAAATATCACAACAATAGTATTTGTACATAAAATAATACAATATTGAGGGGAAAAAAGACAATTCCAAACAGAAACAGAAGCATCTTTGCAGGATTAATGACAAAATTAAGAAATACTGTATCTCAACAGTGTATTAGATGTGCATGTCAGTGACTGCTTTGGTCCAAAAATATTGCCGTCATGGCCCAGGATGAACATCGTCTCTACATTCTCCAGAGGATAGCATTATTTTGAGATTCCAAGTTTTTCCACTCCCTTTATTCTGTTTTCACCAAAGGATTGGAAATAATGCAATTTTGATTTAACATGTGGTGATTGACAATAAACACCGCTCAACCAAATACATACAATACATAGTATTTTGGTTCATGCATGCTGATTTGTGTCATTTTTACAGTCATTTCTTCGTCCGATTACAAGCCCATCAGTATTTTTGCAGAATATGTTTAAAACAGTTCGGAGCCATTTTGCCCTCAAGCTCTTTTTCACAACAGGACCATTGATTTGTTAGCATGCTTTTTTTTGGTGGCTTGTAATCAGTGTTATTTGTTTTATTCCCCTGCTGCCATGAAGAGTGCTCCAAGCAACACACAAGATGTTTAACCTCCTTAACCCCCGCCTGAACCAAGCACAGTTTCTCCAGTTTGGCTTTACCCAAAGCTTCTTGGAAAAAAGTGTCAAAATAGCGACGCACATGTGACGAAAATGCTTAAAAACATAAGAAAATGGGAAAAGTGACAAGAAAGTGCTGTAAATGTGTCATAAAAGCGGCATAAATTGAGACAAAAACGCTTCAAAAATGGGAAAAAATCAGTTTTGTAGAACTTAGCTTTCAAAGGGGGCGTTACACTGTTGCTCGCCAGTCCAGGAACTTTTAGATTTGGGTAAAGTCGAACTGGAGGAAATGTCCTCGGTTGAAAGCAGGGGATAAGAGGTTAAAAGTAGTCGATATAGTGTCTTTTCCACACATGCAATAAGTTGAAAGGCGTTTTGCTACCCGAAATGAGGTATAGCAAAACACATCTTACACAGCATTTAGGTTTAGTCTTTTTATAACCCTGTTAGTTACTATACAACATCACATTTAAAATGGTCGAAATTAATATTATGTGATCCTTTGTGGTTTCACATCACACACATTTTGATAAACCTTTATTTTTATTTTTTTTATGTTTCTTTGATCGGGACAGTGCACGTTAATGAACACATATGGGACTCATGCATGTATATAATGCCATACCGGATGGGCTTATTTCCATTGACCCCTTGTCACACTCTCACTCAACCTGGCCTATTTTGTATCGGAAACTGGAGTACCTATACGCAAACATGAGAAGAACATTTTTTTATTTTTTTTAATGTTCCGCTTCTCTCCTGTCTTTATATTTTTTCTACGAACATTTCCAAAGACCATTACTCACTGGCGCTGGTGTGCGGTGCACTGCTCCAGTTGAAAGAGCAGCACGTCTGTAACTGTGCTCGTTACAAAAGTGAACAGTGCCCCCCTGAAGTCTAAACGCGGCGCTGCAAACCCGCGGTCCACCCGCACGCAGCACACACAGGCCCCTCCACAAGCCTCCCGAGCATCACTCTCCATCGCAGTGCGGCTTTAAGAGGAACCGGCATCTTAAATGCGCGCGTGGCTCCACCCTCCGCCATGATGTCAGCGCGCGCGCGAGGCACGGAGGAGCGAGAGAGAGGGAGAGGGGAGAGAGAGAGCGGCAGAGAGGAGGGCAGTGTTGAGGAACTGGAGTTCATACAATACTACTGAGACATCCACAGCTTAGCAGACAGATACGGTGAACCGCCTATCCCGGCTCGTGTAAGTGATGCTGCACTGAGGCACACTTTGATCCAACTCCACTGGGGGGGCCATGAGCTCTCCGCACCCTGCGCTTAACGGCATCTTATTGAGGATAGGCACGGGCTTCAATTAGTCTTAAAAAACAACAACAATTGGGTTCGAACTAAAACCAGCTTTTACAGGCTCCTCGGGATGAAGTTTCTGCCTGCGCCATGACGCACGCGTAACTTTGCCGATGGTGATAGCTTTTAGGGGATGAAGACGACACAGACATAGTTTAGGGATAAAGTTATCCGTTAAGCAAGATTGGATCAATGCTCCGTGGGATTTTTTTCGCTCCAAGAAGAGGAATTATAGCGTAAAGGTCATCTCTCTCTTTTTTTTCCCTTTTTTTTTTTGCTCAAGTGGAGCGTCGTGCTTGTCTGCGTTTGGATAAGTTTTTTGGAGTGGATATTGCAATTCATCTGATGAGGATCCTTTGCGTTTCTTACCCCTGCGTAAATCCTGTTGCTGCTTAATTCGTAGTACTTCTTTCTTTATTTTTATTTATTTTTTGCCAAACAGAGATGTGTCTACGCGACGCCTCTCGTGGTTGAGCACCCTCATTCTGAAACGGGAAAAGGTAAGCGTTCACTTCTTTCTGTCACCATTTACCAAATACATTCCCCGATATTCCGCTGATCTGCTCGCTCCAGGGGAATGAACACACACGTCCCGGAGCCTGTGCCGACACACACGCTGTATCTGGATCCAGCACCGCAGCGTGGTATAGACCAAACTTGGATGAATGAGTGTGTTGCGCTCCTCCTCGCTAATTGACCGTTAGACAAATGGCGTTAATCTAAATTGTCTGCGCACCTACAGCCGGATCTGAAATTGTTTGTGCACCTGTAAACTTGAATCATTCACGGTCATGGTACACAATCTAAGCCGACTTGTCGCATTATATGCTCTGCGCGCTCGGTCTCGACTGTAGACTGCTATTTACCATGCTCCAAAAAAAAACAAAAAAAACAAACACAAACCCCAATGCTCCTCAGATGCATTGTTAACAACAACCTCTGCGGTTCTATACATTATTCTTTCATCGTGGTTTCGTCCTGAACCCAATCTTTAATGGTGCTGTGCGCGCTGACGGTGCGTGGGTGCGTGGCAACAGCAGTGCGCGTCTTCCTTTTTACTCCAAGCACTTCTTATCTTACGGGATGATTTAAGTGATCCCGTCTCAAGAAAATAAACACAATCAAAAGCAATAGGGTTTTTTGGTGCATATGTGGTGTGATGATATTCCCTTTTCAATGGATGGATATTTGGCAGTCCTTAAAGACTCCCCCAGAGCTTTGCCAAACTCAATAGAACAGACAATGCAATGAAATGGTAATGTAAACCTTTCCCTATAGGTGAGCTGCATAAGCGTTGGGGATCCATCCGTTCATCTTGGATCAATCTTAAATGTTGCTGCTCAAAGTATGCGGTGAAATAATTTAGACCGTGAGAAACTACATTTTATGCCAGCTAGATTTATAGATTCCCTCAATCAATTAGGGGAGATTATCTTTGAATAATGTTGTAGCTCAGTCTTCTATCTGTAATATTCTTTAGTGGTCATATTGGTTGAATATTAAAACAAAAAATAAATAAAAAACATACCTTTCAATGCTCGAGCCTATTCAGTAAAAATGAATCTGTGGATTGCGCCAGTGTTTTAAAGTGAAATCAAACCATGTACATCCGCATGCCAATAATCCATTTACTTGTGTACATTTATATCGCCACTGTTTTGCAAGATAGCATTTTTGACTTACATTTGTTTTTTTTTAAATGATTAAATAAAGTCCGCCATCATTAGTCCAGATTAGCAGTAGAATTACGTAAAGTCCCATAAATGCCATCACGCTTACCTCGGCACGTATAGGCCGCCCTCTTGAAGGCTCCCAAGCACTGAGTTGTAAATTAGTTCGTCATTTCGCTAATGCAGGACTGTAAGAAATATCACCTTGCGACAATTTAATTACCTAAGTACTACAACTGGTTACAGTCCAAGTCTGTGTAAGAGTGAGGAAAGTGATTGTAATTTGAGGAGCCACTGGGTTAATCAGTCAAACCGCAGTGACAATCCCAATGCAAACACTGTGCTGTTGGATTAGGGCAAAACAAAAAATGTTGTTTTGACATGTGGTAATACAATGGATGCATAAAAGTGTTTTTCATTTGATGTTTTTTTTTTTTTACTTCATTGTCCAAATTCGAGGGAATGTAAATAAATAAATAATAGGTTGATGACCTAAGTTTTATGTGGGACTGAGTTTTCAAGTCTAACAATGAAATAAACACTGTGGATAAAAGAATTGTACTTGACAAACAATGGAGGAATTGTTTTCCGCTCTGAAGCGATGTTGACTTCTTCAATACTGCAGCTACTTTTCATTTCTCCAGTTGTCCCTAAATGTGTGAAGCCAATCAAAAGTATTATTTTGCTGATATATTATTCAAAAAGTCATGGTTCTCATCATTATTATAAAATAATAGCTGACAACCTCATTCTAATGTATATGGGCTATAAGGGCTGTGTGCTAAAATATGCAGTGTCTGCTCATCACATTGTCAAAAGCAACATGGGGACAGCCTGGTAGGTCTCCCGAGGCGAGCTCTGCTTCACCTACTGGATTCAACCTGCTGTCTGGGGCTCAAAATAGCCATTTGAGGAGACTAGTGAAATGTAAGCAAAGCAGACACTCTGACTGACACCTAGGAATGTCTTTCTCTCTCTCTCTCTCTCTCTCTCTCTCTCTCTCTCTCTCTCTCTTGCGCTCCCACCTCTCCTCTCTCTCCCCTCAAGCACTGTTCCTCCTCCTGCTGCCCATAACCTGTCCCGTATGCACCGCTTTAGAGGGAGCAGTGACAAGTGGAAGCTTTGGAATACATTAGAAATGAGAGACACTATGAGAAGACATTAAAATTGTATAAGTGTTTGGTGGTTACAGGGTGGCATCGTGCTCTGAAAATTGTCATACTGTCCCATCAAATACTTTTTTTACACAAATAAAACAACAACAAAACAAAAAAGAATGAAAGAATGAGAAATAAACCGTTTTACCTTTAACTAAGCTAACTACAGTATTAGTCATGTTAAAGAAGACATACGGTCATATCGATTGTATATTATATTACATATTATATTACATTATATTACAAAGAGCCACAACTGAAGTCGGGGGGGGGGTTGGGGGACGCTCAATAGCCAAAAGTCTACCTTGCTACCAGTGAAGATACTTTCACGGTTAATAATTTCATACTGTGATCATTCCATCAGTGTGGATTTCACCTGGTGTAGTGGAAAGTAAAGTGTAAAAAAAAAGCCTGCACACTTACTCCACTGAACTGCGTTTACTAAGTCACATTGAAATACACTGAATACATTTACACAAAAAAGACAAAAATATCCCGATGGTGCCACCTTGGTGTAATACAATTGTTCCCGGAATCAAAAGCTTATTTCTTCAGCTAATACAACACAATTTTCACGTAGAAAGCACAGAAAATCCAGATCATGCTTTGATCTTTTCACTTTTCCCACCTTTATTTACGCATAGCATTTCTCATTTAAAGATGCGATTTAAACGTCATTACGCTTTGTGTTTGCCCAGCCTTGGAATGAGAGGTGATCATTGCACTAGAGCGGTGGGGAGGAAAAAAAAAGAGCATGGCACACTTCAAAGTGAAGCGTGCCACAGTTACTAATAGGGTATATCTCTTCAGTATTTTGACACGGTTGTACAACAGCACCAGTGCTATACGTGCAGAATAAATAACCCTTCTGCTCATCAATGTCGGCCCTGTTTTGGCAGGTTTTTCTGTCCAACTGTTCTTTAATGGGTCTCATGTGACTGCTTCGTAAAATGTATGAAAAGAAATCTGCCTTTGTGGGCTTTTGTGAACACTTCACAATTGTTGCAGATTCAAAACGGGTTTAATTAAATTCTTATTTTTAATCAATTCCCCTTTGTCGGTAGGCTGAGAGCTTCAATGACTATGAATGCTGTTACCTTGCCAATTTAGAGCACCCCTGTTGTGCAATTTAGGTAGTCATACCTCTAAGATGGTAAGTGATTTGATTCATGTTAAAATGATTTGTGCTTTTACAAAGTAGGCAATATTTCCCAGAGAGCGCTTTCTCTTCACATGTTACTGAACGTGTGTGTGTGCATGTGGCCCGTCTGACTGATGGCTGTCGTCCACTGGCACCACCATCTGAAGGGAAATAGCCAGTGCTTCGGGAAACTGTCTTATGAATATATATACTGATATCTCTGGGGGGTAATAAGCGCTCGGGAAGGCTGACCCTAACACATGACATACAAGCTTTGCACTGGAGAGAGTAAACAGCCTGTGATTCTTCAGTATTTAACATTGTTCGAAATAAGTATTGAGGAATAAAACTGTACTTTATAGCTCCTCTAATGCAGCGCCATAGCTGTTGAGACGTGTGGCATGGTCGCTCAGTGCTCAGTCCGTGCCGGCCCTATTGTGTGGTATGTTTCCACCGGGTGTTCAGGTTTCCCCACCAATAAAAGCTTTTACAATGGGTTAGGATGAACAAGAGTGTGGTCGTGTGGGACAACAGGTAGAAATCGGCCCATGGCTACAATCCGCCGCGTTTACATGCATGAGTCTTTTCATAAACATGCACTGTCCCGAGCAAATAACTGGTAGATTCTGTGATCATCAATAGGAATAATAAATGTGTTATGACTAACCTTTACTTTGTGGTAAAGAAAGAAACAAGCAATACAATCCCCATATAAGGCACCAGAAAACTCGTTCCAGCCTAATTCAGGTTTCTGCCCGTTAGGCTTTTTACCATAAACAAAGATACCACTGAATTAAATTAAGGGACAAATTGGAAGCCACCACTGAGAGACCTCTCAATAAATAATGCCAGGAGATGTTTAACTCAAGTGGCACGGAGGTTTGTTGAGCATAATAGTGTATGTTGTTAAAATCTGATGTGGGGAAAAACATATCCATCAGCGTGTAATGAAGTTATGATTGAATTCGGCTAATTTGACTGATGGCAGTGCTCCATAAATTATTTCACATCTTTGTCTCTCCCTCCACTTCGGCGGCTCTAAACTGTGCTCTTATCTGGCGGCGTGTGTTTACTCACATGGGGCATTCATGAAATATTTGAAGCCCAATTGTTTACATTCGCCACAAATGAGCCTCTTCATTATTAGCGGCTGTCAACTCCAGCGCGCTGCAAGTGGTTCACAAAGGCTGCACCACAGCACGGCGGGGACACGTATATTATACACGCACAGTTTGAAAGCGTTATTCGGGCTTGGGCAGGCGCCTTTTGGGTTAAAATTATTACTGGTGTATATATGCAAAATAAACACTAATATTACCAACAAAACAAGAAAGCGTGATGTATTTTTATATGGGGACAAACTCATCCTGAATGTGCTATTGTGCTGTAGGAGAAAAGGTTTTTTTTTCTGCATCAAAATCATAAACGATAATAAATAAGAGATGTTCGAGCATGAACACACTAGTATTTTACTCAATAGTATTCAACCTCCCACTCATTCAGAGGCTTTACTGCAATTGATGTTTATTTGTTGAACTAAATGTTTGAAAGGGTTCATTGCTGCATGTAAACCTAATTGGGAAATGGCAACCTTCTTGTGGCTGGTTGCTCGGCGGATGTATTGTAAAGGTTAATTGTGTGAAACAGCTGTTAATTTGTTCTCAAGACACGGAACCATGTGTATCACAACTAGTTAGGATGAATAGGTCAAAGGAAGTCTCAGCAGTAATTGCAATGGGCTATAATTATCTCTCCATATGGACTTTTCACATTGTCTTTTTCTTCTCCTGTGCCGTAGAAGTCCAACCGTAAAAGTGAAGCTCGCCTCTCGTCTCGAGTATGGACTTGGCGGGACAGGCCTATGTGCTGGTGGCTCTGCTCGCCTGCACTCTTCTACTATGCGGGGCCCAAGAAAAGGACTACACTGTCAAGGAGGAGCAGCCCGAAAACGTCCGCATAGGCAACCTCCGCAAAGACCTGGACCTCAACTTGGACCCCAGCATCCGGCTCTCCTCCCCGCTGCAGTTCAAGCCTGTGTACAAGACGGGTGACGTGCCTTTGGTGCGGGTGGAGGCCAACACCGGGGAGATCTTCACCACGAATCACAGGATTGACCGGGAGAAACTGTGCTCAGGGGTGTTCGGCGACAAACGCTGCTACTACGAGATCGAGGTGGCCGTGCTGCCCGACGAGATCTTCCGACTGGTGAAGATCCGCTTCCTGATCGAGGACGTGAATGACAACGCGCCGCTGTTCCAGTCCACGGTCATCAACATCTCCATCCCCGAAAACACTGCCATCAACTCCAGATACCCCGTGCCCTCCGCATTCGACCCTGACGTGGGGCTCAACGGCATCCAGCATTATGAGCTGGTCAAGGTTAGACATTCAGTTTTTTAAACTACTGTGATGAGGTGATGTTCTTTTTCTTGGAATTCAGCATACTTGTCCACTAAGTCCTCCTGACACATTGGAGACAACATCCTTACACTACTGTATGTCGGTCATTCTATTGGCTCTATAAGGCCACAGTCAGGCTGCGGCCCTTATGACCTTTTGATCTACTCGTGAATGTCCGAACAACAGATTCAATTTGTTTCAATGTGCCCCTGGCCACTTGGCAATGTGTACCTAAACCCGACACATATCTGATATTTTGCAATTCAATTTCAGTTTGAATGGCCAGGTCACGCGCATCTGACCTCAATGTTATTTAGGTCAGATGCAACAACACAGTCGCTTGTAATAAATGAAGTGTGCGTCAGTGAAGGCCCTCACCTCACGCTTCACTGTTGGACTGCACACTGACACGTTTCTATGAATAGGCGTCGCTGCCACGGCACTGTAAAAGGCCATAGCCCAGGAACGTGTCCCTCTTCCTTCTTAGAACAATTATGTTGTCAAAGTGTTTTTGGCTTTTCACACACACTTTAACATTAACAGATGCGGCACCGCGTTTCAATCCGTGTTTGCTTTCTGAAACACTGTGCCTTGTTTTACGTATGCTTGCCACACTTAAGTCAAATTTTGTTCTGACAGGTGATGAAATACAATTTGCATTATTTAGGAAAAAAAAGATTTCCCCCAAAAGGCATTTGTTTAATATGTTGTTAAAGTTTTCATTAACTGACCATTTTAAAACCTTGCTAACACATGTTAACCACCCTGTCTCTCATTAAATACATTTGTTTCACTTAGGATTCACCACATCTGCTGGCTTTAAAAATACACATTTCATTTTCTAACCCCCGCCCTACATCTGATGAATGTGCGAGTGGTCTCATGTTTACATTACAGTAATAGTTATAATGACGTACATTCAACATATTGATTTATATCTAAATGCTCAGACAAATACTTCCAGTTGATCAGAGGATCAGAGGAGCACTGAAGGCAGCCAGCCAGGTTTCTTCTGGGTCTTACGGTTTCCCCTATCTCCAGAAACATGCTGGTCTGGTTGAACCGGTGGCACCGCGGCTCAGGACTAACACATGAACACAACAGGTGCTCACTTAAGTGTCTCACATTATTTTATTAACTTCAGAACAGTGGATTGCACAGTGTAAATTATGACCATTACTTTTAATTAAGCTTATAGAAGTACATTCATTAAAAATCTTGTTGGGACAGAGTCATTTTGTTGACACTAAGCCCAATTATTGATTTGGTGCTTCGATAAAATTCCATTTGGCTGAGCTCAGAATCAGACAAGCAAACCTTGGCGGGTGTACATCCCTGCCAGCGTCCAAATGATTATAAATGAAGGCCTGTCTTATCTGATATATGCGGCAGTGTTCTTTGGATGCTGAATCATCAGCTGTACAAGCTAGTTAACAAAGAGCTGCTCTGATGTACCTGATATATTTATGATCAAATACTCACTTGATTGAAGATGTGAAAAAGACTACTGCTACAAAAGCCATTCTGTATAAATTAATTAGGTTCAACTGGGAATACATTCAAGGTAATAAATGAACTGAGGGAATTACTCAGATGAATCTGCCCTAGGCCACAAAATGTAAATTTACTGGTTTTGACGTACCACAGGGGGTCAGAAGCCAGTGCTTTTTCAGCCTCTGCAACTTCTTCGCCAGAAAGAAGTGAAAGCAACTGAATGTTGCAGTATTTGTTAGAATAAAAACTTCAGCAACAACATTTTTGGTGCCCAATGAATAATCTGCACAGAGAGAGAGGAACCATTTACCACCACGGTTTGTGCAGTGAAAAAATAGAATATTTTGTTGCATTTATGTATTTAGCAAAGTGTTTATGCGAAATATGAAAGGTTAATTGTTACAAAGTAGGAACACTTAACGCTTATACACTGGTTTTCTTTTCTTAAAGATAACTGGTTATTAGTTGCTAAAACCATCTGGTGTGTTTTATTTTCCCCTATGTGGACTATGCTATTTTGCAGGGTGTTGTATTCCTCTTATCGTTAAATCTGCTCCAATCACAGGCTTTGCTGCACTAATCCGCCTGCAGCAACCACCTGCCTTGATTTCTCTGCACTAGGTCAATTAATATTTCTTATTTCTTTCCATATCGTTCTCACAACATGATTCTGATGTTATCTCCGTACAAACATGCACATATCGCTGTGGGCAGGTGCTAGGGATCTGTAAGGTTAACTCATTTTGATGCAGCTGAACAATTTCCAGGGCTTTTCATGAGCCGCACGTCTTTTCACACAGAGCATTTCCTGCACGGTCCTTCAGTGACCAGGGAAGTTTGCAGCATCTCATTTGAGTAAGCATGTGCAGACACAGCACAATTCACATGTGCAATATGTACCAACAGGTCCTATGCGTGCTACATATCTGATTAAAGCCAGTGAGGAGAATCTAATGTTTTATGCTAATCAGTGTCTCATGCAGGACCAGAGAGCTTTTCTTTATGCAGTAATTGGTGCTCGATTTAAGCGGAGGAGCAATATATATACGCTGTTGCTTCTCGGACTCGGGGCGGAATTCACACAAAGTAGGATAATACGCATTCTCCATTAATAGTCCTGACAACTCTCAATATTAGCAGATCGATGACTGCCGAGATGAATCTTATATTGTGTGTGGTGTAATGAGTGGGAATGAGAAACACATTCATACACCAGAGATAAAAGAGGTGTAAAGGGAGAACTCGATGTTTGTACTCAAGTAGAACATAATCTATTCTAGAATCACTTTTCAATACAGCAGAGTAATAGTAGTTTTACAATTCATACTAAAATGACTTTTGCTTTTATTATTACAGATACAGATGCTTAAATCCAGAGACAAAACTTTCTGTCAAGGTCAATAAACAAATGCATGCACACAAATTACAATCTTATCATGAATGATCTTTGGTAACTTTGTTTTTTAAAATACTTGTTGTATTTTTTATTTAATTTTTTGTTAGAGAATACATTTACAAACTACAGCCGATTACAAGCTGTTGCGCCAGACCAAAGCCCAAAGAAAACCGAAAAGGTTGGGTCAGGAAGAGAATATCTATAAATCTATATAAAAGTGATTGCTATTCCAGAAGGTTAAAGATTTGCTATGGGGACTGTGGATCCTTGGAAAGGTCACAAAGGAAATAAAAAGATTACAAGTAAAAATGCCCCTCGCCTCATAACAACGCAAATGGCACATCGCTGTTTCCTGGCTGAACTTAACATTTTTGAGTGAGCACAAATTGCTGCTCTGTGTCTGTCAGGAATACAAATGTGCATCTTTTAAGCGTCTCCCCTCTGCCAGGGTCTCTCCAGCACGGCGTCCTGAATCGCTCATGCCTGGAAAATCACCAACCAAATGCTCTGCTCATTATTGTGATCATGGGCAATTATTCTCTTTGCCCTTTACTTTACTTTACGGAGAAAGAAAAATGCCCAGGATTATCAAGGTTTGTCAAATCTGCTGCTGCACATTGTCCTAAGGATACACGCACCTGCCTGGCTTTGAACTTGCCTTGCTGTTTTTATTGAACTCCCGATAAGATCATTTGGTTTTTGTTTCGGGAATCCGTGGGACTGGAAAGAGCCAAAGACATTTGAATGTTAGGCAGCTTTGATTTCAGCCGTGCAGTGGAAAAAGCCAAAGGTTTTCGAGGAGGAAGAATATCCTAGAATAGCTCTTGGCCGCTGAGCCACCTTTTGGACTATCTTTGTGCGCTCCAGTGAGATTTGTGTCAGAAGAGAATTATATTTTGCCCAGGTTTTTTATGTTGCAAAAAAGCACGCTGGAGTTTGCTATCTTCAGTCGAATTTCTTGCTTGATTTTTTATTTTTTTCTTCTTCTTTTTGTACAAGCAAAAGATAAGAATCCGTTGGTGATGTCTGAATTTTGGTTGAAAAGAGACTGGTAGTGTCATCTTTTGTACAAATAGTAGCACCGGTAATGACGAAGTGTAGTGCTAGCAGTACTATCCATCATCAATTTTACTACAGTAATAGCTCAACTACTAATACTTTACCGTTACCAATCAATCGAATAAAACTTGACAAGATTCCAT
Source organism: Gobius niger (assembly GCF_951799975.1). Lineage (NCBI taxonomy): Eukaryota > Metazoa > Chordata > Actinopteri > Gobiiformes > Gobiidae > Gobius > Gobius niger. Next base: position 19,028,836 of record NC_136856.1, on the reverse strand, counting down.
TTTTCGTCATGATGAGTTACAGCATTTGTAAATCATATTAAAGGGAAAGTACCACAGGATAAACCGCAGAGTGCAGGTATTTAAATGGTCTAGGTCAAACAAAACCCAAGATTTGCCCATGACAGAAGGTTCAATCAGTCGTTTGTATTCTCCGCAGAAACATCGGCAGGACATCTGGATCCTGTTTCGGGGCCTGTATTTGAGCTGTGATTTGCAGCTGCACTGTCCACATTCATCTGGGTTGCTTTATGTCATCGCCTTCAGTCTCGTTTTGGTGGGCATAGTGTCGGAGAGTCTTGCTGAGATCAATGTGCCGCTGCCGGCTGGGGCATGCCTCACTGATTAACCGCATGATGAAGTGGATGTCTGTATTTTGGTTGACCAAGCAGGAGTTACTCTCGCCTAACCTTTAGACACTGGGATTTTTCTCTAGGAATTTCACATGCCGGTGTGCACAGTTGCAATATCAAATCCAGTGAGTAAATGTTGCAATACATTGATTTTGGGATAACTTCAGAGGCTTCTGCTCATAGACGAAAAAAGGCACTATGCTTGCTTTCTTAAAGCCACACCAAATAAATAACATTGAAATAAAAGCATTTATTTTATGATAGATATTTTCATCATTGAAAAATACCTTATAAATGTACAAACAAACATGTGCCTCTCATGTCATGACTGTAAGTTTACCAGGAATGGGTACGTCTCCAGCTTGTTGCCATGGAGATGTCGACTAAAGTCAGCAGAATTTTAGATCTAAACAGGCTAAGTTCTCTATACTGCTAAATCTGCTAAATCCATCTTTTTAAAGCAACTGTACATTGTCCTTCAAATAAACAAAATAAAACAAACTCCAGGTTGTGATGTATTTGTGAGATATTGCCAAAGTCCACTAGGTATTCTTCGACGACATCTTAAGTCTCTCTTGTTTTGAGTGTGCATGTTTTGTATAGTTCAGTGAATAGAGAAAATAATCAATGTGTTGCTTGCTGCCTTTGAGCTCCATTCAGTTTTCGTTCGCATCATATTTTGACACATTCACCTCTTTCTGGGGTTTAGCAAAAAAGAGACAAACAATTCCCGGCTTCTACTGTCTTAATTATATGCATGAGTTCATGGCCGGGGGCGATGTTGGATGGGGAAGAGAAAGAATTAGTGAGGGAAATGGGTGAGGGGACAGAGACAGAGGGAGTTTCTATCAGCATTATAAAAAGGTGCTATAACCGGGTGATGAATAGCTCTTGCCTGTTAGCCCAAAGCCGGGGCATCAGCGTGACTGCCGCCATCCTGATCTATTCACCTCCCAATCTCACTCTCCTCACAGTTTTAATAAGGTCATCAACTTGGCGGAAAGATGCATCCCCGGATAATCTCATGCATTGTCTGCGACGGAAGGCTTCAGAGTGACGCTTCCTTTTTCTGCAGCTATACTGTATCTGTGTTATTCACAGTTACTCAGTCTTTTTCATCTAAATGATTCTGAAATGATTCGCCTCTTATCAAATTCAGAGTCATCCAGTGCTGTGCATGAGATTTCTGAGACTTAAATGTGATTGTATTGGTTTGGCATATGCAATCAGATTCTCCATTCTATAGAATAATTATAATCAATTAAAATGATTATTTGCAGTTATGGATGCAGCTAAAACTACACATAAGCAAGAATATTACCAATCATTTATAACAGTGCAAAGCCATATCAAAGCAATGGGGAGCTTGAGAATAGTTTCATATTAAAAAATGTCTTCGTAAAATATGGATGTTTAAGTTTTTGAGGATACATCCTTCCCAACTTTTGAGTCTCTGAGTGATTCCTGGGAGCTGGCCTTTTCTTAGCCTGCCCTAGATCTTATCACAATACACTAGGCTAATTTTGCATTCAGGAAGACGCACAGAATGAGAGATAGCTCTCTTGAACTAATTGAAATGCGCTGTGTGCTGTCTTGTCAGTTGTAAAATTGTGTGAAACCAAGACAAAAGCATAGAGGAAATGCTCCCTCATAAATCACTGCACTGCATTCCCTTTGACACATCCCTAACTCTACATCCCTCTATTAACACCAGGCTTTGCCAAATATCAGATATTCAGCTACTGTGCCATTGCTGAGAACTGTTCAAACATATGAGAATTGAGCCTGCACGCTGATGCTTTACAATAGAGCAGCTGGAATGTTGACTTGGACCTTCTAGAAATAGTTATGCTTTGCGCATATACGGTATTATCGTCATCCACAGACCACTGTCCCCTGAATCATTTATATGCAACCTCTATGCTTATGCGTATGTATTTTGCTCACCAGAAGGATTACAAAATCAGGTCTGAGAGAGCATGGCTGCAGTGTATGCTGTTTTAAGTAGTTCTGTCAATCAAATCATGACAACCATTCCCCAAGCAATCACTCCCTCACAGTAATATAACATGCCACAGTTTGTGGCAGTGTGTGCTTGTGCTGTCATAAGGGCAGCTGTAGTGTACAAATGAAAGTCCTCTTCTATCTGTTTGGTAAAAAATTCCTCACTTGAACAAGGGGAGTTTTGTATCTTAATCTCATTTGATAACTGTGCCTAGACAGAATAATCTGCTGTAGCATTACGTGCAGCACGAAGCTTATCTCCTTAAAGAGGATGCTTTTTCTTGTTTTACCATGAAACTGCTTCTGACTGAAGGAGCTTCAAAGGGCTCCTTTGTTTCATAATGTGCATGCAGCTCATTCATGGGCTGATCTTCTTCTTCTCCCCCATAGCCTCTTTCACTCTCTTTCTGACACTTGCCTCTTCCTTCCTTCCTTTCCGTACTCCTCTATTACGGTCAACTATGCATAATCACTGATCTCAATATCAGCCCTATCTTTCTGTATCATTAATCAGTGTTTGTCTCCAACTGCGCACCTGGTATATATCTTACTGTACTCTGAAATGTGATTAATGAGTAGGCTTTATAGACAAATGTGCAGAAATGTGCAAAACCATTGTTAGCATGTTTAACCCATTGGTGTACAATTGGTTTAGCCTGAACATGTTTTCATAGAACATAGAAAATACTGTTTGAGACCAACTTGAAACCAGCTGCAGGATAGCTTCACTCGATCTGTGTAATATCCTATCTTATTACCATGCTAATGGAAAAGCAGAGTGAACCATGTTGCTGTCAAAAGCTGTTTAATTTGAAGTTGATATTCATCACTGCCTGAAAACCACAAGCTTCTGAAAGTTACAAATGAACCTGGGGAAATTTCCTCAAAAGCCTGTTTGAATTTCACAGATAACTTCAAATGCCATCTGAATCTAATTTTTTAGGATTTCAGCAGCACAACGGAGAGACATGACATGTTTATGATCCAATTATGAAGTGTTACCTGCTACAACTTATTAATCGCTTTCTCACATTCCCCCAGAGAGAAAACATGTGCAACTTTTCCTTAATGACGCAATGTCTGTGTGAAAGTGATATCGAGGAAAAACGTATTTGTGTCACTGAAATGGAGGCGAAATGAAGCAAAAGTGTGCTGTTGCTTTTATGTGCAATGTTTACATGAAGGCACTTTATACAGTTTTTGAATTTATAATACATTCAAAACAAAGTACTTTTATATAAGTTGTTCGCCCATGGCTTGCATTGGTGTCCCCTGGGTGCTCCGTTTTCCACGTCCACTAAAAACATGTAAAATAGGCCAGGATGAATGAGACAATGGATGCAAATAAGGCCACAATCCAGAGTGGCATGTTTATGGCTTGCACTCTTACAACCAATTAAACAAATACATACATTTATGGTAATACTTACATAGTATTTCACATTATAACTTGATTATTTCCCCCACAACACAAGAGATATGATACACGATGTAAAACTTCGCTAAATGGCTCCACTGATTCTCTGAGCATCTCACACTAACAGTGATTTTCCATTTTCTGTTGCAGGCTGTCAGCGAGTTTGGTCTGGACATCATTGAGACACCCGAGGGTGACAAGTGGCCACAGCTGATCGTGCAGCAGAACTTGGACCGTGAGCTGAAGGACACCTTTGTCATGAAAATTAAGGTTGAGGATGGAGGCAGCCCCCCCAAGTCCAGCACAGCCATCCTCCAGGTCACCATCTCCGACGTCAACGACAATCGCCCCATCTTCAAGGACAGCGAACTGGAGGTCATGGTCCCCGAGAACGCTCCTACGGGAACCTCTGTGGTGCAGCTCCACGCCACAGACGCCGACATGGGAACCAACGCGCAAATCCACTTCGCCTTCAGCAACCAGATATCTGCGTCCACCCGCCGCCACTTTTCAATCGACAGCACCACGGGACTCATTTCGGTGAAGCAGCCGCTGGACAGGGAGGTCACGCCGGTTCACAAGCTCATTGTCTTGGCTAGTGATGGCAGCTCCACCCCCTCCCGCGCAACTGTCATCGTTAACGTTACAGATGTAAATGACAACGTCCCATCCATAGACACTCGCTACATCATCAACCTTGTTAATGGGACTGTCCTGTTGTCCGAGAACGCTCCGCTGAACACCAAAATAGCTCTAATTACTGTTACAGACAAGGATGCTGATCTTTATGGGAAAGTGACTTGTTACACTGACCATGATGTTCCCTTCCGGTTAAAGCCTGTCTTCAACGATCAGTTCTTACTAGAAACAGCTGCCCCCCTCGATTATGAGATGACACGAGAATATGCAATCAAGATAGTCGCTTCGGATAGGGGGACGCCCCCTTTGAACACTTCCGCCATGGTGTTAATTAAAATCAAGGATGAGAACGACAATGCTCCCATCTTCCCCCAGCCAGAAATCCAACTTTCAATTCCCGAGAACAACGACCCGTCTACACAGTTAATAAAAATCAGCGCTACGGATGCTGACAGTGGACATAATGCTGAGATTATTTACACTCTTGGCCCTGACGCTCCTGATGGCTTTAACATTGACAGACGATCGGGAGTCCTCTCGGTTGGCAAGCGGCTGGACAGGGAAAAGCATGAGAGGTACTCATTCACTGTCATAGCCAGAGACAATGGGTCCACGTCCCTGCAGAGCAATGTCACCGTCAGGCTAATTGTCCAAGACCTTAATGACAACAACCCGGCTTTCACTCACCCGGAGTATAACTTCTATGTGCCTGAGAACCTGCCTCTCTATGGAACTGTGGGCTTAATCACAGTGACAGACGCGGACGCCGGGGATAATTCCGTTGTAACCCTTTCCATTTTGAACAGTAAAGATAATTTCATCATCGACCCGCAGACCGGCGTTATCAAACCTAATATTACCTTTGACAGGGAGCAGCAAAGCTCATACACGTTTATGGTCAAGGCTGTGGATGGGGGGCAACCTCCCAGCTCCTCCTACGCCAAGGTCACGATTAATGTAGTGGATGTAAATGACAATCGCCCCGTATTTGTCATCCCATCCTCCAATTACTCCTACGACCTGGTGCGAACCGCCACCACCCCCGGCGCCGTGGTCACCAGGGTGTTTGCCATTGACAATGACACAGGTATGAATGCGGAGCTGCACTACAGTATCATCAGCAGTATCATCATCACCTCCAGGGTCTCTCCGCGAGGCCTATTTGCCATCGATAAAACAACGGGTAACATTACACTGCAGGAGAAAATTGTGCCGGCCGATCAGGGACTGCATAGGCTGGTAGTCAAGGTCAAGGATCTAGGCCAACCAGAGTCGTTGCACGCAATTGCACTTGTTCACCTGTTTGTTAATGACACCGTGTCAAATGCCACCTTCATACAAGAGCAGCTGAGGAAAAGCATGGAGACACCTTTGGACCGTAACATAGGCGACAACGAAGAATTGCCTCAAGCCAATGGATATGTTATTGTTGTCATAGCCATCATAGCGGGCACCATGACTGTCATCTTAGTGATATTTGTGACCGCTTTGGTGCGCTGCCGGCAGACCCCCAGACACAAGGTGGTGCAAAAGGGCAAGCAGAGCGGGGAGTGGGTGTCGCCTAATCAAGAGAACCGTCAGATCAAAAAGAAGAAGAAGAGAAAGAAGCGCTCCCCAAAAAGCCTCCTCCTGAACTTTGTCACCATCGACGAGTCCAAGCCCGACGACCCCACCCACGAGCATGTCAACGGCACACTGGATCTCCCCGTGGAGCTGGAGGAGCAGACCATGGGGAAGTACAACTGGGCCACCACTCCCACCACCTTTAAACCTGACAGCCCTGACTTAGCCAAGCATTACAAATCGGCGTCCCCTCAGCCGACTTTTCAAATCAAACCCGAGACTCCAGTAGCCCCGAAGAAACACCACGTGATCCAAGAGCTCCCCCTGGACAACACTTTCGTTGTGGGCTGCGACTCGCTCTCCAAGTGCTCGTCGACTAGTTCCGACCCTTACAGTGTGTCGGAGTGCGGCTGTCAGGGGGGATTCAAGACCGTGGGGCAGATCACCACCCGACAGGTAATTCATGAGTTCCTTTCTATAAACCCACCCACTCTAGTCCCCACTCACTCCTCCTCCCTTTGCTGTCCCATGGCCAATGTGAAGCTCAGAGGGTGGCAGCATGATGCCGGATACACCCCCACAAACCATGTCTACACCAATGTCATTTGCACCAAAGAATGAGATTTCAAAAAGGGAGAGAAATTGAACTAACAGAGGTTTCTGTTGGGTAGCATTTGTGAATTTTTGCTGCATTCAATGTTAAATATATAAAATAGAATTTAGAATGTGTTGTATCAACATCGTCTTTTCTTAAGAATAAAACCTTAGAATCCTTATGTTGATATAAAATCTTTACACTTTGGTAATCGAGAAGAATGAGAAAGATTATTAGAGTATGAAGGAAACAAAGGAATTTGTAATTACTTAAATAATTGAACATTTATATTTGTGGATGAGCACTGTGCATTAAACTAATTGAATCAGAGGTGTGAATGTATTTAGCTTACACATTTGATAATAAGGGCTACTCATGCATATATTTATCCAAAAAGTATCAAGGTAGCAGTGCAAATCAAATAAATCTCTGCGACATGCTCGAGCATCTTTGTAAATAATTCCACTTTTTGTCGCGGCTCCCGTTCGTCAAAATATTAAGTGCTTCCTTAACTGTGCCAGCACAAGAGGCTCATTTGAATGCCAAGGTACAGCAAAGGACTTATGATTCCCTAAGAGATATGTGCCAAATGCGAAGTGCCCCAATAAATAAAAAGGCCTGCGAAGGGAAATAAATGTAAATCAGAGGTAAGGAGAGGTGGCCTTGCACACTCCTGACAGGCCACAGTGAGTGCTATACGCAAGAGTGAGTAGAGCTGTGGGCGGGGGGAGGGGTCAGCGGGATCAAGGTGACGCGGAGCCTTGAGACCAATATATTTAAACACCCAGGGAGTGTAAGGGAGTCTATAAAAAGCCCGCCAGGCCAATTTTGTATTTAGCTCATAAATGCTGTTCTTTAATGACCCAAATTATTAGAATAAATGAGGTATGTAAGGGATTTCTACCAAAGTTTTAATTAAGATGACATAGGTGACTTTGTAGTAGTGCAAAAACAAAGTTGAAGACGCCTTTCAAGGGGATTCATTCAAATATTTACTCCTCGCTTAAAACAATTTTGTAAAGCCTCCTCAGCTGATTGTTCTCAACATGGAAAAAAAAAAAGCTTTGGGGGAAGAAAAAGAAAATTCAGCCACAGTATTGAATAAGTATTTTAGCTAATAATGACAACAACAACAAAAAAGCCCCAGCGATGTGATTGGCATGCCATGTTAACGTTGCTTTTAGTCGCGACTACAAGAATATGTTGCTTCGTTTCATAGCTCCCCTATGTGTAATGCTTTCCCATGTTCTAAGTTCAGTTTTGAGCACATTTGTTTGTGGTTCAAGGGCATCCTCTTTTTACTGTTGTGAACATGATTAGTTTGTCTGTCACTCATTCATTTCTGGGTCAATTTCGATGATATGATTCATTTATGTGGAGCATATCTCTGTTGTGTTGCACCTAGTTTTCATGTCACCTCTTTTCCCCCCCCCTATCATATTCGTGTGAGTTCGTAGCAAGCGTTCCAAATTCCTTGTGGCATAGTTTTGGTAAATGACTGTTGATCCTGCGTTACATTGTGCGCTGTATAATTGATGAAGACTCCCACATTGAGTTGATAGGCATTGCCTTCATCCACCTTTTATCCCAAACCTGGTTAGAAGCGATGCTCTGCCACGCTCAATTATACTTAAGCCTGCTTTATGCCCTGCTCGCAAAGATTTTATTCATAATGTGTTTGTATGACACAGTGACGACTTGTCAGAATAATTTCCCCCTCTTGCCACAAGTGAAGGGAATATGCAGAAATATTCACTGCCTGCTCCATAATTCCTAAATTATTACCCATCATGCCGTTTATGCATTATGGCTGCAAATTGATTTTCACTTATGCTGCTGATAAGAGTGGAGCATTTTAGCGGAAATAATTTAAAATCAATGAATATCTGATTAGTAAACATCTCGTCTAATCTTGCGCTGGAATTAGCCCGTGATTATTTTTAGCTATACTCCAATTTAACGTTATCTGCGCTGTAAACCCAGTACCTCCACACTGATGTTATGAAGATAGTCCACGTCTTCCTTTCTTCTTAACCCCGGAGCAATTGACTAGTGATGCCTCCCACTTTCGACACGAGATTTCCCACCAGTTTTAAGAGTGCTTATTTAAAGCCTGTGTCATGAAAAAATAGCATGAAGCTTTGCCTGATGAGAATTGGTAGCTGCAAAGGTTAATTAAATGCACCGAAGGGTTAATCATTTATAATATAGTATGATTAAAATCACTGTAATTAGGTTTGGGGAGAGGTTGATAAGACTGAAATAAAGTGGCAGCCGTCTTTTAAGATGATTATTATAGATGTTATGCCTACCTAAGGCTCAGTTGCGCTCTTAAGATTCAAAGATACAGTACCCGACCCATGTTATTGCAAACTACTTTGAACATTATGTAAAATGACAGAGACCTTGTCTGTGAATAGGATATGAATACAGACACATTCAGAAGATTTGTTCTGGTTTTTAATATAACCTATTGAAAGGTTAAGCATGAAAAATAACCTTTTCTTTTCACACAGTTTTGAGTACTGTAATTTTTGGACTCTTGAGTGCACCTGAATATAAGCCGTACCAAAATGTAGAAAGAAAAAAATATATTGTACATATACTCTATAGGCCGCACATAGTCTATAACCCGCAGCTGTCCACGCTGCTACAAACGCATTTGAAGCGCCATCAGCGTACAATTACTTTTATAAAAGTGTGTTGAGAGTTTAAAAGTTTATAAATTTGATTATATTATTCTTTAAACTTTTTTACTTTTAGCTATACGGCCTATGAGCATGGCATCGGTTATTGTAACAATGCTTCTTGTTCTGTCCCTATCAAATAAACATATAAATAAATAAAAATAAACCCACTTGTGTTCAGTCAAACCAAAGTGCTGCCCGCACAGCGACTCCTCCTCGGGAGTTAGGCCGTGCGCACACGGGACTTTCCCGGTGTTCAAAGCTGCTCTGAGCTGGGTCCGTGGTGAATCGCTCGAGGCCGGCTTTTGATGAATTTAACCCGCACTTCCCTTTGCTCCTCCATAATATTTCAACAGTGAGAGAATTAAACGCATTTATTTTGCACCCGATGCCACGTTACTGCTGTCCCTGCCCCAGTGTGCAGGAAACACCAGAGGTAGAGGAAGACAGCGATAGGGTTTGCCACCTGTCCCAGTTATTGTAACTGTGTATTCTCTCCATTGTCTCCACGCAACTTTATGTTTGGATTTGGAGCTGTTACTGCGTCTTTCTCACGTCAGAGTTTTGTCACTAGAAATAGCCCACTCGTATTAAATGTAGATGGATTGTTATTGAAAACATGACGCAATATTCAGTATGACCATGAAAATAGATAAATTAACCGCACCGTTGTATAAGCCACATGGTTCAAAGTGTGGGGGAAAAAAAACAAAAACGTTTTTTAGTCTGAAATGCTGAAATGCTCCGATCTGTAATTTCTGTATCTTAATGCGTCAGAGTGAACATAGAGGGAAAGCTCATGATCCATCACTGAACCATTCTGAGCAGTTCTAAACACAACGTTTTTTTCTTCACGGTGCCATCAATTTTCTAGCATGCTGTTACATGAAAGTTATAGTTTATTTGTCATGCCCACTGCTGCCAACAGAGAGCGCACCAGGCCATTTCCAAATCTTCACCCACCAAGTCTCTCACTCCTTACTGTCTTTTCTTTGCAATTATTATCAATTTCAAAACAGAAGATATCAATACTGTGGCAACCAAATTGTATTTTTATGCAAAATCTACACATGGTAGTTCCATTTGGTTGTTGCGATAGTTTTAAAAGGCAAAGGACTGCAGACGTGGACTCCAAAATCGCCATGAAGTAATTTTGTACTGAATCTGAAAAAGTGCATTCATGTACTCCAGAGCAATTTTCAAGAAAAATAAAACATAGTTTACAAACAATAAAAGTAGTTTGAATATATTCCCATGAAATTACAATGAACAGTGAAGGTCAGCGAACGTTTCAGGGACTTTATGGATATAGTCAACAATGCTTGTAAAAAAAATTATAGAGTGCCGATTTGTAGCACCATATGGCTTCATTATGCAGCGCAAGTTTCAAAGCTCCCATCTCCTTCTCCCTCTCCGATTGTAACATTTTTACATAATCACACTCATCTGATCATTCTCTTTTAACTCTAATGTGAGAGGTCAGTGTGCCTCTAGTGATTAGCTCTTTTGTGCACTTTCATGAGGGCAGTTCAAATGCTTACGCCGATGTCAAAGTATAACCCAGCTCAAATTTGCCACAAACATAACGACTACTGTACATGTAAGGTTGACAACGTCCACTTCTGTTCGTGGCTCTGTAGATGGTTTCAGTTGCATATTTGCACAAGCAACCAATGAGCTGTGTTCACACTTGGCCTTGAGATTTGCATATCCCTGATTGCTCTGCCCACACCATTCCCCTGAAAACCTGATTAAGACGGCACATTTGAATGCACAGACTGGGAATAGGCTCACTGCTCACTGCACTGATCTAACTAGACTACTCTTTCTACGCCATGTGCAGTAGCTTTGTAGTTAAGGAAGTATCTCTCCTTGTCACCTCGCTAACATTGTCTTTGCTACTGTGAGGGATAGGCAGTGACCTCTTCACATTTGTTGTAGGAATATAGATCATGTAATAGTAAGCGGATTACCGTATTTTCCGGACTATAAGTCGCACCGGTCCAAAAATGCATAATGAAGAATGAAAAAAACATATATAAGTCGCTCTGCAGTATAAGTCGCACCAGCCTTGACAACTACCTGGGCCTGGAGGCATAACTGCACTTACAAGCCTCTCCCGGCATCACGTTGTTCAAGCTCTCATTTGAGAACTCGTTCCTCTAGCTGTGGCTATTAGCTTTTAGCCATTAGCTGCTCGATTACCGTTTTTTAAATATTCAGTGGTATAGGAGTATTAGATACTGGTACACAAGCCAAGAGCGCCCTCTAGCGGCTGTCAGTGTGAATATAACAAACATGTGAACTTATATATTTTGATATATAAGTCGCACCTGAGTTTAAGTCGCACCACCAGCCAAAATATGAAAAGAAAGTGTGATTTATAGTCCAGAAAATACGGTACATGATTATTAGTGTTAACATTTACTTCTGGAGTCAAAAAAGAAGGACTGGGCTTCACTGTGTCTCAGTCCTCACCAATACATTTGGACAGCTAACACGCGTGAGTCGTCCAATCACATCTTAAATGTCAGCGGGACAACCTTTTTGGGAATTGTTCTATCGGAACAAAGCAAAATAAATAGGCGAATGCATTAGAAGGGCAGTGTGTGCATCATTTGTGTGGGTGAATGCCTTCACACTACAGTCTGACAAAAAGCCACAGCTGACTCATGACCGGCGGAAGTCACGCTTAAAAATGCAAAGTAGCTCTGTTAATCCAATATGAAATTTTAGCAACGCTTAATGGATTTGTTTGTCATTTATATTTTTACCATTGAATTTTTTTACAAGAGCTAAAAAATTAGCGTGGTGTGTTCCTAGCAATATTCTGTACATATCAGAGGGCCCTACTGGCAAGGGTCCAAAAAGTGTGGGACCTAAATTCATTTTTTAAAAATTGCTTTTCCAAGGGGGAGTGAGTGTGCAGTAGTGTGGTGGTGGGAGCTCCACAAAAGGCAAATCGGGAGTGGTAATTGGAAAACATTGCATGCTCTGATAAGTACAGGAAGATAAAAATGCACAACTTGTGACACCTGCAGCATTCTTCAAGGCAACCTGACAAGATAATGACTTGATTGCCAGCCGTGCCTTGAAGAACGCTCCACTCTTCTCTGCTTTAAGAGATCTTGTATTCAGTGTTCATCTGCCGACACAAGGCTGTACATATAAGCTTTAGGCTTCTTCTCAGAGCTCGATGATATTGTAACGACAATCTCCCTATATCTTTGTCTGTCTCTCTATATTTCCAGGAGACGGCACTGAAACCATCACACTATGGCACACTCTGTGGCACAGGTACAGCCCGCTCCCACAGGATTAAAATCAATCTCTAGCTCCCACTACTACTTCCCTAAAGAAAGAGAGAGAGAAAGGGGAAAGAATGAAAGAAGGTGAGAGCTGAAGAGGTGCAAAACCAAGTACTTTACAGTCGGCAGCCTCAAAAACCCTCAACCTCTTCACAGAAACCAGAGAGAGAGGAAAGAGATGCATGAGGGGGGTAAAAGAGAAGCTCAGAAAATGCCAGAGACACTTCACGTTGCCTGCTTGAAACTTGACAAAGCTCCTCCTGTAACGGTCTTGGATTTTGAATTGTTAAAATTTAAGCTAAAACCATAGACAGCAGCAAGGAGTCCCTTGGAAGCATCTCTGTACAATCTCTGTCCATATGTATGTATATATTTCCAAGATGGTGATGTTTATATTTATTGATATTCCATTTCTTTGCCTTGTTTCTTGAAGTTGCCTATAGTCGGCCATTTTATGATTTTTCTCAGATTCTTTTTTTTTTTTTTTTGTATCATTTGCTCTTTGCTAATGAACCTTTTTGAAATGTATTTATGCTGCAAGGTCTATACAGTCGTGTGGGCTTAAAAACCGCCTCTATCCCACTGAACTCTGCATGGCCACACACCCAACAAGAGAACATCATAGTATTTTTAGGATCGGATTGGCGTGCAGTAGTTATTACAATCGCTTGGACAAGTTTAATAAGTCGTACTTAAGCCACAATCACAAAGGACTAGCTACTGGTACAAGGATATAGGAAAAGCTTTTAATGTAGGCCAAACTGCTAAGCCTAACCTTTTGTCATGTCACGCAGTTGGAATGACTTTGGCTACGTGTATTAAAATGTGTTCGGATTATCGGGGGGGGAGGAAGAAAAAAAAAAAAACATATACACAAATCCCTGAGAGTTTTCTTGACACACATGAAACAATGGAAACAGATGCTCTAACAAAAAAAGGACACTGTAAATTGTCAATAAAGCAGAACATATATACGTAACGCTATGGAAAATGATGCAAGATATCAGTGAATGAAAATGGGTTATCGTATTTTGTCTTAGTAAAGTTGCCTACTTGCATCAATGGTTTGCACAATGCTGCTATAGACGTTTCTTTTGTTGCCTTTTTTGTCCGAGATTGTGTCGCTGCTATTCAACTTAATCCTCAAAAAACACCCAAATCTAAACATCAGCATTTCCAATTCACGAGATTCTGTTTTAATGTGCAATTTACCGTATCCTAACTTTCATGCAAACACAAACACACATGCCAGTGGGATTTGCAGACGGTACGACTTGACTGTTTCTTACACGTTTTGATTTCATAGGGTTTATCATAGTTCTGTTTGTGGCTTCAGAAGTTAGCGGCATCGTTGTTCAGTAGTTCTGTTGCTTCTTGATCCGTGAACGCCTCAAAGTCACCTACTGTAAAATTAGACCGGACTCTGTGGGCGTCCGTTTGTGGCAGCCTTTGATTTGCCTACCAGACTTTTCCCACCAAACATGTTTATTTCAGAGCTCTTAATTTCACTAGCCTAGCCTTTGTGACACGACAGGTGGTTATTATTGGAGGAGGTATATACATGTAATTATGATATCAAGATGTATTCACTACCGCGTAGGAGCCACAGTATGCAGTCGACATAGCACTGTGTAATGATTAGATTTGCCTGATCTTTAGGGGGAAAATCACATAAAAAGGGAACTTAGACACCTCACTTTTATTCAATGTGAAAGTACCAATATGCACCTTACATGATATTTGTAATTGATTTGCCAAGTGGAAGAATATCTGTAAATGTTTTGTTTATGTATGTGTGCGCTTATGGAAAATTTATTAAAAGTCTTTTGCATTGTATTGCATACTTTTTGGACTCTTTTTCTCTGCGTTTTTAGTATCACAACAGCAGTCAGTGTTGGGTAATGGTGTTTTCCGGATTCGGCCTAATGGATCGGCTTTGCAGCAGCAGTAAGACGGTAATTAGGTGAAACACATTAGGGCTCGCGGAAGAATCATTTGTTTCTTCCCTTCGTCTGTACAGTGAGCTGTTCAAATATAGCACGGGTCAACAGAACGCTAGCCCATGAACACAAGCACAACCCCGGGTATAGACACTATTAATTGGCTCATTTCAAGGTGGAAGATCATGGTAAAGCTTCATTATAGAGGCACAGAATACAGAAAGGGATATGATTGTACCTTTTTGAGATACCCCAAAAAGGTACATTTCAACTTTAAAGCCACACCATGTAAAATTGCACCCATTAAATAAAATGGAAATACAAGCATTTATTTTATGACAGATATTTTTTTCATAATTGAAAAATACCTCATAAATGTACAAACAAACATATGCTTTTGCTGTGAGCGGCTCACCTCGACTAAGACATAGGCATGTCTTAGTCGAGGTGAACCAGGAGTGGGTACGTCTCCAGCTCGTCTCAATGGAGATGTCGACTAAAGGCAGCAGAATTTGGTTCTCATCCAAATCCATTCTTTGTAAAAATAGCTGCTCATTAGGAGCATGTTTTGTATTGATGGCAACAGTATAGACCAAAATGTTACGCAGTGTGCCTTTAAAAAACGACCGTATGATAGAGCAACACATTGAAATCATGGCTGTCAATGTTAATGCTTTGACCGCAATGAATGAAAAGATAATGAACTCATTAATCATGGATTAATTGCAAATTAATTGCATCATATGTTTTGACACTCCTGTATCTCATGAACATTTTTACGTGCAAGGTAGAGCGCTTGCATTGCCAATTACAAATGGTTGAGCAGCTGGACTTTTTACATCGATTTTTGAAATATTTATGACTTTGTAAATCAAATGTGACCAAATGCTTGAAATTATAGCGCTTTTTGTTTTTTCAGCCAAGAATCTATAACTTAATGATTACATTAAAATTAGCTGGGACTAATTAATTAATCGAATTTGAAAGTGTGATTAATTAGTTCTTTAGATTCAAGCATTGATCAAAAGACTGACTTTCATGATCATAAAAATTTACAAAGAGTCATGTTTGGCGACTTGTAACGCACATGAGAGTAAGATCTAGATGGAAAATAAACATTGGTTGAGCATAAGAAAACAAATTAGCATCCGGACTTTCATATACCTTCATATGATTTGAATTGACTCAGAAATGGCGCAACATTATAGCAATTCAACACAACTCATTCTTGGTGCCGAAACCACATTAAATGCTTTAAACTTGCTTTAGTGGCGAGTCGTAGTCGACTGTTCCCAAAATCCCTCAAGTCCACATTCGCTCCTGCACAGCAATAATGCCCCTGACTAGAAATAAAAGCTATAGTTTAGATATGTTGCTCATTAGGACCCAATCTTAGATAGAAAAATGTTATGGAAATTGAGTGAAAGCACTGCCTTTGAAGTGCACTGTGGAGAACAGATCTTTTTTTGGAACAACACAACTTTCTTTGCTTCCCCTCCACGAGATTCAGTAATGATCATTTGATAATGATATCCCTGCCATTATGACATACAGAAATGCACAAACATCTGAGAGGAAGATGGATAGTGAGGTTGAATCTCTGAAACAATACAATTGGTCCAAAAATACTGACTTGAAAGGCGCAAAACAAAGGCACAGGGAACAGACAACAGAAAATGTTTAATTGCTTATCAAAGTTATTTCATATTTTAAAGCCGGGAGAGTGCTAATCAGTTCCCTCGGGGCATGTGTCCTTGGTGATTTGAGAAAATGGTGCACTCTCAAGTAGAGCATTCCCTTACAGTGTGCGGAAATGTCAGTGTGCTATTATTAGAGAAATATAAACCTACTAAACGCCAAAGAAAAAACGTATGAAAAGGAAAGAGCATGGCCCGATCATAAGTTAGACTCATTCTCTTTTGAGGATAAATTGAGAGTGTGTTATTTGGTGCTACACATAATTAGGTAATGGAATCTTTTTTGAATAAAGGAATAAATAAATATAAAATTTGCAAATACACCAAGCTTTAATGATTGTTTGTGTGCAGCGATAGCGTGGGCGATAAATGGATTTCTCATTGACTCGGAGCAAAAAGTCAAAGATATAAACAAAAAGGGAAAATAAATGTTTAGTGTTGGGAAATCTTTCTTTGGTCCAAAGCACCACAGTGTAATGTGCCGTCCAAGGGTTATTTTATGATCAGTAAAATGGTTTTAAATGGATGTCCTGTGGCTCAGTTACCGACATGGAAAGATATGACTTTTATGACATATTGATTCATGAGAGTGCATATTCAATTTCACCTAATAGCCCAGATTGCTAGTTGTATGTACCAAGTTTGATTACATCTAATGTAATGATATGGCTGGAAAAGGACCAGATTTCAACCAAGATGCCAAGAAGAAGCACAGTGACCTATGGAAATCTAAAGTTCATTGATTTATATATATTTTTTTATTTTATTTTTTATTTAAAGTTAAATTATTTACATATTATAAAAACAAAACAGGAACCATGCCTTGTTTTTGGCATTTTTACATTGTTCTTCAGTTGAAATGGATTTTCTTACTTTCAAGCAAAGATATTCTATGCAGAAGAACACTTCATTATTTACATGTATGGGGCGTATTCAATTGGCGGCTATGGCTAATTTACCATAATAAGTCAATAATATTATGTTTATTGCGACAGACACGCTAATGCAATGGCGGCTACCACTAATGTCCACCGCAGCATATGCTCTCACAGAAGAGGCTCTGCACCTGCTAACAACATAATCATTACAGAGTATTTGCATTTGCAGTGCTTTAGCCTATAGCAGGGATCTCCAACCTATTTTACCCACTGAGCTACTTTTACAATGCAAAACCATCAGAGAGCCACTTAGGCTTCAAAGACACTTTTGTAACAATGCGGCATTGGAGAAGTTGACCCTGAAGCTAGTGGCCAAGAGGATATTTCAACAAAATTGGAGATAATGACTTGAATTGTGTCCTTATACTTTACATCATTTGCCTACATGTTTGCAGAATGTATCTAAAATGTGACTCATCAAGTGCGTATAGAAATCTTGAAAGCCTTTGGCGAGCCACTGGTTGGAGATCCCTGGCCTATAGAGTCTGAACTCTGGTAGAATGGAGTCCAACAGTTGTTACTGGGGCTAAAGTAGTCCTTTTGTTTACGCTTAATAAGTAGCCATGTGTTTCTGGTGTGTGTGCTTAATGTCAGACCTTCAAAATAAAACAACAGAACTGGAAAGGCCTTGAGACGCAACAGGGTTGAAATAACAATGTTAAAGTGAGCGTTATAATACTCTATCTGCTGCTGCAGAGTTTTTTAAAGGACTTAAAATGCTGGGATTCTATTTGAGCAATGATGGTAATGAATTTCCCCAAAATTTGATTATTTTTGGTGCTGGTGGGGGGCTCACCAAATGACCGGTCCAGTAGCCAATGCCTTCCGAGAAATCTGACCCAGTAAAGAATGTAACTGAATTGCCCTGGTGTATAGTGCTTATTTTTGAACTCAGCTTAAATCCAAATAAGTGTGCTACATTTACGTTTTCAGACTATAGTGATTTCCAATGTTTTATGTAAATGACAAAATAAAATGAGCTGTAACAAAGGCAGCATGGTACCTATATACTAACGTGTCCCCACAACACATTTTTTTGTCTCAACTGTAAAATACAACACAAAAAGCCTCCATGGCAGGAAACAGGTCTCCCACCGCTCCACTATCAAGGATTTAAAGTGATTTTTTTTTTGGTCACTTCAGCTTGAAAAAAAAACAGATGATACAAACAGCATGTGCCATTCCAGATCAGTGCCATACAGAGACATTTTTGAGGAGCGCCCTGCCCTAAAAGGAGGGAGATCCATCATTTTTCCTGGACAAACAGATGACCGGACTAGGGGCCTGAAAGAATCCTCTCCGGATGGGAAAAGTGAGGGGAGGGCCTGTGTACAAATAAGCGCCTAAGGACAACGGATGAAAATGAGCAATTGTGCTAACTCCGGCATATTTACGTAGTCCCTTTCTGCTGACATTTTAATTCATCTGCATTGTGCTATTTGAAATGAATATAAATAAACAAGCTCTCCTCGCGTGAGCCACCTGGCATGCATCTGAATGTGCATGTTTGTCAAAGGCTAATATCTTCTCAAAGTCAAGTGCTACTTTTTAAACTCTTTAAAAATGTATCGCCGGGGCGTCTGCAGGGAGCTGTTGGTCAATTATGCGAGCAGGTAGCGTGCACACATGGTATGCCGCGGAGTTGTCCTCGAGCGATACAGCATGTCTAAGCACAGGGCTGTTTATGCATGTGCTGTCTGTGCAGTGGTGCAGGGAAACAATACGCTGCTGTCTTTCTGCTGCTCTCCACTCAAGGCAACACTCCACACAATTGCTGCCAAATCTCTGCCAAACTGAATAATTCAATCATGCCCCATAGCTGTGGTGGTCTAGCTACCTTTGTGTGTGCAACAATCAAATCAGTGTGGAAGCCCGCCGAGTGCTGATTTCTGAGACACCGAGTACAGCTCCACAGCCCGGAGATTGTTTTCATTGAAAACAATTGTGTTGATTAAACGAGGTGTGACTGTGTAGTGCGGATCTGAGCAGCATCGATTGCAAGAACAATTGTTTGTTCCTTGTTAAAAGTGTGATCTAAAACAGTAGTCGCTGATAGTGTGCAAGGAGCATATGAGGCACGTCTGGAGAAAGCATCTTTGCGTATTCTGCGAGAAGGAGGATGATTCAAAAACACTTCTATGAAACTCACACACTTGAACTTTGTACTGTAACTTTCAGCAGTAAGTAGTCCTGTTGCAGACACATATTTTAAGTTGAGCAAAAACAAAGCAGCTACAGTGGCTGCTTTTAAGATAAGATAATATAATCCTTACTCTCATACCATGAACAAAATACCATGAAGTTCAAGTTCCCTCATGCTGTAGTATGGTAGAATGACCAGTATTGTCGAAGTATCACCAGTTCTACCATATTTTCTCCATTAATGTTACTGTTACTGTATGTTTAACCACCAGGCTTCAAGGCTTTGGCGTTGGTTGGGCTACAATGTGGAACAATGCAAATTCTCGAGTGTTGACGGTGTGTTGCTGTTCATCTAATGGATTGCCTGGGGTTTGTTCCATATAGATATGCCTGATTGTTTTGCCAATGTTGTATTGACATTTACTAACACCCACCTACTTTTTGAAATAATTACCAGCTTTGGTCTGCTGTTTAATGTAGAATCAACATTAATATTGATATAGCAGAAAAAATAAGTAATACAATGTAAAAGGCTCCGATTTGAAACATCTAAATTGTGTGGTGAATTTTAATCATTATGTAAAAAAGTACAACATGGATAACGTTTTGTTTCATAGATTATACACAAATTGGAGTGAGATGAAGTAGCACTTATCTGTTCCCACCCCTAAGATGTTTTGTGAAGTGCCGTTTCATGACACGATGCAACCGTTGCATGTTTGTAAGCGGAGGTGGCCAGCCTTAAAGACCTATTTAAGACCTTGTTCTTGGACTTCCGTGCCTTTGTCCACCCTAATCCTGGTAATCCTCCTCCACAATTCTTGACTTTGCTTTCGTAAAAGAGATTGGGAGACGATAAGATGCTCATCTGCCTCCTTAGAATAGCCGATAATCTGGTTTGAACAGAGGACTCAGGAGGTATTTAGCCTGCCTTAACATTTGCCCAAGCAGATGGAGCCGACGGGAGAAGGCACAACTTTAGCTCCTAACCCCCCCTTCCCCATCCCTCCCTCCCCTCAACCCCATGTGTCCTATCCCATCAGTCTGGTTCACTCGCAGCAAAAAAAAAGAACAGTGCGCCCATAATCAACAATGTTTATTTTGCTGCTTGACTCTTTAAGTACTTTCAGACAGATTATAGGCTTTTGCGGGGGATAATCGGGAGACGGCAGACAATTGCTTTTTTTCATCCTGACAGTAACCCCCGACGAACCAAGACTATTTCAAGTCCATGTCAACTCATGTATTTCCTGATCATAGCTTTATGGTATGACTGCCCAATAGCACTAATTAATGTGCGTGTCCAACTCTCCTCGACGTTAACCATTCACTCAAAGCCACACATAACAAGCAATGGCTGATATCTCCATTAGTGCACATGAGATGACGCCGTGAAGGCAGTGGGCTCTGGAGGCTAATTTTTACATTTCTCAACTGTGCGCTGACCTCCTCTGACTGCAGATGGGGTCAAGTTGCCCTTTTCTGCTCTGCACTTAAGGAGCTGCGCCAAAATAATTGATGCTGGCAGTGTCTTGTTTAATGGATGATAATCTTCATTCATGTCAGGCTGTGCAAACGCATGAGCTTGTTGTTTTGAATGCTGCAGTGCTTTACAAGACTCCATCTTGGCTTTTGTGAAAGTGGACGGAAGCCCTATAGATCCCATATGTTCACATTTGGCCATATGCTGAAATACAGAAAAAAAAACGCAGTGCAACCCAGCTCCCATGCAAAGAAAGATGTTTGTGCAAGAACCGACTCTAAATTTTAGATTGTGTTTACTTTATTGCCCATGACAATGTGCACACTACCATTATACCATTAAAACGTGTAATGGTAAGGTAGGAGTTTCCTCAAGCACGATGGCTAATGATATCTTGCTCCATTCTGTCATATTGCAGTCACGGATATGCAATATTAATAGATCAGCATTAGAACACTCACGTGGGCTCATATTGTCAACATAATAGACTTGTACCCAGTGTCATGTATTGAATATGGTTTCCTATGAACAACAGTGGCATGCATCATTAGCCGTGACAAATGGGAAGTGAGCTGCAGAACACTCATGCATGTCAGCGATAGGAATACTAATGGTTGGATCTTTACCTGTGTCTCTGCCGCTGTTCTCTAAATATAAACTCAAGCAACAAGCAAACAAGTCTGAGCTGGTAAGGGTTTTGACATTATAACCAAGGAGCCCCATTCTCCACTAATAACAACAGTTGAATTACAGCTATTACCCTGCAGATTTTGTTGGGGGGAGGGGGGTTGATGTGCAGGCCTATAAGCAGAGCCTGCAAACATAAAAGGACGACGAAAATCAGAGATGTTTTGAAGTCTTCTTAAATAATGCGTGTGATATTCTCCGATGGTTCTAAAGGATTCATGAGCATGCAGTCTAAAAGAAGTATCTCTATGAGGATCAGTCACACATTATTACATATCTTTTTGACACTTTCTTTTATAGTGCTCAGTCCTGCTCGGCTGCTTGGGCAGTCATTATGTAGCGATGGTACCGCGGTACAGAGGCATAAGGTTCACAGGGAAATTGATGCCCCCCTTTCAAATAGTCTTTTTGAGCTAATGCCTCATGTAACGACCAAACTTTAAAAAGCTTTATCTGCATTCGGATCTGAGGGTCATGCATTTCGGGTTTGAGGGACTTCCCTTAGAAATTGTGCAAACTCATTTCCGAAAGTACACGGAGTGATTTTCTGCATGCACTTCTGGCCCTCACACGGGGCGGCGTAATAATTAATATAGCAACACGCATTTCATTCCATTGCATTATAGATACAGACGGCATCTCTGGAATCGCCTATATATCTTCATGGTCATGTTTAAAAACAGTTAAGGGGGAAGAAAAATCTAAACTTTCTCTTAATTATTCAAAAACTACTTAAAGAAATGATGAATATAGTTTTGTACTAAATAAAGATACAAAGACATGGAGAGGAGCAAAGTGGTTCAACAGCCTAGCACAATGTTTCACTCTTTTTAGCTGTTTTCTGGTGAAATATAAACGTATTCATCTCATACAAATAAAGTCAAGTCTAATTATCCAATCTAATTGTCCATATGGATGTTTATTCACAGTAGGGTGTTCAGTAGAAGCGGGGGAAAAAAATGGCAGTTGTAGCTGGCGCTAGCTAGCGTTAGCATTAGAGCATTCTCCATTAATTATGTATTTATGGGCTGTTGAACCACTTTGCTCCTCTTCATGTCTTTGTATCTTTATTTAGTACAAAACTATGTGCATAATTCAGCATTTGGTAAAGTAGTTTTTGAATAATTAGAGAAAGTTTAGATTTTTCTCTAAATTGTTTTCCCCCTTAACTGTTTTCAAACATGACCATATATGGGCGATTCCAGAGATGCCGTCTGTATCTATTTGCACGCGACAGTGTTCGAAGATCTATTGACCGTTGACTTTCGGCAACGTACTGCCACCTTTGAATTCACATTATATCTTATTTGATTTAATCAAGGCATATCAGCTTCCAGTGATTGTCAGATGCAGAGATGTATCCAGGCTACGATACAGGCTCCATGCCACTAAAAACATCAATCCATTCTCCATTTTAATGCTGTTATGAGTACTACTGATGAAACAACAACTAGCCGACCATTATATCCCTAAGCAGAATATTATTTTCTCTTTATTTTTTTATTGCATACTTTTGTATTTTCCGGGTTCCTATTTTTGTAATACAGTTTTCTAGAGGCCCCTCCTGGAACCGCGACCTTAATGTGGTGGAGGGGTTTGAGTGCCCGAATGATCCTGGAACTCTGTTGTCGGGGGCTTCGTGCCCCTGGTAGGGTCTCCCATGGCAAACAGGTCCTAGGTGAGGGGTCAGACAAAGAGCGGACAAGAAGCCCCTTATGAGGCCGTCCTCCCGTGGACCCACCACCTGCAGGAGGAGCCATGAGGGGCTGGTGCAATGTGATTTGAGCGGCTCCGAAAGCTGCCCCCACAACCCGGCAACGGAAAAGTGGAAGAAAATGGATGGATGGATGGAGTTTTCTAGAGGGCCAGGTGTAGTTAAAACATGCAGCATCCCCAAAACTCTATCCAATCTCACATCGTAATCGCCTTCTTCTTTACTTGCCCGCTCCTTCCTTTTCCCGAGATTGCCGCTGTAGCCTTGCATTCATTTTAAATCACATCTCCTCCCGTTTTTTTTTTTTTTTTTTTCCTTCCTCGCAGTCAATATGTTTTCCTCAAGCAGCGCCGGATTGCGCGCACATTACTTACTTATTCCAAACATAGAAGCCGGGTCTGTTTGAGATAGTGGGTGCGCATGTGTCTGGGAAGCCTAGGGGTAATGGACAACACTTCAGTGAATTGCGCCGACCTTATTGTATTGTGCGGATGATTGTGTTATGCTCCCCGCGATAATGACTGTGCCCTACTTTGACTTTGAGGCAGTGACCTGAAATAAGGCAACACAAGTGAAATCCGAGCCCAGATGAACCTGGAAGTGATTAAGGTCACACAGGCGGACCACATTTGCTTGACCCCTCCTCCCCTCCCCTCTCCTCCTCGCAGAGAAAAGCCATGCATACTATTGTAGTCGCGCTTTACACGGAAGCAAGCGAAAGGCAATTCCACTGAGGGGGGTGGGATTCCTCATCAGTGTGTGCATTGACCATTGATAACATCTTTTGGTGAAGAGTGTTGTGATGATTAAATACACCCAAGAAAAGCAAGCCCTGATTTTTTTAGCCCGTCGTCATGGGATTGAGAGGAAATATACCATTCTTTGTGCATCACATGAGCTGTGCCAATAGTGTCACTGGTGCAGTTCTAGATTCATCTTGGTTGTGGTTTCATGCTGCACTTGTATCTTTGGTTTAGGCCTGGTTCAGACTCCACTTTAGTCCATGTTGTGTCATTATTCTCTAAAGCTTGTCTGCCATTAAAGCAGAACTAAGTAACTCATACCCCTGGAGGCCATAAGCGCCACTGCAGGTGTCGTAGCATGTTGCGATTTTTTTTTTACTCATTAATTGTCCGTGAGAGTAAATACTACGCTGATAGAAAAGACAAAAAGGAGAGAGGGATATTGTACATTGTGCCATCACCCAATTACACAATGGAGATATGTTTTGTCTCTCAAACTTGGCTGTACACACTGTTAAAGTGGCGCTAGCCTGCAGTTAGCTTTGCCCGTTAGCCTATTAGCTTCTTCTTCATGATTCCATTAGTGTGTATTGCGCCTCCGGGTCAGAGCAGGGGAAGTTGCGAGCATGGTTTTCTGGCCAGAGACACCAGGGGTAGATGAAAGACCCCCAATCATCCTGTCAACACTTGTATTACCCCCAGAGGGACTACGAAAAGGATTTGTTATGGTCAACAAGTTACTTAGTACTGCTTTAAAGCCATAGCATTAAATGGAAAAAAAATACAAGCATTAATGTTATTTCGGGTGTTTTTGTTGCTGAGAAATATGTCAACATTTTTGGGATTGTTAAGACTTTTTGGGAAGAGGTGCATCCCCAGGCCATTGCCCTGAAATAAATTACCACAACTACAGGTAGCGAAAGGTAAGATTTGGCCATCTTTACAGTGCTTTGTTTTGAAACATTACGGTTAAAAATCTACCTGATCATTAGGAGCCCATTTGGCATTGCTGCTTGTTTGTTATGAGTATTATGACAGTTCTCCTGTGGCATATCTCCCACCGAGTGGCTTTAAAAACGCAGACCTGACACCATTGGAAATTAAATTATCTTGGCCCTTAAGGACCTATACTAAATCGTTAATCCTCAAATTCCCTGCTATTAACCACAAAGGGAGCTGCTCTACAATGTGTCCAATATTGCTTTGTGCTCGCTACAGATGCCAAAGTCAATAAGGTCACCGGTAGTTCAAGGGACAAGTCGTACTCGCGTGGGGAAGGAGAAAGCAGACAGGCCTTTGCATTTGCCTCTACATTTGTTGAAACAGCAGTATCATTTGTATTTTGTATTCAAATAACAGTGACTGTGTGGTCTGCTAACCGCCACTTCCTCAACCCAAGCCTGTAAGCTATATGGACAGGAATCAGTCTCTGTGCTGCCCTTTTGTTCATTTTAATTTTCACCTGAACAGCGTGACAGTCTGAGAATAATTCACTGAAATTGCAATTGCTCTGCTTTTTTCTTCTTGCGTGATGCAATCATGCGACAGAAGTCATGCAAGAACCATGTAGGTCAACAGACTAGTGCCCTACATGTCAGCTTGTGTATCTTGTCACAAACATGATTGAAATACTAAATGGCCAGTGTTTTAGTGGGTAAAGGCTTTATTGTTAAACTCTGCTTAGGGTCAGGCTGCTTCTATGGAAAAAAGAGAGTTGTTTTTCTTTTTACAGTAACACTCAGAACAATCACAGGTCATTCAAAAGTAAATGTCAAATGAGATAATTCCAACAAACAAACAAATCACTGAATCTGAGCCCATAGAGTTTCAGTTCGTGGCATCTAATACTGTTTTGCAGAGTCAGTGGAGAAATGTGCCAGATTATGCATAATTCCATCGGATCTATACACAGTGTGCATAACCGGGTTTATTTTTGTATATGGGCAAAATGAGGCGTCAAGAAGCGGACAGAGCCCCCAGTCGGAGAGGGAGATGATGAAAGACTCAATCCTGGCTTCATTTTAAATTAAACTCCATCTTCCTTGTTGATACATTATTAAACATGGTGACTGAGAAGGCTCTGTTTGGCAGCCCAGGTCTCGCTGACATGATGCGTACGCCTCTTAACGCTTGAGGGAAAACAGGGATAACATCAGATCATGGTTGCCCCTGGAGGGTGCCGTGGAGCTCCGTGTGTTTGCGCGGGTCTGCTGGGGATCTGCGCATCTCTCCATCACAAGATAAAAAATTACTCCTCCATATTCATGTAAATCAGGATGGATGTGGGGGGGCGGGGGGGGGGGGGGGGGGGGGGGAGCATAATGAAATAATGAAGTGTATCTGTGCTTTTTTTTGCCTCCATGAGAGACATACTGGGAATCCCTATTTTTAGACACAACAAAGAGATTGCCAGAGGTGTCCAGTCTCTTCTCGGTTAAGTTGTGGAGTTTTATCCACTTGTCAACGTAGGACTGAGCACGGTGCGGGCGTCTGAAACACGCAGCGAGAGAAAACACAGGCGGCGAGGCTCCCCCAGACAATGTCAGCCCAGCCTCTGTGGGATTCAGTAATAGATGTCTTCATAGCAACCCAGACAGCAAGAACCGTCCACCTAATGTTGCTGCACAGTGATGGAAAAACAACTGAAACAAAGTCCAAGCGCATGCATGAAAGAGATGTCAACTAATCTTGGTATTTATCCTTTGTTTGCGAAACCGCACCAATTTTTAGTTCTACAAATGGATTTAGAGGGTGCACACAGACTAAAGTTAATCCAACCAGAGTCTCAAGCATTACTGTTTGGGAATTTGCATCGATTTGTCAACAGAATGAGAATTGAGCCTGTACAGATATTGTATTTACAATATGCAATTGAATAACTTAATTAGAAATGAACTATTAGACTCAATACTGCCGGCATATCTGTGCCAAGCAATCTTCTCTCTGCCCAAAGAGTGCCTGCTTTAAATATAACGATTAGAAGCCATAGCGGGGCAGTTGCTCTCCTTGGCTCGCGCTTGGTAACCCTGTAAGCTGACCCTCCTGACAGGAGAAAATGCTTTGTCACTCAGACAAATGCAGCAGATGAATACTCAGCATGATCCTGGCCTATTTGTCATACGGTGTTCTCTTTCTAATGGGTTTACTGCTGATGATCCCGATCCAGGTCAGGGAAGGACGGGCAGTCTCACCGCTGGATTTGCCGAGTGCGTGTGTGTGTAACCAGGGATCACAAGACAAACCTTAACCTCAAAGACCTTCAGATCCTACAGCCTAAATCATAATCCTATTTTCCGTCTACCTCTGACCTTAAGTCCAGGCAAATCTTATTCCGATTGGAAGTGTTGCCGCCTCTAATCCAGCGTGGCCATTCGCGGCAAAAGCGGCGCTTGTCCATTACTACGATTGCACTGTTAAATTTGGACAAGCAATTTTGAGATTTATTGTCCAGCGATCTGTCTCACTGCAGACGGTACAGTTGACCGTGGCAATGCGGCGATCGACTTAGACCCTTTCAAGAGCTCATGTTTGTGTAGACTCTCTGTCGACCACAGATTGTTCTTTGTACAAGAGATTTTCAAATATTGTCAACTGGACTGGGTTAAATGATCTGAGAATGTTTCACCTCTTATTTGGTCAGAACTATCATAACCTCACCTTTTTCCTTCTCTCACTTCTACTATGGTAGTTGTTTGGACTTTAACCCTTAATTACACCCAAGCACATTTTTGTGCTTATATTTTTTTGCATAACTCCTAGATTTTTTAAGTCAATTGAGTACATTTTTTGGTGATCTAAAATAATGTTATGTCATTTGGATTTTTACCCTAATGTAAACACAAATTCTCACGTTAAGGGAGCTTCGACACAAAAATGTGCTTAGAACTTTAGAGAGCTATATCTCCATGAAGGAACAATATTTCTTTTTACGTTTTATTTCATTTTGAAGGTCTGACTCTCCTCTTTACACACATATAACATGATATTACTTTCATAATGCTTTAACCCTTTCATGGCCAACTTTCTGACCCAAAGTTGCTACAGCGCATGTTCCAAAAACACAAAAAATGAAATATTTTTAAAATTTCAAATCCAAAATGGGAAATTTCTGGTCTGGCTGATGTGGCCAGATGTCTGTGAAATATGACCCGAATGATTTGTTTCTAAGTTAAACATTTGTTTATGTAACGGCAATTTTAGTAAAACACTAGTGATGTGGGAGCTTCCACACAAAAATGTGCCTGTAAGCTATAAAAAAAATATTGTTCCTTCATTGAGTAATAGCTGTCTAAAGTTACAAGCACATTATTGTGTCGAAGCTCCCATAACGTAACTTTTTAAAGGTGTTATTAAGGGTTCAAATGTAAGTTGTTGCTGTCTTTCCTCCTCATATAAACAATCATACGAGGCAATTTCACCCTTTAAAAAAAGAATTTGAATTTCCTCACCTGCTTGAGGCTCATAGTTGCTACAAGAGACACTGGTTATGGTCAGGAGTAGGGCTGTACCTACTTGGTATCAACCGAAAAGCTCTAGTGGGGGGCGGTATCTGAAAAACTGTTTAGTTTCGGTGCCAATTTTCTGTACTTTTTCTCTCCAGATGTCAATAAATGACCCGCAGTGAGTCTAAAAACGTAACCTGCACTCTTGAGCAGATAATGAGAAACTTCAGCGCGACTTTCTCTTATAGTGAAGCAAGCCATAACTTACTAACACTTACTAACACTTTAGTCTTTATTAGAGATGGCAGAGCCGCGGTCTGAGCCAGGACTAAACCAGGACATACGCTGAACCAGGACTAAATGAGAAACTGGAGTTCTTAGACAAAGAGAAAAGCAGTGACAACAAGAAACACATCGGCTATTTACCTTTAGCGAAAGCCCCGCAGAGCCTGAAGTAGGTATTGTTAAAGTAGTGGTATCGAGAAAAAAAAAACGAACGGTACCTAGTCAGGAGTAAGAGTGATAGGCAGAGAGTGAACAAATGAATTACCTTTGAATCGAACCAAATGCTTTCCTCCCTTATAAATATACAGAGCAAAACAAAAAATGGCATGGAATGGGACAGCATTTATTTCTCATCCCAAAAAATGCGATTCCACAAATGTATCCTCAACATTTCGGATCCTTCCAAAACTAACTGTCCTTGACGACTTTAAAAAGGAAAACATAAAAGCCGATGCGCGTCAAGAAGACACATTCCGCGGCGAAGAGAAGAATCTTGCCTCTCATCTGTTTGATTTAGCACTTAGGGAGTTTCTTTTTTCTTTCCCCAACATCAAGTGCCAAAGTCATTTACATGTGCTGGAGACATACAACTTAGTGCTGCTGTCTAGAGGCAGTGTATGCGCCTGGAAAAAGAAGCAAGGATGGGGTAAAATGAGGCAAACGCGCGCGCACACACACAAAAGCTGTTAAATTAAAAACAAAGGAAATAGAGGAGGGGAAACTATTGGGACGGTAGGGGGTGAGACCAGAGCGGCACAGAGAGGCTAATTCTATTTGACTAAAACTCTCTGTCACCTCATCCGGCTGGGGGATTGGCCTAACAAGGAGAATGAATTAACATCCATTAAAGCGCTGCCAGAGGAGATGAAGGTCGCTATAGTGTCTTTTGTAAAGTGTAATATTTTGATAATTACAAATAAATGAAGCTATTAGTTTACCTTAAATTAAAAGCAGAAGGGTTCCCCGCCGAGATATCTGATCCCACGTGTAACTCATTTAAGGCGGACTCCTATTGAGCTGCCAGGCAGACAGAAATTAGGGTAACAGAGCGTCCCTGGTGCATACTATTGTCTATTGGCAGACTGCCCCTTTCTTCAGAAACAAGTTTGCCCACTCATATCCATCAGGCTCCACTAAGTAGCCAGGCATGCACACAGGTATAGGCTAGTCTGTAGATTTATGAAGATTTATGAAGCATGGCAAACAAGTAAGGCAATGTCCAAACCCCTCTGCCCTCCGAAAAACACATCTACAGCAAGGCAGTATTTCTGAGACTGAAGGGTTTTTGCTTTAAATTATTCAGGTACAATGAGCAAACAATGTTATATTCATCAATGTGTATGTGTTAATTCTGTCCAAAACCAAAATGCTGGAGAAGAAGTTGGCTGTTGATCAATTGCGCTAAGAGCCAGGCAGCTCCAGAATAATCAATATGCTTTTTAGTGCGATGCCATAGAAATTCAATTTCATGCTGTGGTTCTGACTGTGATATTTTTAGCATGCATGTAAACATGTAATATTACACTTTCTGAATTCAAGTTTTGGGCTAAACTGCAGAATCCATCTCAGTCCCAAACAGGCAAAAGAGCTCAAAGAATGAAGAAGAGAACTATAAAATTATCGTCTAGTTTTGCAGCAAGTCGCAAATGACAGGACTTCGAAATAAAATGGTAGTTCTCTGCAACATAGCTATCATTGCCGCCCGATTTTGCAATCATTCTCAGTGATGAGGAGGCTTCCAGAGTCATGACTAAGTCACTTACACAACATGAAGGCGTTTCCGTGGCTTCAGTTGTTTGTTTCAGTCGTACTTGTGGCCTCTCGTGATTGTTTCTCATTAAAAGTGACCCCCCCAGCCTTTCTCTAATCGTACTAAATTCACTTGTGTAATGTGTGACCCTTTGCTAGATCTCTGAAAAGAAAATTGCGCAGTGTGTCCCCAGCTTTAGTGCCCTTTTGGATTTGCCATTTCCAGGTTCGAAACTCCATTGATAAAGTCAGACTTTTACTGCTCTCCATAAATTAGTCATAATGGGGAAAGTAGTTTATTAATGTTTAATGCTCCAGACAATTGGGGTTCTTTTTCTTTCTTTTCTGTGCCTCTTTTCCCTCTCTCTCTTTTCACAATCTTCATGCAATACAGCGACCATGCATACTTGGACTAAAACAGTAGGCAGTCTAATGGAGAGATGGGTGATAAAACCGTGCATGCAAATACTGTGTAGCTGGGATAATCCTTTTGAAATGTTTTTTTTTTGCTTTGTTTTGAATATCCACAGTGTTTTTGTGCTTTCATATCTTCACAACCGATCGCCCTGTTTAGCTATAGTATTGCGTGGTGTTCTTTCATTTTCCAGTTAATCCGTCAAGGGAAGAGATTTAGTCATGAGATTACAACGATTCAATTAACTTTTTTGAAGATACACAATGTCTGTGTACCCCCAAGGCAGTTTTTTGACAATGCAGTATTATGAGCGTGTGTGCTGTAAGAAAGGTGGCTTGTAGTCGTGTCTTTTTCTCATGTGGGCGACTGTTACCAGAAAGCGTTGGCAATGCTGGTCTGACAACCTTGAGGATTCCCTCCAGCTACTCCTGTGCCACTGTAGGCGGTTTGCAATCCAAATGTGAATGACAAAGCAAAGACGTGTAATCCCTGAGAGCTCAATTTTTGCCGATTTGAGTCAAGAAAATATGAGGGGGGAAGTGATGCTGCAAGGATTTATGCTTTCATTTTTAGGTCCAGACACCAGCAAAGGACTAGTGGCTTTACCCAAATCTAAAAGCTTCTCGATGGAGTTAACAGCCTATAAGCCAGAGTAACGCCTCATTTGAAAGCTGAGACCGTGTTGCTCTTTTGTCACGTTTTTGTTCTGTTATTGTTTCTTTTCTGGCACATTTTTGTCGCTCTTTTGTTCCTTCTTTTTAACCTCACTCTTGTTGCTTTGTTGTTGTGTTTACATCAGGTTTTTGTCACGTTTTGGTTGTATTTTTTGTCGCTTTTTCTTTTGTTGTTGCTTTTCCGGCACGTTTTTGTTGCACTTTCATCGCTCTTTTGTCACTTTTTTGTTGCATTTCCTTCTCGTTTTTGTTGCTATTTTGAAGCTTTTTTCAAGAAGCTTTTCAATTGGAGAAAAATGAATAAGTCTAGGGAAGGGAGTAGTTGTTCATATTATGTATGTGCTGATATCATTTATGTCTCTGATATTATGTTCGTCATTGTTCAACAACCATTTCAGATTCTGTGCCACTATTGCTTCACTCGTCGTTTTATATGCAACCCAGCTACTGTAGCTACTTTATGTTTGTGAATCAAAAAAGTCTGCTCAATTCTGGTTCAATAGTGAAAAGATTTACCATTAGAAACATCAGACATAGTTTAGTGCAGCTCAGATCTATTTTATTTAGGCTGCTCCAGCCCTCTTTACCTGGCGGTTCTTGGCAGTTTTATGAGCTGGCACTTGTAAGGTCAAATGAGAACCACTGCCCGAGCAAAATTCAGCTGATTTTTCAATGCTGCATTAAAACCTGAGCTGTGGGCAACCAAAGTGCAGTGCAGAGACCTGAGAGCCATCTTCACATCTCGGTTTGGTCAGGGCTAAGAGCCAGGAGTGTTTCACCTATTTCACCTAACCTTACTAAAAAATAGGAAAGTGGTTGCCCTACAAAATTTAAGTAAAGTAAAGTTTGATGGGAGTGATTGGGAAGAACAGCCTCCCCGATCTGAACCCAAGTGGTGTTCTGTTATTGGACTTCTGTGCTAGTCACAGTTTGTCCATAACAAACACCATGTTCGAGCACAAGGGTGTCCACAAGAGCACGTGGCACCAGGACACCCTGGCAGGAGGTCGATGATCGACTTTGTAGTTGTGTCATCTGATCTCCGGCCGCGTGTCTTGGACACTCGGGTGAAGAGAGGGGCTGAGCTTTCAACTGATCACCACCTGGTGGTGAGCTGGATTTGCTGGCAGGGGAGGAAGCCGGTCAGACCTGGCAGGCCCAAACGTGTTGTGAGGGTCTGCTGGGAACATCTGGTGAATCCCTCTGTCAGTACGGTCTTCAACTCCCACCTGTGGAAGAGCTTCACCCAGGTTCTGAGGGAGGTTGGGGACATTGAGTCCGAGTGGACCATGTTCTCTTCCTTCATTGTTGATGCGGTCGCTCGTAGTTGTGGCCGCAAGGTCTCTGGTGCCTGTCACGGCGGCAATCCACGAACCCGGTGGTGACGCCCGCAAGTAAGGGATGCCGTCAAGCTGAAGAAGGAGTCCTACCTGACATTGTTGGCTTGTGGGACTCCGGAGGCAGCTGTGAGGTTCCCTGTATGACCGCAGCAGGAGCTTGGTTCACATTGCTGGCAGTAAGTCCGACCTGTTCCCGGTGCGTGTTTGTCTCCGCCAGGGCTGCACTTTGTCACCGGTTCTGTTCATTACCTTTATTTCGAGGCGCAGCCAGGGGCCGGAGGGTGTCCTGTTTGGGAACCTCAGGATCTCATCTCTGCTGTTTGCAGACGATGTTGTTCTTTTGGTTTCAACAAATCAGGGGCTCTGGGGCGGTTTGCAGCCGAGTGTGTAGTGGCCGGCAAAAAGCGGAAGAAGATGGATGGATTTGATGAAAACTGAAGAGAATTTAACTTAAAAATTCACTGGGCGTGATTGACAGACGGCATTAACCAATTAGAGCAACCCTCTAAGCAGCAGGAAGCCTTTCCAATTACGTCCTTTTTTACAAGGAACACTTCGAACACTACGCTTACTCTGGTTTTAGGGATTTAATATTTTCCAAATGATTCAAAACAGACGAAATAGCAGAGGAAAACAGTGTATCGTCGCCACGCTGCCATCTTTAATGTTTTGGAAGAGTGCGTGGTGGTGACAGGTGACGGCTTCCGTCTCGTGGTGCGTGAATGGACCGATGTGGGTAAAATCATGAAATGATTGGTTGCGAGCAGCCGCCCAGACGGTTCTTCATTTGAACAGAAAGGAGAAGTGTCGGGCAGGCCAGGCAAATTTTGTGGTGCTTTGAGAAAGACACCTCAGATACATATTAACTTCCCTCAAAAATATAGCATGACTGGTAGTAACATTGTGTGGTGAACCCAACTTTAAGAGCACTTTAACCTTGCGAGAAAGGACCACTTGGCTTGGCAATGCTTTGTCGTCGGTATCGATACACTTGTCTTGAACATCATGGCCACTTAACATTCTGTAGGCATGTTTTACCAGAATCTGAGTGCTTGAGTGCGTTGTTTCGCCTCAAAGCAAACAAGGCCGCGAATATGGACAACATCTGTTTTTCGACCCATGAATTATATCAGTGGGAGTGTATTCAGCATTTGCAATTACTCCACCCAATCACAGGCAAAAGCTTTTTCAGTCCGGGCTGCCTGAGTGCTGTCACTGGTTATTACTGCGTATGCTATTTAGCAAAAGTGCATTTGCAGTTTGAAGAGCATCCCAAGATATTAGTGGCATCTAATTGCATTACCTGGAGGAGACTGATGGCGCCAGTTAAAAACGGCTGGCCCCGGTTTGAGGCGTGTTGAAGGCAAGTGCTTCTTTACAGGTTATACGTCATGATTCAAGACTGGGAGCTTCTGTCGACTAAGTGAATTTCTGACAGCTTTAATCCTCCACTCACCTCCACCAAATACCCCTATTCCCTAAGCAATCATACATCTTACCATTAATCCAATTTCACCGCTGTGACACTAAAACAGGAGCAAAAAAGATAATGCGGCTTAATGCAACCTAAAACCAGACTGCACACGCCAGAGTCAGTCTAATTAACTTCAACATATTAAATGTAGGATTTTTGGAGAACTGTACCAATATCCTTGTTCTTTATAGCATTCCCAATTTTGGAGTTCCTGTGCCATGGCCAATCAATGCTGCAATGCACAAAAGCAAAGCCACATGACAGGAAAGTGTTCTGAAAGCCAGCAGCTAATCTGATAAGCTAATGAGAAGCATAAATGGAGCACTGGGCAAGGTTTGTTTGCATACATTATTCTCAAAAGCCAGGACATTTCTCTCTACACTAAATATAAGTAGGAATGATATCTGGATCTTAATGTGACGTTTGCCTTGTGACGAAAACGTGCAGCATTTGTGTAAAACGCGACAGTGTATTTTGTATGGTTCTCGGTCAGATTCAATGATGATTGATTGAACCATGATTATCCTAAAGTGTGATATATTTTTGTCTACCAAAAATGACTGATCTTGAAGACAGGGTTGAGGTTTGAGATGGGCTATTATCTCAAATTAATTCATACTTATACTACTTATTAATACTTATATACTTTTTCTAGAGTGAAGCAGACAAATTTACCCTCCCTGCCAGAACAAGAACATAACCTTATAGGCAGCTCAACGTCAATTTCAAGAGGCCACAGGCATTTCTTGACGAGTGCAAAGACAATAAGGCGCGGGCTGCCAAGTGACCCCTCAGAATGTCTTTCTGTCCCTACTTCTAGATTTAGCTCAGACTGGAGGCTCTTTTACCTCAGTGTGCTACAGTCCAGTGGGACTGTCATCTTGGGAACAGCATGCCACTTTTATTGAGCAGGGAGTGGCAGTGACAGAGAGACGAGATCCCTTAGAGACACCAGCATCTTCTCCATATTCAACTGCTCACACCGAGGTTTAAGATCTTGCCAGTGAAATGAATTTCATTTTCCACATCAAACACCACTTAAGGCTGCGTAATTGTTGCAAGTGTGATACATCTGTCACTGTTTTTGCTTCTGAAATGTAAGACGACTTTATATTCTCCCGATTCTTTCACAAAAATCTACCTTTTTACAAGGCACACACGCTGACTAATTTAACAACCATGTCAGCGTTTCCAACTTGACTTCAGTTTCTAATTCACATTAGCATTTTGGATATTATATCCTACCTTTCTCCTATGACCCATGGTAGGAGGTGATAAAAACAACATCGGTGTTGTGTGCCAGGCGAAGTGTTTGAAGTTCAGATTAGTCTTCAGGGAGTCGCACCTATTGGGACTGTTAACCTTTAGCCATTCAGCTATAAAGCGAGGGAGTCCCATTAAAATACATAATGCATGAAGAGCAGAGATTGCATGGCATTGATCAGCACTTGAATAAATTGAGTTGAAATCCTATTAACATAATCAGTTACAGATAAAGTGAGAGGAATAAAGTGCACGAACACCTTCGAAAACTTGCCACCATCAGCGGCCGTTTTGTGATGCTTGAAGTGGTCAGGCTAACCCCGAGCAATTAAAACCAATAGTACTGTTCTCTCTCTCAGAGCAGAGAGCAGAATGTGGAATGACATTTTTCCCTTTTATCCCTTTTGATCGTTTCATTGCTAATTAGTTTGAGTTTGCTTTTAGTTATTTGAAATCAAATGCCCAACAACTCTTCTTTTGATGTTCGGACACCTATTTCACAATGGAAACACACACACAACTTCATCATCAAAAGGATCATTACACGGCTTTAACAACTTCCAACTAATGAAGTAAGTTTGATAAAGCAGATTGTTGATTATTCTTTTGTCATATAGTGCTTTACCATGATTCATAAGTAAGTAAACGCTTTATTTGTCATTGTACAATTGCACGACCAGCATGTTTTTGGAGGTCGGGGAAACCGGAGTACTGCCATCAGTGTTGCTCTGAAATGATGCAGCGTTTCCTGGGTTTGTCCCTGTTTCAGAGCGTGGTGTCCTGCACTGGCCAGCTCCTCCACCTCCTCCTTACGCTTCCTCTTGTGCGGCTCCTTCCACCCCACAACAGTCTTTCACCATCTTCTACAAAGAGTGTAGCAGTTCTGTCTTAATAAACATTACGAAGATTTGTGTGGCTTAGCTGCGAGTCTTGTCTCCACGGGTTCGATTCCCACCAGGACAGGGCCTTTCTGTGTGGAGTTTGCATGTTCTCCCCGTGTCTGCGTAGGTTTCCTCCGGGTACTCCGGTTTCCCCTACCACTAAAAACATGTGCAATAGGTGAATCCTCCAGCCAGGTGATTCTGACCATCAGCCTGGCCCCACATCATGGAGATGGGTCCCCGGGCGCGGCACGGCCGTCGACCACTGCTCCTTACGGGTTGCCTCGAAGGATGGGTTAAATGCAGAGGACAAATTTCCCTACGGGGACAATAAAGTAAACAAACAAACAAACACAAAAAAAAAAACTGTACTGCAGGTGTGGGGGCTCTTGGTTCCTCTTCGGTGAGAAATTTGGACGTCTCAAATGATGATGACGATGATTACTAATATCATTATTTTGTTTAAGGGAATTCCATCTATCTTCCGAAACATGTGGTCTCACGTGGTGCTCACCTCTTTCTGTCTATATTGCCCTTCTCGGAAAAAAATTAGGCCAATTAATTCAGGTGGATACTCGAAACAACATATGTGTTTTTTAGATTAGCGCGCGGAGCCAGTGTGGAGCGACCCCATGCAGTCTGGGAGGTGACCCAAATTAAAACATGTTTCTCTACTCACCCATGTGCCCCTCCCCCCACTGCCCCCAAACCCTTACACCCCCCACCCCATCCGCTCGCGTCCTCGCCTACCAGTCATGCCAGCCCCTTTGCGACGATGCCACAGAATGCCTGCCAATAGTAGCAGCCCTTAATGAAATAGTAATTGTGGCTGTGAGTTGCATGCATGGCTTGTTCTTCTGTCCTGCTCTGTCTCACTGCACAATGCTGAGGGCGTCTCCAGAGCCACCCCTATAATTTCATTAATTCAGACTACATCATCTGGTTTGTTTTCATTATACTTTTATATTGTCTTGAGCTATACTTACAAGTTCATACAAGACATCATCATTTTTTAGGAAGTGGTGGCGTTGTGTCAAGAGCAAATGTAAAAAAAAAAAAAACTATGACTTCTTCGGTCCATAGTCATTCTTCTTCTAGGTATAAGGCAAATCTGAAGATAATTTGTATCTTAAAATTAATAGTTGTGTAGCTGAGTATCTATACTTTTATAGCCCTCACACTGATTCAGGCGAGGTGGGTGAAGTGATTAGGATGACAGAAATGTTCCAATCTGGCAGTAGCACTTTAAACTTCACCTTTTTTGCCCCACCCCAACCTGTTTGTGTTGTGTTCTGAATGTATGCCCTTTTATGAAGTATTCTAAATACATTACCCTTAATGTAAAGATATTATGATAACATTATGTACTCACCTTTTAAATATCATCCCACCTTTGTTGACTCTAGTTTGTAGAAGTTCTTCCCCTGTAACACAGTCCATATTTCTCTTTAGTAAAGGCTTTAAATGCTCCTTAAATAAGATGTCTAACAAGATTGTATCTCAGAGCCAGTAATAGCCGTTCAGAGACACAGAAGACTGCAGAATATTTAGGATCAATATATCATTCATTTCAGTCCCGACTCTATAATAAGACTGCAATCGCATGGTCCATTACTGGACACAAGAGCCTTAGACTGCTGACCAATCTTGTCTAATGAAAACAAATGTAGTGTGTGAGTGAAGGGAAGAAACCGCTCTCCGGCACAGTCCATGTTCCCGTGTCACTTGCTATGAGCACTCCGTGCTCTGAGGCGGCTCTATGCACGGTATCAGCCCTAACAACTCAAGTGTGTCATTATATGTGGGCAGAGTCTGGAGAAGCC
Source organism: Gobius niger (assembly GCF_951799975.1). Lineage (NCBI taxonomy): Eukaryota > Metazoa > Chordata > Actinopteri > Gobiiformes > Gobiidae > Gobius > Gobius niger. The sequence goes on along the minus strand of NC_136856.1, from coordinate 18,990,583 downwards.
AAAAAGGCTCCTAATAGCACATTTCAGCTCCAAGTGAAATTCATACTGTAGGGAGAGGTCTGCTACGTACAGCAGTCTATGGGTCTGGTTGTAGGTTATACCTTTGTACTTTCCAGTTTTTGTCTTGTTTTGGTACATAACAGCAATAACAACAACAAATAACTAATTATGTAATTGTCCCGTCTCAACTAAACTATGGAGTATTCAGCCAATATGATCATTGAAACAACAAAGATGTATGATATTTTTAATATCTAATTCAACAACCATCACATAAAAGAACATTTTAAGCCAAAGGGTTCATGAACTAACAGTATTTTTCATAACCTGTTCATTTAGCCAGCTAAATTTGGCTTGTTGAGTGGCTGTCATTATGTTTTCTATTTGTATAGAGTTGTTTTAATAAAAGCATCTTTCATAGCCCATTTATCTTCTCTAGTGGAACACAAACAAGATCAGAAAGATTATTTTCAATGTGGCCCAGCTGATCCTGCTTCAGTTTTGGCCTCAGATCCGCCTGAACATGGCAGCAGCAGCAGAGGCGCGCACTGATCCCAGATCCTCAGCCGCACACCTCCTCAAAGAGCGCTCCTGATTAGATTAGAGGCCTTTGCGCTGATGACTGTGATCCATCATCTTGTAAGTGGAGGAAATTTATGACAATTTACTTTTCACCAACTCTGTCATTGGTCCTTACAGCTCAGATGTCATATACGGAAAACTACAAAGAGAATATAAAAGTACAAATGTCTCAAAGAAACTTGAGGGATTTGATTTACGTGTGTGACAGAAATGTTGCTTTTTGCTACGGAAAGTACCTGTTTTCCGTTTTTATTCCGCGTCTCACCTTTGTCTCACCACTGCAGGCAAAACAAAATGTGTGGCAGTTCTATTTCATCAACTAAAGTCACACATAAAACATGAAGAAGTGACTGTTTTTGCGCAAATGTCTCGCTGCTTTATTCCACTGAGTTAGAAGACAGCACGTTTGAACTGGATTCCTACCCCCACGGTGCCGCCACTGTGCAGGCTATGAAGTGTGTCTCTCGTAGGGTGCAAGGGAGCATGCTGATCTGTGCCTAGCAAACATGCATGCTTTTTGGTGATGGGTGTTGCCATTCTGTCAGGTTCAGCCGTGCATCAAACTGAAATAATGAGGCCAAGCTTGTAATTAGTGACACAAGTCTTTATTTATTGAAGGGGAGGATAAACTGTTTGTTTGTTCTGGTGCGTGCTATTCTTAATTTATTATGTTTCTCAGACACCAAATTTGTAAACAAAATTCAAACGATTATTTATGTGAATAAAAATTGAGTATAATAAAGATTGTGGCTATAATTGGGCCCCTTATAAGTGGGTGTGTAAATGTAACTTAATCTGTTTTGTGACATGACATAATGTGCACTTGTTAGACTTTAAAATACGTTTCTGATCTTTCATAAGTGTAATGACTTAATTGTTATGAAGTAATGAAATATGAAAGAAGTATAACTTGGAAAAAGAAGAATTCAAATGTGAGTGTCCTTCTGGTTTGCAAAGGATATTTTTTCACTGACTTCATACCATGTGGTCAGCTACATATGTAGCCACAGCTTCCCTTGGGGCAGACTGACAAAAGCATGGCTGCACATATCTGCGCCATCGGACCCTTCAACCGTCACTGACTACCGGCGCTCACACCACTCACTCAAGCTACTTAATATTCCCCCACGGTTTTCCATCCCAGGACTCACCAGGCTCATCCACAGTTTCCGAGGTTTGATGAGATTAGACCATCACAATGTGGTATGGCCACAAATTGCATGTATTTAATTTTAATTTTAATTATTGTATTTGTTAAAGGACGTTTGGCCCTTAGGCTTGATTAGACAGGACAGAGTAAAAGAGAGTGAAGAGCAGGGACAGACATCCAGCAAATCCTCGGAGCCGGGATCTAAACCCACGATGCATGTTTATGGCTTAACCACTCGACGACCAAGCCCAAAGGCATGCTGGGTAATTGGGAGAGTCGGGCCACACAGAATAAAATAATTAATTAATTCCAGGCCTAAAGGCTTTACCTGGGCTGCAGTTCCAGATATAAAATAAGTAACACAAGCGTAATTGTCATGTAAATCTATCAAATACTGACTAATGTATCAAAATCAGAATTAAAAGTTTGCGTCAAGCTTTTGGCAGGGAGACACCATTTGAACTAACTCAGAGGGATGTTTATGTGGAACACCCCTCTCAGTTAGTTCAAGTTGGTGCAGTCCAATCCAGCGGAGACAGAGAAGTGTCCGCGTGATTGAAGAAGGGAAGGGAAAAAAGGCAGGTGAAAGGCAATAGTGTTCAATGTAGAAGAAGTGGATGATTTTGGATGATTAGCAGGCATTATAAAGGCTATCCCGGACACACTGCCACTGGTCATTTTCTACTGTTCTACTAGAATCCTACAGTAAGAAAAGTTTCGTTCTGACCAGTTAGTGTCTACTTTATAGCAAGCTAGTTTTTAGTCTGTCAAGTCTTCATTTTGTAACTTTTTCCCTAATTAATGTTCCGCAAAGATGCTTTGACAGTTATGTTGTAAAATGTATATCTTGGTGATTCATATTGTATGTTTCTAATGCAACCGTCTCCATACATGCTTGGGACTTGGGCAAAGATAACTCTGAGCATAAAGTTCCTCTAAGCAAAAGTGGGTCAAAATTATCTTCCACATCCCTCAGAGCAGTGGAGTATTGGTTTTCTTGCACAAAGACCGCGCAGTAAGAAAGGCTCAGATCTGTTCAAGTGTTTCAGAAATTGCAGGTTTGGGATGAGCTTTTTGTATGCTGCTTGCTCCGGCAACAACTTGACAGTCAGTTTCAAAGAGCATTGGAGGAACACCTGAAGGGAGGTACGAGCGGCAGGCAAGATTCACAAAAGTGGTTCAGTCATGCACATCACACTATACTTGTTTTTATTAATCCCCGGTGTACATCAACACGCCTCTTAAAACACCAGCCAGCTCACATCAAAGACGGTGAGCTTTTGTTGTGTCAACTGTTCAAAGGCCTGCTATTTGCCCAAAACCACTGGCACTAAATGTCTCGTTCAAACAAAGCTTTGAGATGGTATTGATCAGAGATGGAGGAGTAGGTTACTAGATTAGATTTATTTGTCATATTCATGTCAACACAAAGTCAACTATAGTCTAATCTAGCGAAGGTTAGCAGCAGCATTGAGCAAAAATAAATAAATAAATAAATAAGTAGAACTGTACTGTTTCTTCATCCTTGATACTGCATCCTTGAGTGTAGCACATCTTGACAAACGTGAACCACCAATGAGGAAACAAAGTTAAAAAAAAAAGATGTTAAGAACTTGTTTTGGACTTTTATTTATCAAATATCCCTGTGTGTTATGCATAAATGAGCATAAGCAAAAAACTCACGTCCAGACTCAAACTAAATTATAACCAGTTTCTCATCCTCCTATGTTTAAACTTAAATGATTCTCTCTCTTCTCCAGCTCTTGATGACAGAGTGCGCTGAATACAGATATTGCGCAGCAGGAACAGCGCTGGTTCGACCAACTGCCAGCTTAAAATCACCCTCATTTACATAATTGACATTATACATGCTGCGCCCAATAAATAAATAAATAAATTACTCTACACCACCCCTGAATCATCGCTCGGCTTTCCTCATTAGGAAGCAAACGGTGCAAGATTCCATTCTTGGTGAATGAAAGTCAAGTGAAGCAATTGCAATAATTACGTTGGCGAGGCTGTGAGCGGTGGGTGTACAAGCGGATGAGGACTGGGTGGGGCAAAAGCTTTGCAGTGATGAGGAGGGAAGAGATGTGTACAGGTGCCTCTGATTAAAGCTAATCCAGACGGACCTTCCTCCTTTCTCTTGTGTGTGCCTTAAGCTCTGCCTGCTGAGCTCCATAGACAGTCACAATAGCCACTGGCAGGCCCTTCCCAGCCCAGAGCCTGGTCTTTCCTGTTATGCGAGCATCCCCACTGTCCAGGCCAGAGCCAAACCGGACTGACCAGGCACAAGTTTCGGGACCGAAGCGAACCGAACTGATACTAACGTGACGTGAACAGACTGCTGGCCTCTGAGTGGCAAGAGGAGAGAGGATTGCCCTCACTTAAAGGAATAGGCCACCGTTTTTACATACTGAGATGTTCTTACTTTAGCTTTGACGAGTTCTTTAGGACCTGTCTGGTCTTCCCCCGTGCCTTCAATCACGTAAACACAGCGCAGACAGCGTTAGCATTTAGCCTCTCCCCCTCTCCACTATAGCTCCAAAACAGGTCAAGACAGAAGCTACCAAGCTCTTCCACGTTTTCCTATTTAAATATGGTTACGTGAAGTGTTCCATTACAAAGTATAATTACACAAAATTAAACAATGTGGATTTTCTAAGCGGATAAAAGGGGGAACTATATTGTAAGGCGTAATAATACCAGGAGTAGTTCGAAATCTGCGCAGTAATCTTCACTTTACTGCGCAGTAATCTTGACTTTACTGTGCGGATGCCAAACTACTCCTGGTATTATTACGCCTTACATTATAGTTCCCCCTTTTATCCGCTTAGAAAATCCACATTGTTTAATTTTGTGTAATTATACTTTGTAGTGTAACACTTCACGTAACCATATTTAAATAGGGAAAACGTGGAAGAGCTTGGTAGCTTCTATCTTGACCTGTTTTGGAGCTATAGTGGAGAGAGGGAGAGGCTAAATGCTAACGCCGTCTGCGCTGTGTTTAAGTGATAGAAGGCATGGGGGAAGACCAGACAGGTCCTAAAGAACTCGTCAAAGCTAAGGTAAGAACATATCTCAGTATGTAAAAACGGTGGCCTATTCCTTTAACAGGCAGGTCATACGGATTTATGATAGCATCTAGCCATTGTTAGCACAACTTTAGCTCGTGCTAGAATAACATTAGCATAGCTTACCTTCAAAGTTGTCTTTTAGCTGCTTCTCTTCTCTAGTATTTGCTTTGGCACAACTGAATGATTCAATAACCAAAAGGCATTATTTGCCAACATCTGTGTTCTTTTTTTTCCCTTCAGTAATGTGTATTCTAGCATTCGCATCCCTCGGAGCGCCGCCCACAACAACTGAGGTCCATTATTAAGTGGAAACTGAGTATAGAGAGTATAGAGAAGCCCAATATCCTACATGGAACCGCGCCATATGTGCTCTCCAGTGTACCCATTCACGTGTTTCGACATTTAATTTTTTGTAACGACACTTGAATGAAAAACTGGTCTTCCCCAAACAAATCAAGCTCTGAGCTCAGTCATTTGTACAAGCATAACCATTGATGACATTGCAGATTCATGAACAGTAACCTACTTTTTCTCTGTGTTGTTCATGCGTTGGTTTTTCCATATGAAATGTTCTCTTACCTGCTACAGATAAGAATTTAACAGCTGTGCGGCCAGTAGTCATGGTTGGCGCTGCTGCACGTATGGCAGAACATGTGCTTGAACTTGTTACTTGATTTCTCTTGTCTTCCCTAAGCTTAGCCTGCTTTAATGAGCTCCGCAGACAGCAGCCTATAATATGCCCTCCTGTGGATCAATTCATGCTCCCCACCAAGGGTCCTACAAGCCCACTGTCCCTTTACAGCCCTGTGAAGGCCACCAGTCTAGATATTTTCTTCTAGTGCTGCTCCTATAGCCCGAAAGCCCTGGCGTCCAATTCGCGACTCCATTTGTGGGTAAGGACTCAGCTCTTTGGCTTAAGTGGCAGGAGGTATGGCCCTCAGCCCCGGCTACACATCAATCACATGGGCCAGAGATATGGACTGAGCTGGAGAAGAGCATGGTGGGTGGGGGAGGTGAAAGGACAGCTGTGCTCACGGATGTATAGTATAATGTCCGATAAAAGGAGCAGAAATTAAGAATATAAAGAGTCAAATACGCAGGTGAGCAAGGAGAGGAGAAATCAAATAAATTTTACCTTTATTGCAACAGTCCGCATTTAAAGTAGACTTCTTTCCTCCTGTGAACAGTTTCTGCATTTTAAACAGTTATTGCCAATTTTAATAGGTAAAGGGTATAAATTTGTCTCCCAAAGTAGAAGATTGTTTCAAAGAAGGTAGCGTACATATAGACATCAAAGTGACTTGACAACAGCGTGACAAAAAACGACCTGGGCGTGACAGGACAATTCTGGACAATACCCACCGACATACTAGAATGTTCTAGTTCAAATGATTAGCTTGACATCTGTTTCTTTTCTGGAAAGGACACCAGTGGCACAAGACAATTTAAAAGTATATTCTAAATTACAGAGCAATACTTTGCTTATTTCCACTTCCATAACACTTTCAAAATCCCATGCACAAAACTGCACGGTCACCAAGCCAAAGTGCTTGGTTGTACATTTACGTGATTAAAACTACTTTGAGTAAAATACCAAACTTTCACTAACATCTACATCGCTTGCTTCTCTCCCAGCCTCTAGCGGTGGTGTAATGATGTGTTTAGGGGATGAGGAATGAGTCAGAGTTCAAGGTGAGAGTTGCAGAAGGGGCTTGGTCGAACAGCGGTGCCTCTGCTGGCGCGGGGTGAGATGTGTGTTTAAGAAAGTGCACCGCTGCGCTTTTGCTCTCTTAAACAACCGGGAGGTGGCTGAGAGGATCGACGCGCCTGACCACTGAGCAGGCCTTTGAAGCTACCTCACGCTGAGAGAAACTGTATTGGATTTAGAGAGACTGCCTTTCAATAAGACGAGGGGGAGAGAAAAGCAAATGAAAGACAAAAAGCAACATAAGACGCATCTTAGGGGGAGGAAAATCTAAAGAAGACCAAAGAAATGTGCGCATGCATGGCACATATTCAAAGTTTAATCTGTATGTTAGGGATTTGCTTTGTATTACGGCGCTTCGGTGTCCCATCATTAGCAGCGGTCACGGACACTTGCTGTGCATTTGATTCATTACTTTCTGGCATTATAAAATAAATAAATGCAGCGTCTTCAATGTTTTGCCGCATTTTACTCTGGCAAATGTAGCTTGGAGCTGACGCCCGCGCATGTGTGTGTTCTTATAAACGCGCTGTGAAGTCCGCGGAGTGAAACCGCACTCATCATCTTTTATCTGTGCCACATTTATTCTACAGCAGTACTTTGGAGCTGCTATTTCCGTTTATTTTTGCTAAAACATTTCACACTTAGCATTTCAAAAGGTGCATTTTGTGTTTTTCCAGTTGTACGGTGGCGAGATATGGTTGCTCAGTCTGATGTTGTACATTTTACATTTTGCTTAGGCATTAATCCTCAGGGATAGGGAAACGGTGTGTAGAGTGATACACAAAAGATACAGTCAAATGAGAGTTTCACAGGAGAATAGCCGCATCTGTTTCATAAAGGATTAGCCCAGTGAATAGGATTGGCTCTTTTTTTAATTGCCATCTATTTTAAATACATTTGAAGCTCCTCAGTTTCTATCAAAGTTCCCCAAAGTCAAAATGGACACCGCTGAAAACGCGCATGTGGGAACAGGGATTACACTATTATTATTGTTATTATCTGTGAAGGATTAAGGAGTCGTCTCAAACCACATGCTCGGCTGCTTAACACAAGTCACAAAGAAAACTATTTCATTAAAAGTTCAAGTAAATATCCTACAGGGCAATTGTAGATATGGGAAAATGTATCATTCAATAACATCAGAGTGCCAAGGGTCAGAGGTCACTTGATCTGATCACAGCATCTATGGGACACAGCCTGGAAAACATTTCGACCAGGGCGCAATTCTACATATTGCATATTCACCTACAGTATGCACTTAGCAGAACTGACTACAGTCTAAAGCGGCTTTCATGTGGTCCTAGTGTCTTCCCAACATCTGACACTGTTATTCCGACTTGGTTTGTATACAGGCTTTTGCAGTACCTCGGAAAGATGTCATTTATATACACTGCACTCCAAATTATTATGCAAATTGTATTTCAGTGTCATAAAGGGGGAAAAAAAGGATTTCAAAGAAACTTATGGATGGTATTGTGTCTCAGGGCTCTTTGAATCACTGACGTCAACCTCAGACGCCTGTGATGATTAGTTGTCAGGTTAAGCCCAGTTAAGGGAAACACTACTGAAAAAGGACATTCCACATTATTAAGCAGACCACTACTTTCAAGCAATAAGGGAAAGAAAAATGATCTGTCTGCTGATGAAAAGCGTGAAATTGTTGAATGCCTTGGACTAGGTATGAATACATTTGACATTTCATGAAAGATCAAGCATAATCATCGTACTGTGAGATTTGTTTGAGGTTTGTGCAGATAACGGCACAATGAGGACGGTTTCTGCCAAATACATCATATTAAGAGAACAGATGCTACAAAGCAGCAAACAGGTATTGAAGCTGCTGATGCCTCTGGAGTCTCCCGAACATCAAGGTGTAGGACCCTCCAGAGGCTGCAGTTGTGCATAAACCTTCTATCCAGCCTCCCCTAAACTGTTAATTGAAGCTGAAATACATGAAGACTCATTTTCAAACAGTCTTGTTCACTGATGAGAGCCATGTAACCCTGGATGGTCAGATGGATGGAGCAGTGGATGGTTGGAGAATGGCCACAATGTCCCAAAATGGCTGTGACGTCAGTAAGGAGGGGGCGGAGTCATGTTTTGGCCTGGAATCATGGGGAGAGAGCTGGTCGGCCCCTTTAGGCTCCCTGAAAGTGTGAAATGACCTCTGAAAAATATGCAGTTTTCGTCCAAACAGCAGCTCTGGGAGGCTATTTTGAGATCTTGCAAAGAAATCCAAACAGAAACTCTCCAAAAACTCACTCCCTCAAGTTTAATGGATGCAAGAATGTTGAAGCTGCTATCAAATAAGGGTCCTATATGTTCAAAAATAACATGACCTGTTTTGATGTTTTTGATTGAAATAGCCTTTGATTTCCATAAATATGACCTCCTTAGGGATGCACCAATACCAGTATCGGGTATCGGGCCGATACCACAGGCTTGTACTCATACTCGTACTCATTCATGAGGTCCCGATACCAGAAACCGATACCATTTGACGTGCGGCCAGCGCACCTCTGAGCTGAGGAGAGAACAACAAACTGGAGAATTCTTTAGTGGAAATACAATATTCCACATAGAGCTGACTTTATTACAGACGACACTCCCTAAATCTGAGTCTGTGCTGGATTTAACCAGAGCTAAATGTTGTTAGTGCTGCAGCGTCTGCAGTGTTTACAACATACAGGCTAACGTTGCTAACTCGCGGCTAGCGCAGTTTGGGCCATTCTGACGCTGTTTTATGCCCAGGGGTTTATTCTTCTGAAAAACTAACCCAGCGACTAAAAAGTCATCAGAAAATCCAAATTAAAGACATACAGCATGTCCATGTTGAGCGAAAATGAGCTGCAACAGAACAGTGAAAATGCTGTAACTACTCGCTAAGTTACTATAAAACACACGAGAAAATCCACACAGAGCTGAAGTAAAGACGAAAAGAGACCATTTAAGTAACATCTCAATACTATTGTTAAATAAAAATATATAAATGTATAAAGCACAGGAATTGGGGAGCTTTTGGACATGTCTATGATGGACAGTGCAATAAAAATTAAAAATTATATTGAATGAAAATAAAAATAAATAAATAAATGGCATCAGCACAATTCTAATACAACTGCTCTTAAATGTGTCGCCTACTTTACTTAAGGAAATGTAAATGAGTAAATGTACTAATTACAAACCAGTCTGCTGTGGAAAAAAGTAAGAATGATGAAGAAAATGCCTTGTACTCGTATCGGTATTCGGTATCGGCGAGTACTTAAATCCAAGTACTCGTACTTGTATCGGTTTTAGAAAAAGTGGTATCGGTGCATCCCTAGACCTCCTAATGTTGCACCTGGCAAACGTTCATTTATTCAGAGATCCGAGATATTATGAAAAGCAAAAAAAGAAATAAATGTAATCAGTATTGTTATATTTGATTTGTGCTGGTGGTGGGTGCCATCTATAACCCATTATCTACACATTATTAATGCAGGCACGGTTTAAATTGTCGAGCCGCTGTTACCTCGTGCTTAAGTTTAATGGGCGATTCGGTTGGTTTAGAGTGTACACATCGTATTACTTGTTCTCAGATATGTCACTTTGTCTGGCTGGCTGTATAAACAGAGAGGACAGCATAACAAAGCACCGCTTGCAGCCACAATTGACCTTTGGGGTTCTGATCGCTTAATGTGTTCTCTGTGTTGCTGCTGATAATGCCCCCCTTAGTCTCTGTCCAAATCTCAAAAGCACTTCTTTTTCTTCATCCAAAGCTGGCTGGTAATACTGGGGTAAGTGGATATAGCTGCTGCCGCGATAGCACTAACCGGCATTTAAACCGCTGTATACAGTTAGGGGCAAGTTTGACAGTTGAAGACAGGCCGACACATACATTAGTGAGAATGACAGACGCCAGCCAGAATGGATGGTGAAGTTGAATGAGGAAGTCCATTCAAAAGCAATCGCATGCAAATTTGTAACGGCGGACATTTACATAATTTATGTATGTTCACCTTGGAGAGAAAAAAAGATTTGCAATTCTATTTGGGATCATAACATGGCAGTCATTATGTTTGCAACACTTGAGGATTGAATGGGCGGCCCAGAGAGCGACAGAGTGGAGATTGTTTCCTGTTCAACACAGCTTCATTTGACTACGGTTTAGCCCAGTGTGTACTCTGCTATGCAAAATACCCCCAACACCTGCTCTGCTGCAATATAGTTTCAATTTTTCTTGCTAAGCTCTCGCAAACTTGGCTTCTTCCTCTAGATTTGTATTAAATGTTGATGGAAAATGCTGGAGTAGTATGTTTAAACATGCAGTAATTGCCAGTGTAGTCAGAAATGACTAAGCTCTAGGAAACGGACGCTAGTTACTGATTTGAAATTAAACCAGAAATAGCAACTCTACAAACTACTACAACCAGTGTATTTAGATTATTTGGAGCTGCTATCCGAACCCCATGTCTAAAATAGCTCCGTGAAGTTCTAGGATTCCTAATACTGGGCACCTCCCTGTCTTCAGCCTGCACCTCCTGAGACCCTAAAGCCTCACCACTACTCGGCTGCAAAGCTCTTCTCCAAGGTTTAATGCGAGCAATGAGATTATTTCTGCTTGCATAGCCGCTCTGTCTCTGAAAATGTTTGTCAAGCTCAAATCCCGAATCGGCCTACATGTCCTGGGTTATATGTGTGTGGCCCCCCCCCCCTAACTCCCCAGACTGGATGCTGGCACAGACCATGGAGCAGGCACGAGTGGTGGCACACAGCTGGTTTGATTGGCCGCTGGCGAGGAACGGCGTTGGCCTCTGCCATCAGAATTGAACACGCATTGTTAGCAGCGCTCATACAAGGGCGGCTGATTGGAGAGTTTCACGTACAGTCTCAATCAAAAAGGGAATCGCACGCAGACTGATAAAAGATGGATGTTTCTTTGCTGGCGCAGTATCAATGTAATGAGAAAGCTAGGTATGCATGCGGGATTCTAATGAGAGAAACGATTGCATGACAATTGCTAATAATATATAAACAAAGAACCTTATTACTTATTTAAGTCAAATAAAGAAACAGTTCTGTATCTATGTTTCAGTACATGGAAGTAGTACTGTATATAGAAACAGTTGATTGTAAAACACTGTCCAGCGTATAGACAGAGTAATAAAACACAACGTTCAATGTTGATAAAAGTACATAACTAACAAAAGATTAATTTTTCACATCTCTGAAAAATGCAAAGTCTATATTGTTGTCAAAATTAACTTTAGTCTGGCCATGAGAAACAATCAATAACAATGTGTTGTGCTTCCTGTGAGACAGAGGCTCTGGAACAAATTGCTTGACTGCTGATAAGCTTAATAGTATGGCAGCATTGGAGCATTTCAATGAACACGTACTGTTAATTCAGAGGAGGAATAATGAAGCGACGACAGAGTGTGTCTGTGTCTTCCTCTTATAGAAAAGTCTCTCCGAGGAGCAGACAGACTTGTGTTACGCCTTTAAAGGACGTCTGCAGCATCTGAGTAATGAAGGAAACGAGCCCCGTTTGTGACGCACACCACAAATTGCTGTTGTGTTAGGATGATTGTCGCTTTAAAAAGCAGTTCTTCCATTCACATGGGCAAGACAATAAATTGCATGAAATGTCACATGTGATTTTAAAGAGAATCAAAAGCAATTGCGTGACACAATTGCGACAGCAGCGTATTTGGTTTTCCACATATAAAGCGCAAATGCTCTTTTTGATCACACAAGGCCATGCACATAGCCAGCACTGAACATGACCGTACAAAGTGGCTGAGCTCCCAGGTGTCCAATGTGCAGCATGTACAGATCCAGCGCTCTCGAACACGAAGACGAAGAGCAGCCAGCAGTCACTGTCCCAGGACAGCCCGCACAGAGGACTTGGCTGCTCCCTCACCACTGGCTGGATCAGAGAGGCCATGTGCTAGCAACCAGGGACTGGCCACACTTAGGCCCCACTTGCAATGACAAATTGGTTTGGGGGGGACGAGTGACTGGACTGAGCCAAGAAATATACTTTGAAGAGTGAGATGCGTTGGGCGTTGTGACAAGTATGACACATTATATGGTCAGTGTGACTCTCGTATGTGCACTGATCCACATCCCAAAGACACTTAAATGAGGCGAGGCGCACTCGTCAAGACAATGCCAAAGTATTTATCTCAGAAAGGCAACCAAAATATTAGTGGATTAGAGAGCTTTTCAGACAAGTCTCTGGTCTCATGCCCTCAATTTGAATCACACTGCTCTCGCCTATCCTTCCGACTTCTGTACTGTTGGCTCATTAGCTTTAAACACTGTTATGCTGCATTTTCTGGTATGGTAATGGCTCGTACCATTATGGTACAATTGCAGTTCTTATTATGTATAAAGATATCATAAGATAATGTAAGAGAGATGCAGTAAAATTAGATAACTACCTCCTTTAGGACGGTAATATTACTCAAAGCAACAATTAAACTTAACTTAAATGATTTTCAGCCATCCATTTTATCCTGCTCTTTTTCCCCAATGTAGATAAATATATGCTGAATAAATTCCAGGGCGATTATATCTAAAATGGTCTGAAGAAGTGGTTGGTTGGTTATAATTACATTGTTTTCTGCAGGCTTCTGGCACCTTGGTCAAAGGCATGCTCCTGTGGGCCTGGAGGACTCCCTCTCATGTAAATGAGTTCCTCTTCCTCTGCCAAAGCAATCATGACATTGCACTGGTGCAGCCATGGTCTACAAATAAGCCATGTCAGGAGCATACACACAGACCGGGGATATTCCCCACTCCAGTCCTCTCAGCGGCAGCACCAGTTGGCATCACTGAAATTTGGTTTGAAGTTGTAAAGTATTTTTACTTTTGTTCTCAAATTGCTTTGCAAATGAGGCCCACCCTGGCACCATTTCAAAGCTCTTATGCTATATGTGCTGCTTCCTTCAGGCACTTGTCTCTGAAGCTTCATCATCCTGTATGCATATGCGCAGTGGTGCTGGAAGCTCACTTCAGAAGCTAGATAAACATGCCAGGCTGCGAGCGAAATGGAAGGCAGCATGCTTATGTCTTGTCAACCTGTCTTTCTGTACTTTCTGTGTTCCTTACAGTGATTGACATGCTCTATCTATTAACATGGCAGGCAGACAGATTGAAAGCCTTGTTGGTTTTTTCCCTATTAAAAATTATATTCAATCATTTCTGATGGGTTTGGCTCGCCCCAAACTATGCCTTATCATTTTAGGACATCTGAGTGCCATTCACATCAAATTGTTGTTCTACTTCAAGCCACATCAAAATAATTGTTTTGATATGTCCCATTTTTTGTCTTGGCTCTGACATTAATAGGGGCTGATTGTACAATGGAGCTGAAGCACAGTTTTTGAGGACCGTTGACTAAATGTGAGCCATGAATGATCTGGCTCACAATTACAGGGCTTTAGTCTGGCCATCGAAGAATAAAGACAGTACGGTGAGATACAAGTGTTGCCCATATTGTGTTTATCCTTTATTGCATGTCCAAGTCAGCAACTAAATAATAATAAAGCAGGAAGTAAAGCTCAAAACCGCCCTGAGGCTCACAAAGTGCTAATGAAGAGCAGCAGGGTGCATTTAGGGGCGCGCAGGCAGGAGAAATCTCCCCTCTTTCAAAGACGTATAATCTTCTCAACCCAATTTGCATTAATGCTCTCCACTTGTGTCGAAGAATCAAAATTGGTTTGGGACACGAGACCAACCTTGAGACTATATGAAGTCCAAGCACTAAATATGGGATTTCAATGCGTGAAGAATTTGTTCAGTTGCTTTATCTTTTTAAATAATCAAACAGAATGGAAAGAACAAGAAAGAACAAAAAAGAAACGCACCTACAACCGACTCCCGCCTCTCCAGACTTCCGCTGATGATACATTTTATAGATTGGGGAAGAATGCGTGTGGTCTTGCCCGTATCAGAACTGCTTTCCACCTTCAAATGTGACATTTTTTACATCACAACTAGCCCTATTTGCACGCAGAGCTTGCTTGTTTGAATTACCTGCAATGCCTAGTCTGTTTGTAGTCACATTAGCACAAATATGTTCACGTCGTTTCACTCAAGAAGCTGTCAGGAGCTTCTCTCAGAACAAAAGAGCAGCGCAAATCCACCGAGAGGGATATAGAGAGGCAGAGAAAGAGAGAATTTATTCTGTGGCACAGATCAAAAACATTGCAGTCACATGATCAAAGGCGTTTGATAATCCTTGAACTACATTGCTCTTTTAATCCCAGAGAGAGAACTATATTTTAGAGAAGTTGAGATGGCAAATAGTGTTGGTAAAAAACAGTACCTTGACACACACACCGGGAAAGGCAAGAGACATTTGAGACAAACAAAAGTCTTTTTCCCCCCCCCTAATTCTGAGTGGGAGGAGCTGGCTGGGCAATCACAATGACAACACATATTATAAAAGATAACTGTCCAAAACAAAAATAGCAGATTTCCTTCCCGTAGTACACAACACAAGCAGAGCCAGCGATGCAGAACAGCGATACATATCTATGCTTAATCAGCAGCACCCCCCCCCCCCCCCAAAAATCCGACAAGCAAAACCTCATGTTTCAGTTATCAGAGAATACATTTGGATGGATATCATACCCTCGTCCCTGCCTGGCTCTCATCAAATTACAATAACCGAGGTGCACACTCGAAAAAGACAAAAACATCAATATGTGGTGTAATCCTAGGTTCTGTGTTGCAAGCCCTGTCAATATTGCTTGTGGAGCTGATGCAAAATGTTTCAGAGGGAAGGTGAGCTTGAAGATGGCAGTCTCTTCTTTGCGTTATTTTATGTTTACAATGAATCAGCTTTTAGCTAAGTAAAGGGAAAATAAAGCCTGTATTTAACAACTGTAAAAGCTTGAAGGAACAGGCCACCATTTTTGCATACTGAGATATGTTCTTACCTGAGCTTAGACGAGTTGACGCATAATTGTCTGCTCTGTACGCGTGCGCTCATTCATGCAAAAAGACTGTAGCTGTTGTTAGCATTTAGCCTCTCCTACTCTCCTCTATGCGGCCAAACTGGGGTGTAGTTAGACGCGATCAAACTCTCCCACGTTTTCCCTATTTAAATACAGTTACGTGAGTAGTTACACGATCCAAGTAGTTACACAAAATTAAACGTTTCCGTTTTCTAAGCAGAAATAAAGAGGTACTATATTGTAAGGCGTAATAATACCTTAGGAGCACTGTGACTTAACTGCATGGACATGCTCCTAAGATGCTACTTAGATGTCTTGAGATGTTGCTTCATTTCCACATAGTGTTCTTTCTTCTTTCTTCTTTGTGAAGTGCACCAGTCCCACCTGCAGCAAAACAGCCCCACAGCATGATGCTGCCACCCCCGTATTTCACTGTTGGGAAGGTGTTCTCAGGCTTGTAAGATTCCCCCTTTTTCCTCCAAACGTGACGATGGTCATTATGGCCTAAATATATATATATATACATTTTTTTTTCCGTCAGGCCACAGGATAAGTCTTCAAAAATGTAAGGGTAATTGCTTTTGCTAATTGTTTGTTGTTGCTACAAATAAGGAAAAAAATATAAAGAGACAGACTTAGGTGGAACCAGCCCGTCACAGATTCACAGACAACCCTCCCTCCCCCTCCCCCCTCCCCCTCCCTTTCCTCGTGTTTATTTGTCACATCAATTAGGGTATCATGCTCATAGAGCCCCCGCGATCTGCAGGGAAAAATCTACCCCGCTAATTCCATCGCTCCTGCATGGCCCATTTATTCATGTATATTTGATGAAGCTTAGTGTTTATGTTCGGGCGAGAGTGTCTGTGTGTTATCTCTGCCTCGCCCCGGCCGGTCTCTGGAATATCCTTCTCTGCGATGAAATATAGATGCGAGGTGTCAGGAGAGTTCAGCGTCTGTCCTGGTTGCTCCATAAGGCGGCCATTAATAGTGTGTGGAGGTGCATCAGACGCACCACTGGCACTTAATTGGATTTTGAGCGGACAACCGGAAGCACCTGTTTTGAAAATCAACAGTCCCCGCGTCCCCGTGAGGCTTCGCAGGAGTCCGACCACGGTTGGCACACAGACACTTGGTTACAGACTGTACAGTGACGGTTTTGTATTTGCAAATGAGGTTCTGTGAGAAAGCACAAGTGTTTTTTGTGGTTTAGGTCTGTTTTTTTTTTTTTTATTACAATGTTTTCTTTTTTTTTTTTTTTACAAGGGCAGATATGCAAATAATTTGGGTTTTGCATAAACGGGAGCAGCAGGACCATCTGTTGTTAGCTTGTTGACTTACCTTGCTGCGTCTGCTTAGTAATGGCCTTTTCTTGTACTGAATGCATTACCCGTGTGATTATCATTTAACCTAAAAGTACATGCTAGGAGTGAAAAAAACAAAACAGCAACAACGGTAAAGATGGATTAGGTTGTTTGGGAAATACTCAAACATCTTGAAAAACAAAACACCAAAATCCTGCAGCAAAATATTCAAGTAGTTCAGTGTAAAAAAAACAACAACAAAAAAGTATTCTCTGCAAATACGCTGTCGTCAAAGCTCGGTATTTTCTTGTATGCGCATTACTACTGTGATAAGCATTTAACCTGAAAGCATATGTTCTGAGAAATCCCTTGACAAAGACGGATTTAGATTCAGAAAGTCAAACAACAACAGCCGTTTGTATGATGCGTAAAAAAAAAAAAAAAAAAAAAAAAAGCACACGGACCGCAACCCTCATAATCATGAAATTCTGCAGATTAGTGGACAGAGGGGGAATGCTGCTTGTTCACGTAGGAGGCTTAAATCTTGTCGAGTTAGAAATGCTAATGGCACAGGCCGGGGCAGAGCCGGGGTTTGTGTCAGTGTAATTTGCAGTGAACCAGTGCTCTGTGCTGAGAACATGTGCTGATAATGTGTTTCTCTTGTAGAACTCGGCCCAGACTCCAGACAAGTCTTTCAACTCGCCGCCCCCAATTTGTCCTCATAAGGTAAAGCCGCACCACACAGCGCACAGAGGGGGAGTAACTGCACTGATTTGAGGCAAATCAAAGTTTAAGTTTTTATTTTACAGAAGTAGAAACTTGACTTTTACTTTGTGTTCGTCCATGTAACTGTAAGAATTACTTACAGCATTTATGGAAGAATACATTTTTTTAGCTGACGAGTATTACAATTACTTGTGTCTTTAAAGGTGCACTATGCAACTTTTTAAAGGAACAGGCCACCGTTTTTCCATACTGACATATGTTCTTACCTGAGCCTAGACGAGTTGATACGTACCTGTCTGGTCTTTGTCCGTGCCCGTGGAAGAGCGTGGTAGCTTCCAACTTCACCCCCGCTTGGAGCTATAGGAATACATTGGGAGAGGCCAAATGCTAACGACATCTTTGGTCTTTTTGCGTGACTGAGGGCACACAGTTCTTCCATACTGTGATATGTTCTTACCTGAGCTTAGACGAGTTGATACGTACCTGTCTGGTCTTTGTCCGTGCCCGTGGAAGAGCGTGGTAGCTTCCAACTTCACCCCCGTTTGGAGCTATAGGAATACACTGGGAGAGGCCAAATGCTAACGACATCTTTGGTCTTTTTGCTTTACTTGGGGCACGCACAAAGACCAGACAGGTACGCACCAACTCGTCTAAGCTCAGGTAAAAACATATCTCGGTATGTAAAAACGGTGGCCTGTTCCTTTAAGTATTCCTTTAATATTTGTGCACCTTCCCTTTCCCTCACAGTGGACTTTATGACGCTCCAGGATCAATTATTTTTAGGTGTTACCAGAAACTTGCCAGAAACCCAAAAACAACCACCTATATAGCCACTGAGTCACTAAAAGGTCAAATATGCACAAATAATATGTTTTTTTTCTCACATAAAAGGTTACATAGTGCGTCTTTAAATGCTGAAGTAGTATTTTTAGAAATCGTACTGTACATAAGCAGGGGCCGGTTGGAGCTTGTCCTTTCTCTAAATGAGATCTCAAGACATTTGAAATGACCGAACTGTGAGTTAGCGGTGTTGAGTTTCGTTATTATATTCATAGTTGGTACAGCATGTTGTGAGCCTCACTGGTGCTTGAATGCGAGTGTGAATGGGTGAGTGTTTGTTCGATGAAAGTGCTTTAAGTGAAGAAAAGCTCCGCGTAAATGTAGCCATTTCACATTTTTGCGTACATTAGTTTCGCACATCGTCCCACAAACACATGCAGATTGCTTCCTAAGTAGCCCCGATTGGTTGCCGGGTTCCAAAAGGGCACATTATGAGTTGATAATTATTCCTATCCCTTCTCAGTCAAAGTCATCTCTTCGCACTGACTTTAGTAACTTCCCTCGCCATCTCTCTTTTCTGGTGCATGCCTCTTGCAAATGCGATAATGTGTCATGTAGTGAAAATCACGCTATCGCAGTTCACTTAGCACCAAATGTGTCAAAAATGCCAGTGTCCTGTTCTGGATGAGTGGCCGCTGAGGCGAAGAGGAGAGGACCTTAGTAAAAGTGCCCGATGTCTGACAGGCTGTCATCAAGTATTCAGAGCCAGCACGACTCTCCCTCACTAATGCACACTTAACAACAGATGAATTTAGGGGGCCCGAAAATGCTTGTCAAAACATAACAGGATAAATAAGAATAAAAAAATTAAAATAAACTTCCAAAAGATTGACGGCTGAAGGCATGGATGACAGCAGATTGACAGTAAAAATCCACCTACACAGTATTCTGAAGCTCTCCGAAACTGGACCAGGGCCCAAACGAAGCTCGCTCAAGATTAATTTTGCGTGGTACAATATTTTATCAGTGAAAAGTGAGTAACAAGCAGGCTGAACTTTACTTGGGCAATTTATTTTAAGTGCAAGTGGTTTGATAAAGTGGTAAGAATGTCGCACGATCAAGGACCTTGATGAGAACGTGCTTTTGAACAAATTCTCAACAGTAGCAATAAAAATCCATTCAAACAAGGCCAAATATAATGAACGATAATGACCAAACAGCTACACCGGAAAGAGAGGTCAGGTCACAACCCTTTCGACGGTCTGAAGGAAAAACAGGGGACTTCTGTTTTGACAGACCTGTATTTAATTTGAAACTACGTTGGTGTAACGTACAGGTGCTGCACAAATAATTTGAATATCGTAATATGAAAATGACTGGCACAATGTTGCTCTGTGGAAACCGGCTTCTGATAGGAGCAGCCGCATGTGATTTTAATATGAATGTGAAATGCAATGTTGCCGTTAAATTTGAACAGAGTTTTATCAAAGAATTGTTAGAAGGTGTAAAAAAATATGTCTGGGCCCATGAACTGAATATGAACTAATTGTCAAGTAAGATGTTGTCTCATTCTTAAAAATGTATTTAAAATCATCATAGTTCCATATTAATGGCAATGAAACTTATGTGCACACGTCTCTATCTGCAGCCTGTGCTCGCCCTGTCTGTGTGTTATTCATGACCTCATATTTCCTCTTTGCTTGACTTGCCCTTGTTCCATTGACACACTTGTGAAGGGGGGTTTTGTGGGGGCTGTTGTTCACACTGGAGCTGTTAGCGCCGCGACATAATCTGCCTTTACAATAGTGTCTCTGCATCTGTCTTCATGATCCCTCCCGGCACATTGTGGGCAATGGACTATAGCTACAGTAAGTATGCAGAGGTAGTACATTCACACAATTACACTGTAATGTGCTTAGATCGGATGAAGACAAACCAGCTCAAGTTCAAAATGAGCATCTTAAAGTGGACACACACACAGTGGCTTGTGAATATTATCCGGGGCACACTGGGAAAAAATGCCATCTTAGCTTAGAAAAAATGGCTTGAAACAACTTTTAATGTTGATTTTGAGTAGGTTTGGACTCGTCTTGAAATAAGATTGCCGATGGAACAAAAAAATAAGAGAAATTAACTTAAACGCTTAAGATAAACAAAACAAAAAAATTGAAATGGGACAAAATAAATCTGTCTCTCCATTGGCTTGTTTCAAGACGAGTTCAAACCTTCTCAAAATAAGAACAATTTCTGACAATTCAAGCACTTTAAAGCACTTTAAAGCACTTTTAAGTTATGATAAGATGTAATTTTTTACAGTGTACCTTAGTGTTTTTTATCACTTTGGGAGTGAGGACTGTGCTGGGCATGATTTTTCCAACCTTGTAGGCAGCAGTGGGAATTACGCATGATGAAGAAGTAAGTAGAGGCGTTTGTGTGTAGCAAACAGAATGCTAGTAAATCTATGTCACCGTGATGAACAACACATTAAAACGGAATTTAATTTTGTGCAGTGTTTTTTTGGCAACAAAGACTATAGCGAAATATTTTTTTGGGACGATAGCGTAACAGCAACGAGCTAAAAATAGCTCTTTGGTGACAAAACATGACGAGACGGCATAGAAAGTAATACATTTACCTGAGGTCCCTCGGTAATTATAATCCAGTCGGGGCTTTTGAGTCCAAGATTGCTCAGATTGGGTCCGGTGATGGTCGCCAGACTAGTGGGGGAGTTCAAAACGACGTGCTTCTGAAGCGGAGACGGCATAATTGTATACTGTAGACTGAACAAGCTTATCATTTGGCACATAACTGGCACATAGCACACTCAAATCTTAGCCAGAAATTCATAGTTCGGGGAAAAGCACTGGGAATGTATACAAGCAAGTACCTAATACGGCATTTCTTTTTTATTTTACTTTTTTAAATACAAAACAAACTTCTTGGATGCTAGCAGACACAATATCGATGCAATACAGATAAAACTTTCTTTTCGCTTAAAAAAATAATCTTTTTTTTTTTCATTGTACCTCTCTCATAACTAATCAAAAGTTAACAATATACCTCACAAAAACCTTGCTAATTTTTGAAGCATTGGTTTTACTTGGATGAATGACATATTCTCACTTCAGTCCAATATCTCTGCGACTTTTCTCCTTCTGTGATGTTTTCTGTTTGTGTTCCAGACACGGTTGGTTGGTGAAATAAGCCAACGGTGGAAAATGATTTAAAAGGATATTCTGATTATAATGGGTAGAATAGGATATTGCCTGTCTCTCTCTCTGCCTCTCTCTTCATCTGCATTGTGTGCATCACCCCAGATGGATAGGGCTTTTAAACTGCTCTGTGATTATATTAAGAGTGTGAGAATGAGAGCACGAGAGATGGAGCGGGGTGGGAGAGGAGGAGAGCCTACCCAAGCACTAAGTATATATAATTGCTTCTTGACACATTGGCCAAATTTTGCAGTGCCAGGATCTGAGCGAAGATGATTAACGGCTGTCCGAGTGGGTGGGCACCATGAGGTCGTACGGGGGCTCCGGTTTCCATAGCGATCCCAGTCGAAAGGCCATATACTGCATATTATTGAAAATCCCAGCGGTACGCACATTGTTAAACTACAATTACATCTCATGCAGAGAGGGTTGTCTGTCCAGTGCCAAGCTCACTCTTCCCTGGAAATATTGTCTTTTCTGCTTCTCTTAAATGGTCCTTTTTTCAGCAGTGGAGATAAAGAGTGAAATGTTGTATTGTGTGAATAATTGATGAGTGGGCTCACCTCAGAGCGTTATTACAGTACGGCAGGCAAAGGAAGAGGTGAGGCCAAGATCATATTTCTGACACCGAGCTTCAGGCAACGCAAAATTGTGTCAGTTTTTCCTTGCGAAACTACAGCTTGAATAACACTTTCTCATTAAAGTCAAATAGGCATGGGATGAAAAGCAAGCGGGGCATATGGATGTAAACTGTAGATTCGAATTCAACCACTGCAGGTGATGAACACGCTACAAAAGCTTCTCAAAGCAGGAGTACGAGATGAAGTATTTTCAAACAGATGAGTCTAGTAAATTTATTGGGCCAGGTTTTGTGTGGGTTTTTGTGCTTCACAACAGTCAATAAATATAACTTCTTTTTTCCCCCTGTATTTAGCTTGACAGTGTCTTAAGTCTTGGTGTATTGGTTGTTGCTCTTCCTCAGCAACACTCTGATAGATGAGCGTGCGTGTGTGTTTGAATGCGGATATGCCATGCATAAAAATATGCACGCTCCTGTGTAAACAGTGCAATCTTGTTAGGTGACAGATGGAGAGGCCAGGGGAGGGGAGTGGGGATCAAGCACCTCTGACAGTGTGCACCCGCTTCGCACCCTGCACCGTGCCAGCTTTCAAATTACTAACTTACTGAATCCACCAAACTCCATTTAGGGCTCTCCAGTGAAATGCCACCTAACAATGATTTAGTAGACTAATGAACAGGCTACATCAGCAAGCCACTTTAACTCATGAAGATGGACTCATGCAAATGTAAAACCACTGATAAAATGCTTTAAAGTGTGTGAGCGGCTGTATTTTCAAGCCAACTGAAGACCACACAATAAGCACAACTTAATGATGATTCATAATGTATTATAAAGAAAAATCCCTCTGGCATCCAAACAAGAGGCCAGTCATGCTGTAATTCGTTAAAGGCATTAGGCAGGCTATGGGTGGTGAGCTAGACAGCGCTCTGTACATGGGGTTCCTGGTGCCACGTCCTTCTACTCAACTGCCTGCTGTGCACACACCCACACCATTCATCTGAGGTAAATGTGATCTCAAAAGACAGGCTGCAACAACCCTGGGCACCATCAGGGTGCCCGCGGTAGCATCAGTGGCCATCGTCAAACAAATAATGCTTTGTGACTTCAAAAAGACAATCCAAAAGGTCATTTGTGACCTCTGGGACCAGGACTGTGCAGCATCTGTCACTAGAAAGCAGCACATGTCTATGTCAAATGGCAAAAGGTAAGCATCAGAGCAGTCTGCCGGTTCTAAAGGCACATGCCCCATATAGAGATGTATTATATATTGGTATAAATTACTGTCAGTACAGGATTATAAGTAAAAGCTTGTATGTTGCTGAGCTCTGCCCAGTACTTAACATGTCAGTGACCACCACAGAAATGACTCAGCCTTAGAAAGCTACTTATAAATTCACATCTGCATTGCGTGTGGATGTGATATGTAAATGGGACTCTTAAAGCAGTATGTAATCATTAATTAACATTAGTTCTGATTCATATTTAATCACTGACCCATATTCTATAATCTTTTATTGATGTCATGTTCTGTCAGTCACTCTTCTTCTGCTTCATGGCTCTGAGCTAATCCTCCAGGGCATCTGCACTGACTGACCTCTATGTTCCACCTTATCTCCCTTGTCACACCATTTCCACAACAAGGGTTAATCGCATCAAAAATTCAGAGGGAATTGATGAATGAATATATAAAGCATGCTCCCCCACACACAACTGCCCCGGCTCATATATCAGAATGAAACCACACCTCCATGTGGAACAAATCAATAATGTTCCATTTTGTAACAAATTCTTTTTTTCTGAATTGTGAAATCCAATCTTCACGGACGTACTAGCAAATTGGATATTCCATCAGCAGCACTGGTAGAAGACTGTGAAAGCAACAACCACATTGTTTTTTTTTTTTTCATAGAAACATCATTTGCATTGAAAGTGTAAATAATGCCTTGCCAAATATAATTCATTTGCCGTGCACCATCCCATTCTGTCCCCTCATATTCTCTTCTTTGTGGCTGTCCTTCACTCTGACTTGCCTCCGAAAATCTCCCCTACATCCCACTAAACCAATCAGGGATTTGAGAGCCTCACTTCCAATCAATTACCAGCCAAATCAGAGCCGGGGCCTTTGATATAGAATCATTTGTCAAATCAGTGCAGATGGCTGGGGGCAGGTACCCAGTGCCAAAGGCCGTATCCATGTGGAAATTTCTGCTCAGGGCAGATTCTCCCAGCGCCCCCATCCCATTACTATGAAGTCATTGTGAGTCCCAAGACTAAAGCCTGCAATCCGCTCAGCTATGGCTTTGCATCTTTGACCACTGAAAGGAAATTGCATGTTGAGCACTCACATTATCAAGAAAACTTCCAAACAATCTGTGAAACTGAAGCACAAGCTGACTGATCAACATCAAGATAGACTTATTCTATACAGGACGGCTCATCCTGGCTAAGGGTAAGAACAACAGCAACAGCGAAGTATAGATTGCTGTGTGTTCAGTACTGTTGGTGCGTGATGAAATTAGGTTGTACCAGGTTGTGTGGAACAAGCTGAACCGACAAAAAGATAAAGGAGAAAGGGACGGCGTGGCTACAGCAGGCGTCAGACTGAACTTGACTGAATTCGCCTTCAACTTCTGAATAAAACGGTCGGTATCAGTGTTGTAAACCTCCCAGTCAGTGCGTAGAAAAGTGGAGCATTTAAATGATTGCCATAATTGTTGTGGTGGATTACACTGCTTCTCATGTGCCATTAACCTCGAGTTAACCTGAATGTATGCTGTCACCTACCGCAGGGTCAAGACAGCCACCTAGAGTGAATTATTTATGCGTCTCTCTTGCTGTACGGCTCCTGACGTGACATGACTGAGCTTTGTCGTGTTCTTTGTCCCTGTGTGATTAAAATAGAATCAAAGGTGAAGAGAGGGAGAACTGGTGCTTTGTGCTTTGGTATTTCTATAAGTCTACAGTGTGGGGAACACAGGTTTCTTTGCTTTGCTTCGCACACAAAGAGATATATCTGTTAGACTTAGTTATATAATTCAGTATTTAAGTGAGCACAGCATCCTCATGTTCAGTCTATATTGTTTGGTATTTTTCAGCAAACGAATAGCTTGAGAGGGAGCGAAAGCAAAATCTCCCCATTGACTGCATTGCTACATGGTGATTTTAGGGTCTAGACCAGGGGTCTCTTACTAAGTCGGCTCGGGATCCCCAAACCTTTCTTTCATAACTTTCAACATATGTCCAGGGTCCGGACATGTGCTGTCATTGCTCTTGAAAATGTTAAAGGAAAAGGCCACCGTTTTTCCATACTGAGATATGTTCTTACCTGAGCTTAGACGAGTTGATCCATACCTGTCTGGTCTTTGTGCGTGCCCTCAGTCACGCAAAAAGACCAAAGATGTTGCTAGCATTTGGCCCAGCATATTCCTATGGCTCCAAAAAGGGGAGAAGTTGGAAGCTACCACGCTCTTCCACGGGCACGCCCAAAGACCAGAAAGGTACTTATCAACTCGTCTAAGCTCAGGTAAGAACATATCTCCGTACGGAAAAACGGTGCTGTTCCTTTAAAACATGAGCACTTGTTGTCTATTTATATAGCAGAGCTGATCGATAAATTAATAATTTTGCCATTTGATTTCAATGTTATTCAAATTAGATAACTTTTAATTCAGCCTTAGAAATGAAGTATGTTGAGAGGATAAACAGGCTTTGGGGTCCGGACTAAAGGTCCAGATCTGGATCCAGGTCCGCCAGTTCGGGATCCCTGGTCTAGACCTTCACACACACAAAAACGAAAACGATAAATTTGAACCAATTTTATTTTGTTTCTTTTTTCGTTTGTAGCTTTTTCCAATTTATTTGTTTTGGTATTTGGCATGCCGTGCAAAAATGTGTGCTTTTTTCTCCATGACTTTGGCCGCTGCACCTCTTCCCAAGGTTAAAAGCATGCGCACCATCTTAAAAGCAGGTTAAATTCCTCCGCTAATACTCCAGACAAGGACATCAAAGTTGCATTCGCCTTAGAAGTAGACTGTGTATCGCAACCACAGCACTCGGTCCTTTCCATTTGATGTAATGACCTGTGAGTTTCTTTCACAGTCTTTGATTTGTGTGGTCCGGTTATTCGTATGTAATTGGTTGTCATTAGAAGGATATACTTAGTTTCCATGTTTAATGACTTTACCAAAAGCCCGTGAGAGTTCATTAGCTGCATAGTGGTGCAATCTTGTCTGCACAATGCATCAACGGAGACAACAACGCCGTGTTCAGGGGTGATCTGTCAAGTATTAAATCAGAGATAAAACATTCATCGCACACTTAGGAATCAGTTTTGCAAGATGCTCATAATTGTATTCAGCTAAGTATTCAATGCCCTCCATATTCAGTGGCATATCTTGGCCCGTTTTTTTTTTCTTTTTCCTCCTCCCATTATAAATCAGTGCAGTTCACGACATGATATAATACCAGCCCGGAACAGACAAGTGCAGTCTGGAGCTACGTTCACAATGGCTTCAAATCAATGCTCCACAAATGTGTCTTCAGGACGGATATATTATTAGACCCGGATCCTGAATAAGTCATGACTGCCACTGGCTTTCACTGACAGTTGCTCATTGGTGCATACCCCAAATTGTCTTCTGGGTTTATCTCTACCTTATTAAGTGGATTATGACATCACATAAAATGCATGTCCTCCTCGCGTTACAGCGAGTTCTCTCCGGGTACTCCGTCTCCCTCCCACCGTTTATAGACATGCATGTGTTGGAGGAAATCATGTCTCTTATTTGTCAGTGTTATGAATATGCGTGAGAGTCTCCGTCCATGTGTGTATCCAAGCACTAGCCAATTTGCCACTGGTGTGGCAGTTATATAAGACATTATGCATCTCATAGTTTTAAAGGTAAACCCACTATATATAAACCTGGAAATACGATTTTTTGCGTTGCGTCAGCGTCCTTGAGGGGGCTGGAATGGACCACAGTTTGTGAATGTTGTAGGAAGAGTCCAGCTGCTTCGTAACAACCGAAGCTGTTGTCAGTCAGCTGGACCTGGCCAAGAGACTGTGTGATGCTGTGTGGGATCATCCGCAATTCTGAAGGCCTGTACCCGTCATTCAGTCGTTAATCAAGTCAGAATAGGATAGCGCTTTATATTAAAGTGTGCACATTAAGTATTC
The DNA here is from genome assembly GCF_951799975.1 of Gobius niger. NCBI lineage: Eukaryota > Metazoa > Chordata > Actinopteri > Gobiiformes > Gobiidae > Gobius > Gobius niger. Next base: position 18,963,340 of record NC_136856.1, on the reverse strand, counting down.
ATAAGGTATTAATAAGCACTAATAATATGCTTGTAAAGTTTAACACACTGCTTATTATACTTTTATCTGTTAACATTCTAATTGACCATTAATAATATGCTTATTCATAGCCAGCCCTTAACCTAACCCTGACCTTAACCCTTACCCTAACCCTAAAATGATTACTAATGCTTATTAATACTTAATGAGCACACCTTAATCTAACGCAATACCCAGAATGGAAAATGAAATAATCTATAGAATTGTTTGCAATTCACTATTCTGTTGTTGTTGTTGTTGTTGTTCTGGCTGTCGATAGGAGTTGAAAAGAATAAATCATTTTCAAGATTTTATGCTTTCTGGCTCTGAAGTGCTATGGCATCTTTATAGTCCTTGGTAATGATATTTTCTCTCATTCCGGCTAAGTTAGACACGCTTAGGAAAACAAATGACTCACTCCATGTCGTCTTTTGTCTCTTTTACATTTCAAGGCCAATCACTTCATCAACAGGATTAATAATTCATTATCGAGTCCTTTACCTGAGTGTGATTTGTATTTTGGGTTTTCTATTGTCTGTATATTCTGCAAATTCAAACAGTCCAAGACATCTTAGTGTGACATCTGCACATGTCATTATGTCCTCTTCCCCCATCCAACCAACAAACTATCTCAGCATACTTTCCTTGCACAATTTGAGACTCAATGTGTGTTTTTCTTACTGTAGACACAGTGACAGAGTGAAGGAAACAAAGCTTACTTACAAATTACAGAAGCAAAGAATCATATTATGCATTTTTAGAACCCACCACAGTGTTGATTTTTAATGTGTTTCTTTTTTCTTCTTCTTCATTTTAAATAATTCATGTGTATAGAAGGACATCCGCCCCTTTCTGAGCACACAAACGCCTAGCTCTTTACCAAGGGGCGTGAAGAAACAACAACTGCTGTTTGGAATATATTTCTTGTCGACAATTTGTGAGCTCAGACAATCAGAATGGGTCTAGTGACGTTGCCTGACATCAGCATGTGGCAAATAGCATTTTGAGCTCAGACGGAGACTGAACGCTTGGTCAAATTTGTGTATACGAAAGAAAAAAACATACCTCCATGCGAGAGAGAGAGAGACCAACCTAAATTTAAGCATTGTATGGGCCCATCATCACTTACAAACAATTGCATTTACCCAAAGCCTTCAGTCTGCAGCTCTAACAGTGCTGGAGATATTCTCCTCACAGTGAGCCTTTGCATATTACGCAGTGGTGTAGTCTTGGGAGATGTAAGTCATACTGCGAGTATTTGACTCTGCATGCTAAAAAGGCATAAAAAAACGCGCGTGTGAGAAAACACATCACCAGTCGATGACCTTATTACACTCTGTGCATAGCAGGCAGCAGCAATATCCCCTTTATTTGTCATTATTACCGCCCGCTATTACAGAGAGTGGGCGGAATATCTATTTGACAGAGGAGAGCTTCTGACTAAATGTTAAGGACCCCCCATCACGCGAGATGCATCCCCAGCTTTCTGTGTGGGCAGATATGGCCGTGGTTTTTACTACTTATGGATATTCAATGGCGGGAATGCGGCGCGCCTCTTGCTGTAATAAGGCATTTACCATTGCAGAGTAGCTCCAGTGCACTGCGAGAACATATGTTAATGCACTTGGCGGTGGCCAGAGAAACAGCAAGAGGTTTGGAACAACAACAAAAAAAAGCACATGGGACAAGCCTCTCGGAGCACGCATTTGCCTTCTACAAAGATATTAATATTGCGAGCGCACTCAGCGGTGGGGAGGCAAGGGCTGAAATTACCCTGGCAGAGAGGAGAAGTTTGTTTTGGTAATGGTGATGGACCCCGGTGGGTGCAGACAGACAGCCTAGCAGTGCTGTGCAGTCGCATCAATAGTGTGATTTTAAATGACGGCGCTGCCAAGAAAATTGACACAAACATGTTGGAGAAGACACAGGCCAAATAGGCGGGCTGGATGCTACTTTGTTAGGCTTGGAGTATCAAGGTTAACGCTAGCTGACACCTATTAGGAGACGAGCTTATATGGGCCAGGCTGAGTCGCGACAATGAAATCCAATCAATCACGTATTTGGGTGTAGTTAATAAAAGGGGAAAGTAATGTGTACAAGCAATGAGACCAGCAGAGATCAAAACGTATTCAAAAGAAGAGGCAACAAAAGGCACGGCATACTGATTATCTTAGTTTATGAATAGTCAAAAGGGTTCCGGCAACTGAAAACAAAGGTCTACGTGTCAACCTGAAAGTAGCACATTAGCTTGCCTTTATAGCGAACGTAAAAATAAAATCAATTTCAGAATATTCCTAAGAAAAGATGAGCTATTTGTCCAATCACAATGCATTGTATTTTGTAACATGTATGCAAATCAGTTTTAATTGGATGAACAATACAATTTCATGAAAACGTTGTATTTGCGATTTCAGTCGGGGGATACTGAAAGCAGATCAAGTCATGCTGAATTGTAAAACAGGCAATCCCCTCTTTTTAATGCACCCTGTGAGAAGGTTATGGCTAAATTAACCTGAGAATGAAATATCATCGCGGACTGTATGGGACGGGGCACAGAAAGAGCTACACAAGCATTTGCAAGGGAGTAATCCTGTTGCTTGGCTTTCACATTCATATGGATTACCTGAGAAAATATTCATGAACTTGGCGCAGGTCTCTCCGGAGATGGTGGTGGAAGAACTAGTGTCTGTTCCTGAATATTGAGTGTGTTGACGGTTAATATTTCATCCGAGGAGCAGTGGTCAAAGAATTCTTCCAGCTGTGCCCTCGCTGATAATGGGGAATTAGGCAGACACTGATAGTTGCCTCCCTGTGTATGCGGTCATTTTTGCTCTTACGGCTTAGGCTCACTGGGACTCTGTGGCTGGACAAATGCTGGATATACTGTGAAGGGATGAGTGCTTGGATATGACAGGTGTGTTGTGCTTTGGTATGAAGAAAAGACCACAACAATGGCAGGCAGTAGACTACTGTAAAAGGCAAACACATGCAAGTGTGGTATATTGTAATGTTTGGGCATGTTTGGGCATAAAATTGGGGTTGCAAATTATAGAAAAAGTATTTGCTATTTCAGGTGAAAACCTTGATTATTCATGCAGTGATCAATTTGATGCAGTGGTCAATTTTGAGATTGGCTAGTTTTCTACCGTCTTTGCGTTAATGTTAAAGTAGAAATCAGACCATTCTCACCCTTTACGATGTTTATTTTAAAACGTTTTGTCGACTGGCATGGCGGTTTTTGTCCTAAAATCTCTATAACATTGCGCTCGGATGTGTTCCTTTTACATGGTTTCATTTATATCAATGTTGTACTTTCTTTTACCTCTCTCCGTTTGTCCTTTAGTTTGACATTAGACATTTCAATTCACAGAAGCTTTCGTAACATCAGTTTGTTCACATTAGTTAGCTTGAGTTACAATAGAAGCAGATCAATGAAGCAAAATAAAGAACAACAACGAAGCAAGACAGCAGGGACCAGGCCTGCCTCAATATTGAGGAAAGGGGTTGTTAGTTTGGAGTGCAGGGGATAAACCAAGAGGCAGGGCATATCCTCCCGTCAGATGTCCATATCTAGCTCTTCTCAGCTTGTCCGGCAGTCTACTGCACTTTGCACGTGAGGACCCCAGCGTGGTGCACATTGAGGGTCTCATCCACCCAAGACACTAAAATAATCCCTGCATTAGTGGCTACAACAAAATGTAACCTGGATCCGGCGTGATGGCCACGGGTGGGTGCTGGGAGGTGGGAGGAGGGGTGGGTGGCGGGAAGTGTAGGGTGAAAGATGAATGTTGGTGATTGCATGCTGTGATGCTCTACATAAGGAATAATAAAATATTAATCATGAAAAAACCTGGATCCATTGAACACAGCACAAACCCTGGGCACAGCCCAGCCAGGCCGGACGGAGACGCCAGTGTGGAAGGCAGAGGAAGTATAGTACTGTCTCAACTACATTACTGTCCAATGAACTTCTCCAGAAACTTCAAATTGGAGTTGTGCTCCACTGTCCTTTTCAAACTAATGTCCATGAGATGCACAAGAGACCGTCTTGGTTAACGGTTGAGGCCAAACTACTGGAAAGTTTCCTCATGTTCATGCACAAAGTTCTGATGGGTCGAGAGCCTATTTTTTTGTTAAACAAACTCTTATTCAGCGGGTTTTGTCACAGCTATGTGTCACAGATATGTGACAAAACACCAAGTTTGTGCCTGTGTTTGTCCTATCTGTCATGACATCAACCTGCCATGGGACAACGGATGAAGCCTATATGGCTAACTCCGGCACATTTACACAAGAAACACATGTTGATTAATGTGCACTGTCCCAATTCAAATAAAGATATATATATTTAAAAAAAAGTGACGACAAATTCTTTGGTTGTTCCCAAACCCAATAGTAACTCAATGAAAAGAACTGTTCTGTACAGAGGAACAAACGCCTGGAACTTGCTTCCTTTTAATATTAGAAACACTAAAAGTAAACCACATTTGAAGCTGAAGGTAAAAGGTGAATTAGATCAGTACATGTGAGCAACAGTAACTATGTCCTATATGCTTCCTATGGTTGTATGATGTATATGAAATGTGTAACATTCATGTATTCCATTCCATTAATGGATCCTCATAAAGAATAAAGAGTACAAGTGAACAAGGGAGGGCTTTTATAATATTTTCTAGGGCTGGCGTCATCTGCTGTCTATCTAAATGAAATACACACATTTATTCAATAAAATTGATAATGCCACACAAGATTTACCGACATCCTCTCTTTGTAACTAAATTTAAAGAAATAAACCTGTTTCTAGTCATTATTCACATTTCATTGCCTACACTGTACTCATTATTGGCCATTTTTTATGCATAAAATACTTTGTGTATCTCTAGTGTCTGTCTATATCTCTCTTTGAGTCCTTGGTGACGTCTCTCTTTATAAGGTTCTTCCCTCCTTGCGGTGACTGTGTGAGTGGCTGCAGACAGGTTGAGTATGTGCTTTGATAAACCACTAGCAGCTGGTCTCGTGTTAGTGCCAGCTCCAGCTCATTTACAAGTCGCACTGTGTGACCATCACTGCTACAATGAATGACTGTCAAGTGGATGAATCCTAATACCTACTGATGATGCAACATGGGGCTAATCAGCTTTATATGACAGCAGCCAGACTTACACTTAATGCAGGGATATGAAAATACTATTAGCAGATCCTCAAGAGAAATTAAGTGAAATTTCTTCTGAGATACTTTCTTACTCTAACAATGTCGAAGTAAGACATGTAGAATGTAAGACATGTAGAATGGCACAGTATTATTTGGGTACTTCTCTCCTTTTACACACATTTACAGGTAGTACAAACAATTTGAGTTCATAGTGAGTGATTTGACATCCAAGAGATGAATTATTGTATCTATTAATCGTATGAAGCCATTTGTTCAGCCATGCTAGTACCAGGGATGACAAGAGAGCAGCTGTATGGAAAGGAACTTCTTCACAAAACAGCTTTGATCTTTATTGCTTGAAGTAGAAAAATGGCTGTGTCTGACCCCTAAGACGGTTTGCTGGATCTTTTGTGCTTTATTAAATACAAAGTGCTGCTTAGCGCAGGTGTACTCCTTTGTGACAAGAGTGCACTGTTTTTGCTGTGTGTTCCCGGGTAGATAATGTGTCATTGTCTAAAGAAGAGGCCAGGAAATTACTTCATTTTACTCCCAACAGTTTCGTTCCGAGCTCCTGGAGACTAGTAAAACAATTTTGGTACTTAAGTCGGGCTCTCACATCAACTTGCAGCCTTGGAAATTTGGTATCGCTTTTGATTAAGGTGTGCTCATTAAGTATTTATAAGCTTTAGTAATCATTTTAGGGCTAGGGTATGGGTTAAGGTTAGGGTTAGGTTAAGGGTTGGCTATGAATAAGCATAATATTAATGGCCTATTAGAATGTTAACAGATAAAAGTATAATAAGCAGTGTGTTAATACTTTACAAGCATATCATTAATGCTTATCAGTGCCTTATTACTATTTAATGAGCTTAACATAAAGCATTACTGGAATTTTTAGTTACAGATTTAAAATGTATGCAGACCTTTGAGCATATGCACCTGGTCTTGAATGCATTGGCTTAATTTATGATATTTCCTGCACCGTATTTGATGGAAGCAAGATGTAGGAAAAATCTCCTCATAAATGACTGTGCAGTAAAACATGTCATATCACATCCAGTAAACCGCAAGCTCCCCCACATTAAAGCTGTGGTCCATCTTAGCACAAATAAAACATCGCACTTTCTAAACTTGGACGGCATATGAAGTTTGTCCAAGACTCCATTATGCCAATGAGCTTAAGTACTGCCTATTTTTCCCTGCAGTTTGAAAAGTAGGACATATGGGAACAGGGTGTATTTCTCAGACCAAAACATTTTATTTACAGCTATCTGTCCCGCTGTGTTTTTATAGTTGTTGAACAATAGCAGTATTTTTTTTAGAATGAAGTCGCGCATTGTTATTACTCTCTTTGCGCTTTCCTGTTTGATGCAATTTGAGATATGAAGGGCAGCAGAGATAAATAGATAATTCTCCGTATTAAAGTCCTTGCAAAGCCTCTAACCCGTCCCCTTCTTCTGAGGCACATGATTTTAGGCGAATCATTAACTTAGATGTCACCACATTATGAAGGATGTCCTTCAGCCGACGCCTCATTCCAAGGGACGGCTTGACAAAAACTCACTTTGAATTTGGTTGAAAGCGTGTCTAATTGAATTTTGATACGTAATTAAATCAAGCCATAAATCAGTCCAGATCCCAGTGCTCCGCGCAATCCCGCACTCCCGAGCTCCACCAGCTAATTATGATGAAGTTATTATCTCAGCCAAAGGGACCACTCTAAATGGCTCCTTCTGCATCATGGACCATCTTTTTTTTCCATGAAGATTTGAAATTTAACCTTGAAGGAAGGGCATCTCTCGTTGTTAGCATCCGGAATTTTCCGTCTTATGATGATGATTTGCCCAAATGTTGCGTTGCAGAGGCAGCAGGTGATTATCGAGAGCCATCCTCCTCGTAAAGTAAAAATCCTGTTACTCGCGGGGATAAACATATTGAGAGAGGAGGGGCAGGCAGCTTGGGACGTGCTGGAAGTCACCAATTACAGATGGTAGTAATTTCTGTCAATAATGCCTTGATGTGTAGGAAGTGGTGCTATTGATCCCACATGGATTTAGAGCCCGCTCCTCATCATCTGGTTCACTGTCTCATATGGTTAATCAATGCAGTCGCCGGTGTGAATTAGGAGAGCTTTTGATGCCGTGCACCGTGTATGTGTAATCCTGAGATATTAGGCATTAAATCTCACCTATTTATAACAAGTGTGCCGTGTGTCAGACAGTAATGAATTTGTCTAAGTGCAGAGTGTTGGTGGGGTATTTTTAAAGACGGAAGCACAAACTTGAAGGGTGATTAGGCAATGTTGATTACATAAAAGTAAAAGCTGAAAGGGGACAGATTATTTTTGACTCCGCCTCCTTCCATCCTACATAGCCTTCCATCCTGCCCATGTCCCATCTTATACCGCAGCTTGTCACCAGAGTATTGAGAGGCAAAGACAGCACCAAAGCGTCACTACAGCATAGCATGTTGCAGCTTCCTCTGTTAATGTAGTGCCAGCCGGAGCTGGAGCAGCAGCAAAGTTCTCTGCTTAGTAGGGAGTAAGAGGAAGGGTGCTCTATAAGGGGGGACAGAGGCGATCTGCAGGGCTTTTTAACTAGGTTGCCAGGGAAACTTTTAAAGGGGCTGTTTTGGATCAATATAGGATTTTCTAACCACCAAGAGGATGTGTTTGAAATTGTTACTAAATACCTGTAAAAAGCATGATATCCCTGCTGTACCCTTTAAATCACAATGTGTATTTCTTATCAATAAGCAATACACAAAGAGAAAAGAACAGTTATCTTTGCAAAGGTTTAACCATCACAACAGAATTGCTCGCTGACAAATACTATATATGTCGTCGTGTATCATTCTAGAATAGCAGAATTACCCAAAAAGTGTTTTTTTCCCCTTGTTGAAGTCTGACGAGTGTGGCCGATAGACTGATGTTGTAAAAACCCATTTCTTCCCAAGCATCAGTGATCTTCACTGCGTGTTTAGCGGGGTATATCTGAGAGGAGAAGTGGAGTAGATTGCTGTTTATAAAAGTTCATTATGTGAAAAATGCACTCGCTTTGTTCCCTTCTGGGGAGGAACATGTACAAATCTCTATTCCTAGGGTAAAATTAGCATCATATGGAATCTGTTCCTGCTGGGGTCATCTTTCTGACTCATACTTCAAATCATCAAATAACATAATAACTAGTATTAGTGTGTGTGTGTGTGTGTGTGTGTGTGTGTGTGTGTGTGTGTGTGTGTGTGTGTGTGTGTGTGTGTGTGTGTGTGTGTGTGTGTGTGTGTGTGTGTGTGTGTGTGTGTGTGTTTTAACCCACATCATAATAGGGTTGTCAAATAATCTACACTTACTGTCTGAACTGAATCTGGACTATCTCTTTTACTGTCAGTAAGTTCTACAAGCAAAAACTCCACGCCCCCGACAGACATACCAGATCCAGCCGGCTTGTAAATGAATCCCCCTGCAACAATCGCCGTAACAGGCTCCCTTTTGCATGATTTCCAAACGAACATTGATGAACTTTTTTCATTAGTCCACCACTTGGGATTCCGACACTCCGGCGCCGCAGCAAAGGGAGCGGGAGGATTGTCTGTCCACGAGTCCAAACCATTCAGCCTGGTACTGTCTCTCCTTTGCTTCCTCTCCCTCCCCCGTTTTTAATTCACCCAATTTGTCGGTCCAAATGAAACAGCGAAAGGTTAGAGTGTGGAGTAATTAACAGCCGCTAGCCTAATGAAATCAGGAGGGGCCGGACCGCCGGAGGATCAATACCTTAGGGCGAGCAAACTGGGAGTGGGAATTGCCCGGGCCAAAAAAAAAAAAGGCATACATACACACCACTTAATTATAATAAGATGATGAAAAGCCAACATGTTGTGCACTTGTAAATCAAAATTGGTTCGAACGGCCCGGACGTTATTGCTGTCTGGTAATTGTGTTAAAGCTAAACTTGTACCTTAGCGCTCAGTCAAGTGTGCAGGATTTACACCACTCCTTGCGGTTTGCTGAAAGGTTCTCCCTTTATTGAATGTCAATATGCACGTCGATACCGTTTGGAACAACCGAACACCGATGCAGGGGGCTAAAAAAACACAGGGGCCTCTATTTATCTAAGGCTACACTTAAGTATATTGAAGACTTTATTAGCCCGCTCTGATGAGGAGGTGTTTTGTTTGCAACAGTTTTATCACACTATCGGAGACCTGCTGCGTTGCCAGAAAATATAGTAGATGTAAACTTGAACTCAGCTCGCTTATTCTTGGCGGAGATGATTGCTTCTAGTGCCTAGGCAGATGGCGACCGAGTCCAAGATTTTTTTTTCTTTCATTTTTTTTTCATTTGGAGAATGTTGGTGTTAGGTGTGCATATGTTTGTTTGTGAACGTCGTGGACTCTGCCACCTGTAAAGCTGCCTTTTTATTCCCACTGATAATCCGAAATAGATATATATTCATTGTAAGTTCAAATTCACTGTTTGTACAAAAGCAAACCCAGACACCTATGCGTATTCTGTATGCTCTATTGATGATCCATGGACACTTTTTTTTTCTTCAATGAATTTCACTGTTGCTGTTGTGCTGTAAGGCTGACATTGTCTTCTTATTGGCTAATTTGGGCACATCACCTTATCTCATCCTTGGGGGAATACCCACGCTGTCGCCAGCCATATGTAGCTTTCTTTGGCGCTCTTAACAGCCTCTCTAAATCAGACCGTGCCACTTTTCACATGGAATTCCTGGCAAGCGGAGTGGCACCGCTGACAGGTCCGCGTTGACCATTATTTCCCGGGCAGGCTGCATGTGGGGAGCAGTGCTTGAACAGCAGCTCACTGTAGCGCATCTTCCTGGGCCAGACTTTAGTTTTGCCTCACAACAAAGTTACTGGAATAAGCAAGAAGAGGCTGTGGCTGCTCGGTATGGCCTGTTCCCTTCCTCTTTACCTCACTTTCTGCTCTCCTCGCCATCACAGGTATTTACAAATACCAACTAAACTGTTGTGTGGGCAGCCGTGGAGGCAGAGCAGTGGATCTCATTAGTGTTAAACACTTAGAAGCAGGCGCTCTGGGGAAAGCTTGTTTGAAGGCGTTAGTGGGCCTTAAGCTTATCTGATCACAGTCTTTGCACACCAGATCACAAACAATTGCGCGCTAACTTCTGCAGACCTTGTCACACTTTGAACATTGTTGTTAAAAATAAAAGAACGAGCTGGTTAACTCCAACATGTAGCTGTCAATTTATTAGCCTCGATCTGTTCTTTGAGTAATTAATCAAAACGACTGGACTTTGGTTGGATTTTGCCAAGTGACTTCATCAGAGCCCAGATATGTGATAGCTGAAAACACATTCTGACATTTTTTTTTAGTAATGAGCTTTCATATTCTTTCCATGCTCCTTGTGGTTCTTTAGATACACTCATACTTTAATTGAGAGAGAGTTTAAATGTGTGCAGTGTAGTCATTATAATCAAGAGAAGTATAACAGCAACACATATATTGTTGTGACATCACTGTATCAGTGAATGCAAAAATAAAAGAACCGTTTGTGCAGGTTTGATAAAATTACCTTTTCATAAAAAGACTAAAACGCTGTGAAGTGGCTTATGGGCATGTGGGGGCTGGATCATGTCAATCCATTCCACAAGACCCTCTGCTGCCTCACACATTTATTTAAATAAACACCCAACGGCTTTGGGAATGCATCTTTATCTAAATGTAAATGTTGACTATATGTTTTGAGGGAAACTGATTAACTGGACCGACTCCAAAGCCTGATAGGAATAGACTTTCTAATGCTGTTTTATTCACACAATGGGCCTGATGTCTTTTTTCCTTCCACAATGCAGGTTTGCTATTCACAATGAATGTAATTTCATCTCGCCTCCAGTCACAGCTGGAAACTGCTCTTACCTTCCATCTTACATTGGCAATATTAGTCCCTCTGTCTCTTTGGCAGTTCTGGGCGCATAGACTTCACTGGGAGATTTAAGTGAAGTATTTTTTTGATCAAGTAAGAGGGCATGCACATACATCATTTTTATTCCAAAAAGAGCCCTCGACGTCCTATACTGAGTGGCAAAAGCAAACCACGACAATGTAAACTGCTCGCTGCTCATTGAGTTCTGTTACTATAATGACATCATGGGCTATATAAAGGGTAGTTTCCTTTCAACCTTTCCTCCCCTGCTTTTCTCTGTGACACCTATGCATGCCTTTCAGTCATGTGAATTTTATTGTTATGGCGGCCATTTTGAATACCGAAGTAGAATTATGCAGTACTACAACATGTAACAATATCTCTACTCAGGATGAAAATGAAAGACAACTGATGGACAGAAGATAACAGTAAAAACACGGTCCCAGAGAGCGCAGGTTTATGTGAAGAAACCAGTGAGTGTTTAAGATGTTAGCATGCTACCAGTTAGCATATAGCTTCAACAGCTCAGCTCTGACCTCTCCAAAAGAAAGCCCTGAACCACACTCCAAACATCTAACCTTGGATACAACACACAGAGGTCAGAGCTGAGCTGTTAATGTAGTGCTTCCTCAGTGTTCATAGATGTGATTCACACATGTGTTTATCATGTTGAAGCCATTGACAGTTGGTTGACATTTGCTAACCAGTAGCATGGTAACATCTTGAGCAGCTTAAATACTGACTCAGACTGAGACTGTTGACATGACAAACTGTAAATATCACACAGAAAGGTTTACTGTTTCCTCTTTGATGTGTTCTTTAGTCTGAGGAGTGAAGCAGATATTTAGTAAATCCTGCTGTAGCTCGACAGGCAGAGCTGATATGCCTGTGCCACATTTACTGGTTATATCACATAAACGTGCACTCTCTGGGGCCGTGTTTTCACTCTTATCTTCTTGAGCGATTATTGCAATTACATTAAAATGCCACTGTCAATCAGTCTTTCATTTTCATCCTGAGTGGAGATATTGTTACATGTTGTAGTACTGCGTAATTGTACTTCGGTATTCAAAATGGCGGCCGGAACTATGCGTGATGTCACTGGAAACGCATGTATAGCAAGACAAGTACGTATGTATACAGTAAACAGATGAATTCATCTTAAATTTGAGAAGAAAAAAACAAAAACAAACATGGGCAAATTGGGCTATTCAGTACCCTAAGAGTTTGTGGTTGACTGTGATAATATGCAAACAGCTCTGGGAAATGGCACTCCATAAAATATGAATAAAATGTATTCTTTTGTGTTTCACACTTTTATTGATTTTTGACAGTGTTACTATGATTCAAATAAAGTGTCCGAATTCATGATGTTCGTATCATCATCATCATCATGTTGTGTATCCTCATCATTCACACCTTTCTCATGTTTGCTCATTTTGGACATTTAAATACTCTACCTCCAGTCTTTTTGTTTTAAACGGAGTTACATTTGGATACAGAATCGCTGCAACAATACAGTCTGGTGGTTTTTAATCAATTATTTATCCAATATTTTAATGATCAGAGCGCCTGGGGTGATCAAAGCTGTGCAGTTCAGGCTCCAGTGCCTTTGCTTGGTAAGACATCCTTCTCCACTTTGATGTGCTTCACCAACAAATGCACTCATCTTAAGTATAGCTCTCTCAGTGTTGCTGCATCTGGGCGCTCGGAGACAGCCACTGTGAGAGGCATGCACAAAAAGGGTCACTCATCTATCCTTATTATGGGGATACAGCGTTATGCTAGTTATTTATTTATTTTGAGACACTCGTTTTTAAATGTTTGGGTCACTGTTGTGAGCGTGTAAATGTTTAAACGCAATCTTCCATCTTTCTTTGTTCATGATGTTGCAACTCGGGCTGTCTAATTTATACAAGGAGCCACCGTTCTCAATGTCATCGCAACATGAGACGACCAGCGGTCACCTTTCTGGACACGTTGTACATTATCAGACACATAATTGGCTGGAGACTTGAAGCCTTGTGTCACAAGATATTGAATAAAACATATCTGGGGGTAGAAACAACGCGATGATGAAGATAGCCTGAGGTAAAACGGTGCTTTGAATGACCAGTCAGTACCATGCAAATTAGGTCCTCCTTAAACAGCCCGGACTGTCAGTGTCCTTAGATATGCAGACGTGAACTCAGTCTATTTTTAATTATATTTGTCAAAAAATATCCAGATCACACTTTCTATTCAAATGAGCTGACCCCGTGTTGGTTTTGCGTCACTCAGCTGGTTGTAGGAGCTTGTTAACGATGACCTCCGCTGTGTGTATTCAGTATGCAGATGAGACTTCTATTAGGGTTAGTGCTCTGAATTCAAATAAGGATAGAAGCGGTAATGTATCATTGTAAAATACATGACAAATTAAACAATATTAACTTGTTTGTTTTGGCCTGTTCATAATCTCTTGTTTTGCAAGATAAAATCAAGCGCAGAAATAAAGGGGTCAATAAAGGAACACATCATTAGCGTGTGTTGTGTGTCTGTTATATCTCACCATTTTGAGACACTTCACCTAACCTGTCTGTCTGCAGTGTCTGTGGATTGCCACTTACTTTACCCTTTTTGGTAACACTTTAGAACAGTGTTTCCCAACCAGGGGTACGGGGACAATAAAAATCATTTTTATAGGAAAAGCTATATTTTTCAGTAAAATGTGTTGCTTTGGGAGAATTTTAGGTTTATTCTAAATAAACTGTAACACCCTTGAGGTAGAGGGGGTACACGGTTGACCACTGAAAGGCCAAAGGGGTACGAAAGACAAAAAACGTTGGGAACCACTGCCTTAGAATACGGATCAGTACAGTGGTAATTAGTAATTATGTGGCACATTTAAAGCAGTACTAAGTAACTTGTTTACCATAATAAATCCTTCCCATAGTCCCTCTGGGGGTAATGCAAGTCTTAATGGGATGATTGGGGGGGGGGGGTCTTTCATCTCCCCCTGGTGTCTCTGGCCAGAAAACCACAATTGCAACTTCGCTGCCTACGGGTCGAAGGCGCAATACACACTAATGGAATCAACGGGCAAAGCTAACTGTGGGCTAGCGCCACTTAAACAATATTTACAGCCAAGTTTGAGTGAAAAAAATTATCTCCATTGTGTTATTGGATGTGCAATATCCCTCTCTCCCTTTGTCTTTTCTATCAGCGTAGTATATACTCTCACGGACAATTAATAGGTAAAAAAACGCTTTAAAATTACTTAGTACTGCTTTAAGTAATAACAGTGGTACTTTTAGGTACATACAGTGGTAATTAATAGATGAAAAGACCTGGAAATCCGTAGTTCTTATGGTTGTATTTAATGGCAATCATGTCGTGCTTCTATGGTACTTATTGTGGTAATTCAAGGATACTACAGCAGCAATTCCTAGGTAGTAAATGTACTACTTCTTGATACATTCAGAGGTAATTTCTAGAAATTATGTATGATTTAGTTAGGATTGTATGACTATATAAAACAACATAAAGGAAACAAGTTTCTTTATTCAATCAATCAATCAAAACTTTATTTATAAAGCGCTTTTCATACAGAGTTGTAACACAAAGTGCTTTACAGATTAAAAGCAGTTCCCGCCCACCCAACCACCCACTCTTCCAAACAGACAACAACACTGCTCACCCCACCCCCCTCCCCATAGCCACATACACACACGCAGGCACACACACACACACAGCCACACGCACACACGCAGCCACACACACACCCATACACGATGAAATAGTGGACGTAGTGCTGAGGCTGGGTACAGATGAACCAGGTAAGGAAATGCCATCAGAGGAGCCGTCTGCACCGGGAGCGGTACATCAGCCACAGCCACAGGGCACCACCACCGTACACCCAGCGGAGGTGCAGCAGAAGCACCACACCTCCATCCGGGCACCCAGAGGACAGTGCCCACACAGCCACAGCCGACCACCGCTCCCGGGGCAGAGGGCTCCCTCAGAGGAAACACTGGAAATTCTAAAAATGCAAAAATGCAATATACAAATATATACATAAAATAAATAATAATAATAATAATAATAAATAAAATAAACATATATATAAAACTAACTAAAAACTAGTATAATAAGATAATTATAAACATAAATAATAATAAAAATAACTGAAAAAATAAGTAAGTAGAAATCAGCTAAAAGCTAAGCTAAAAAGGTGGGTCTTGAGCCTGCTCTTAAAAACATGAACGTTCTCTGCGGCCCTGAGCTCCTCCGGCAGGTCGTTCCAGAGGCGAGGGCCGTAATACTGGAAAGACGCCTCGCCATAAGTCTTTTTGTTGACTTTAGGAATAACAAGGAGACCTCTGCCAGAGGAGCGAAGGGGCCGTGAAGGTTCATAAGGTAAAAGCAGTTCTGAGAGATAAGAAGGACCAAGACCATTAAGACATTTAAAAACCATTAAAAGAACTTTAAAATCGATCCTGAAACACACGGGGAGCCAATGCAGCGATTCTAAAACCGGTGTAATGTGGTCCCGCCTCCTGGTCTTCGTCAGGACACGAGCTGCTGAGTTTTGCAAAAGTTGCAAACCTGAGATACTCTTTTTGGGAAGACCAGAAAGCAGGGCATTACAGTAGTCGATACGACTGGTGATAAAAGCATGCATGAGCGTCTCCGTGTTGGCCCGAGAGAGAATGGGGCGGACTCTGGCTATGTTCTTTAGATGGTAAAAACCTATCTTTGTGATATTTTTGATGTGTGAAATAAAAGTCAGCTCAGAGTCAAAGATCACACCCAGGTTTTTCACCTGTGAGGAAGGATTAAAAGACAGTGACTGTAGTTTGGGTAAAAGTTTCTCTCTCTGGGCCTCAGGACCGATGACTAAAACTTCAGTCTTGTCCTGGTTAAGCTGGAGAAAGTTTTCTGCCATCCAGGATTTGATATCTAAAATGCAGTTAAAAAGTGCATCCATTGGCCTGGTGTCATCAGGAGACATGGAGATGTATAACTGTGTATCATCAGCATAACTGTGAAAGTTGACTCCATGTCTCCTGATGACATCACCAAGAGGGAGCATATACAGGTTAAAAAGCACTGGGCCTAAAATCGAACCCTGGGGCACACCACATGTGATTTTATGGACTTTAGAGGAGCAGGTATCCACACTTACCATGAATGTCCTGTCTGTGAGGTAGGAAGTAAACCATTTGTGTACAGCACCAGAGAGGCCCATGTGTTTTAAACGAGTTAAAAGAATAGTGTGGTCGACTGTATCAAAAGCAGCGCTCAAATCCAGAAGAACCAGCACGGTCAACTTTTTAGAATCATAATTTAATCTAAAATCGTTTAAAATCTTTAAAAGGGCTGTCTCGGTGCTGTGGTTTACCCTAAAGCCAGACTGAAATTTTTCAAGGACATTTTGTGCGGTAATAAAATCACTAAGTTGATTAAAAACAAGTTTTTCTAAAATTTTGCTTAAAAATGGTAAGTTGGATACCGGCCTGAAATTGTTCAGGTCATTAAAATCCAAATTGCTCTTCTTCAGCAGGGGCCTCACCACCGCCCCTTTAAAGGCAGCAGGGAAGACCCCTGTCTGAAGAGAGCAATTCATCATGTTTAAAAGCTCGTCTCTAAAAGATCCATAAAATGTTTTAAAAAACGGCGTTGGGACCGGGTCTAAAAGACATGTGGTGGGCCTCACTGAGGAGAAAACTTTATCAAGCATCTCAGCATTAACCAGGACAAAACTGTCCAGTGTTTCCTCTGAAGGCAGACACCCAGATGCAATTAAAACCATGTTATTTTGGGAGGATAAAATATTACATCTGATAGTGTCCACCTTCCCCACGAAGTGGTCTGCAAACGCGTCGCAAAGGGAGTCAGACACTTTAAAATGGGTTTTGTTAAATTCCGGGTTGAATAAATGGTTGATGGTGGAAAATAAAATTTTGGGGTTATTTTTATGGATACTGATTAGGTTTGAAAAGTAGTTATTGCGTGCGTTTCTTATTGCGTTGTTGTATATTTTTTGATGCTCAGAGAATATTTGAAAATGTATAGTTATTTTGTCCTTCCTCCATCTCCTCTCCGCCACCCTGCATTTACGTTTAAGTTTTTTAAGTTCTTCATTTCTCCATGGAGGAATGTGTTTTATGTTAATGTTTTTTGTTTTAAGTGGAGCAACTGTGTCCAGGGCGAACTGTAATTTGCTGTTAAAATTTTCAACAATAAAATCAGGGGGAGCAGGTAAAACAAGAGGAGGACATTTCTCTAAAACATCAATAAAATTTGCAGCCACTTCAGGGGTAAGATAACGTTTCCTGACAGTTCTCACCGAGGTCTCCCGTTGAATAAAACCGGTGACATTAAAAAACACACAGTAGTGGTCAGAGACAGCCAAGTCGACGACAGAGGACACAGCCGTGGACAGGCCATACGTGATGACCAGGTCCAGACTGTGTCCTCTGTCGTGAGTTGGCTGCATGACGTGTTGGGTAAAATCCATATAGTTAAGAACATTTAAAAACTCGGTTGCCACCGGATCTAAAAGATTATCTATGTGTAGATTAAAATCACCAGTTAAAATAATCATCTCGTATGAGTTATGAATAATAGATAAAAACTCTGCAAATTCAGTGTTGAAAGCTGTGCATTTCTTTGGTGGTCTATAAATAGTGACGGCTAAAATTGGAGGATTACTAAAAACGACAGCATGGTATTCAAAAGTGTTAAAATGCTCAAATAAAACAGGTTTGGTGGCAAGAGTATTAGAAGTTATTGATGCAGTGCCACCTCCCCTTTTACCATGTCTAACTGAAAATGCACTGCTAAAATTAGGTGGAGAGGCCTCCGTGAGAACAGTGTTCGCATCTGCACCCAGCCAGGTCTCAGTTAAAAACAAACAATCAAGCTTCTTGTCTAAAATCAAATCATTCACAATATTATTATTATTAATATGGAGTGAGTAGCACAGAAAAGACTGTAGCAACACAGAGCTTACCATTTCAAAACAAGTTTCAAGCACAAGGAAAACACTGTAATCAAAACAAAGAGACTCATATGTTATAAAAAATATTTATTAATTATTTATAAAGTCATCATAATCATAAGCAACAATCATATCAGTACCAGCTACCATTTTATGCCAATTCTTTCTATATATCACTGAGTGTCTAGGACTTACCACTAAAAGTACCCAGTAATTACCACTTTAGGTAGTTACTGAGTAGTTTCAGTTCTAAGTACCCATTACTTACCAGTACAAATCTAGTACTAGTACTACGTTGTTATTACATAGAAACAACCACTTTAAGTATTACTACTGAAGTTCACTATGCCGCATCACTGTAATTACCTACACGTACCACTGTAAGTACCTGGTAAT
The DNA here is from genome assembly GCF_951799975.1 of Gobius niger. Taxonomy (NCBI): domain Eukaryota; kingdom Metazoa; phylum Chordata; class Actinopteri; order Gobiiformes; family Gobiidae; genus Gobius; species Gobius niger. Next base: position 18,944,883 of record NC_136856.1, on the reverse strand, counting down.
TACCTCTGTATGTACCAGGCATGTACCACAGTAACTACCTAGGAATTACCGGGCTGTATTCTAGACTGTTCAAATTGTGCTTTCACGTTGCTTACCATTTTGTAAGTAAAAAAATATGTCACCATAAAACAAACAAAAAAATGTAAATCAGTAGCTCAGTCAGAAAACCATGAATTATTTACCACTGAGGAGAGACTCTTATTTCCCCCCCAAACTTTTCCAGCGCTGTTATTTGGGTTAGCTGTCCACCAGGATGCTCTGTTTTACTTGATGAATAGCTTAAAGCCTGTGCGTCTCTATATCCTGCAGTTGGTAGGAGCATCCCTGGGTGAACAATTACTCCTGGATAATCTGTTGACACCAACTTATTTCCTGCTCATTGTCATACTGTTCCACCCCAGCGGTCCCCTTCTCCTCCCCCTCATCTAAGTGGCTTCTCGCTGCCAGATTCTTTGTATTTTATTTGCAAATTTAGTCATGTACCCGGGATTATTATACACAGTACAAAGACAACAAAATTGGTGATTAAAAATTAAATACTCTTATCTCTATGTGAGTTATCTCGGTCCCCAGAGAGAGGATGCTATTTTGCCAGCTTGCGGGTGCCTTTTGTTCCTAATTTAGAAGCTTGTCATTGTTTATTGTTAATTCTTGATGCACCCATTTGATATGGCGTTCACTCTCCCTCGGTGACATGCGGCGAAAACATCTTCATCAAAGTGTCAGTTGGATGGCGCTTGTTGTCGAGGTAACAAAGGCTGGTCTATTCTCCGCGCTTGTGGAGAGAGTCTGCCTGTGCGCCGCCGCTGTATGAACCCGGGAGCATCAGAGTGAGGGGGGAATCGATATCCAAAATCTCAATCGCAAGAATGAAAGCAGAGTGCAAAACCACAGATCTATCAGGCTGTCAATGCTGAACCGCCTGACTTTGAGCGCAAAAAAAGGAATGGAAGCTCTCAGGGCGGGTTCCCTTTGTGGTGTCTAAACATCTATTTTCATTGTAAATCTTTTTCTGGAGGAGAGGTTTTTTTTAAATGATTGTTCTTGTTTTGTTGCAGGAGGCCTGTCAACTCAGCAAGATCTCGTCTGTTAATGTAAGTTTGCGCACTTCCATCTATTCTACACCTTTATCACCACTACGACTTATTAGAGAAAATACAAGATTGTAAAGAGTCTATATGTTCTATGTCTACTGAATATTAAATTGTTGTTGTCTATATGAGGACTACCGATGGAAAGAAGGAACTGTACTGAGTGTTCCTTCATGTGTACTGTCCTCTCAAGATGATCAAAGTAAGGCATATAGACAATGATGAATAGAGATATTACATCTTAACTTTAAAGCTGCGCTAAGCTAATCCATTTGCAGGCCCCCGCACCATGAAAACACACGCAGGGATCACAAAATGAGTGGAAATGTTTGCAGCAGTTAGCGTGCCCACACAGTTTAGCATTATGAAAAAAGATCACTGACTGATAAACATCTGGCCGACCTTTTCTGATGCAGCTGAAATCCTCATGACGTCCTCATGTCCGCTTGTTTGATAATCCAATAGAGCAGAGATCGGACGGGTTGACCCAAGCGCGCCAACCCGTCCGGACCCAAACTTTGGATCCGACCAATTTTGATCTTTGAATCAGAGGACACCCGAATTCAATATGCAATCGTAATGCGCAAATAGCGCCAGTGGCGTAGCAAGAAGTCGGTAGGGGCCCTCAGGTGGCTGCTCGGTGTACTGCGCACTGGGAGAGAGGAAGTCATTTGGGCAGGAGCTGGTCACCTGACAACTCCCATGATGCAGTTCTCTGCATAAGTTTTCCTCAAAACAGAAGGCTGAGGTTCTTTAGGTCATGAAGAGTGTTACAATAAACTGGTTTCACTATTAGAAATATAATCTGGTGGATCCACAAGTAAAAAGGTCTGTCCACTGCTCATTATAAGTTAACATTAGGGAACCATGACTCACTGAAGCAGCAGCAGGATAGGGATGAACAGCCCCACAGAGCGTTGGTGGAGAGATGATGTAACTGCATCACCAAAATCTTTAGGAAGACTGTATTTATCAAGTGTTTATTGCAGGCTTCAGAAAAACAGGTTGGTTCATGGGGGCCCTTGACTGTTGGGGGCCCCAGGCAGCTGCCTGATTTGCCTTATAGCAAGCTACGCCTCTGAACCTGGATAAGAGCACGTCTGAACCTGGACTAAACCAGGACTGATCCTCGACTAAACCAGGACTGATCCTCGACTAAACCAGGACTCAGTGTGTTTAACTGAGCAAAGAGGAGAAACAATGTCATATGTGCACATTGTGTATAATAGAATAATGAATTTCCCCACGGGGACAATACATTTCTACTACTACTAGAGGCTATATGCTTTCTGCTATTTAGAAGCCAATATTTATTATTAGAGCACAAAAACAATAATGCCAGGATTCAATTCATTGCATTATTTTCAAATCACAGTAATAGATTTAATAAAGGCTTAAAAATCCTCATACTACTGTGAATTAACCATGTATGTTCCAGACCTTTGCTTGACCATTTTTTCTTAAATTCAGACCTTGGTTGAATTTGTGACCCCTGCAATAGAGTGTCTACCAGGAACCGTCAGGTCATGTTTCTGTTCACAGCCCATGCAACATCAGGAAGTGGCTTTCACGGGGTGTGGGTTATTAATCCTCTGCACAGTAAATTTTGTTCTACACTGAGCTATAATGTCGTTTATCCACCTAAAACACAGACTTGCGTAGCATTTGCAGTTTAGCAAATAAATATCAAAATTCCTCTTTTCCTTTGAATGCACCATCAGGGCAGCGTGTGGAAGGGAGTGTGGGGAGTAGGTGAAGGAGTGGGATGCAGAACAGGGTTTACTTCTGGCACCTATACTGTCAAACAAATCCTGGAGAATAGCTTAAGGCAGCTTATGAAGGCTCCTTAAAAATACTTCAGCATGTCAGCATTTATTATGTCAGTCGGAGGTTTCATCAACAGAATATTACGAATAGTACTCCTGTTGAAGAGCTGAACTTCACTTCACTGGTCGTAACTTTACTTTGGTACAGATTTTGGGTTAAAATGCACAAGCATTTAAAGTGATGTGATATAGTTACATACTCCTACTGCAAAAATTAGGGCTTGACCTTTAGACAAACCAAATAATATAGAAAATCGCCAAGTCCATATATGCCTTGGCACTTGTCCACTCTGCTTGGCTTGGACATTATAACAAGCATGATTCATATGGTAGACAATTCAATATCCTCCGCATTGTATTTTTATCGCTCACACCATGTTTTCGCAGTTATATGCACACAGTTCACCAGGCCTTGGTCTGTTCCGGCACAATTGTCAAGAGTTCATCACAAACTTTCCAGCAGTTTCAACAAGAAGAAGAAAAAAAGACACACACACACATTTCTGCTCCCGATATGATGTATTCTTCACTTGACAAAAGGACATCTCAGGTTATCTATCCACAATATCCAAGGTTTAGAAAATGTAGCTGTTGTGCTCAGTAACATTGTATTCCGGGTGAAGTGTGCTGCTGTTTATCCCCTTCTTTACGGAGTGGCTCAGCTCATGACCGCTGAAATTATGAAAAATAGACTGCGTTTGTCCAAAAATTGACCCAGTAATCTCTCTTAACGCATGCGGAACAAATCACCTCCCCCTTCCATGTTCCTGCTAACTCAACATTTCACACGCAGCGGCATATCACCTCAAATAATAGTCAGAGTGGAACGCCGCGTCCCGAAAGAATGGAGAAACATCACATGCAAAACGTGGCTCTGTTATTTTGTGTGTCATTTGAATAAATACATAGCTTATCTGTTTTCCCCCCTCTGCTTGTGCCGTGTGTGACATGTCAAGTCACCATCTCCTCTGAACAGATTTATGCGGGACTAGGTGTGCCTGGGAGCTGATTCTTATCTGAAATGGCAGAGCCCATCTCCCCTGATTCACTCCTAAGTGGTCCCTGTTTATCACTCAGAGAGAGGCGCTTGTCAGCCAAGTCCCTCTCGGTGTTGCACTGACTTCTTCTGGGCTATTTCCCAGAGAGTGGCAGTTGGGAAGAAAAAAAAAATGACTTAAAATAACAAACTGTTCGAAGGACAAGACCTCTGACTCGTGGGCTCCGCGTCTTTGTGCTGAATTAGTAAATGCTCAATGGACAGGGAATGTTGCTCGGTGGAAAGGTATACGACGTTGAATTTAAAACAAGTCTTCTGAGATTTCACCACTGTAAATCGTTTTTTAAACTGGTGTCTAATGGAGTTTGCATCCTTAACCCACGTAGTAGACGTTTTTCAAATATCGTTGACGGGACTAGGTTGTTTAAGTTCATGACAACACTGGACCACTTCTGCCAATTACTTGAAATCTGTCTCAATGGCACCTTTTCCCAGTTCAGGGGAAATGTCTACCGACAGATTGATTACTCTTTTACAGGCTGATTCAAGTATTTTTTGGCCCTCTCGTTGGCTAGACATTGATTCTGATGCACTTATAAAGGTAATCCTCTCAAGGTAAAAAGAGTACTATTTATCAATGTCATGTTGCCACCTCAGCTGGTCCCTCTTGAATAAAGGAGCAGCGGTTCTGCTTTGAGCTCCTATTTGAGCTCACCTTATTTCTATGGGTACATCCAGCCACCCTTTGGAGCATACTCATTTTGTTTTTGAGAGCTGAATGTAACAAGCAAATTTCTCCATTGTGAGATCAATAAAGGCTTATCTTATCTTATCGCATGACCGTAGGTGGGAGTAGGAACGTACAGCAGATCTACCGTAAATCGAGAGCTTTGCTTTTCAACTTAACTCCTTCTCCACCAGTCCGATACAGCGCCCGCATCACTGTAGACCCTGCACGATCCGTCTGTTCATCTCAAGCTCCATCCGTTTCTAACTCGTGAACAAGACCTCAGATACTTGAACTCCTCCACTTGAGGCAAGGACTCTCCGCTGACCCGGACAGGGAAAGCCACCTTTTCATCCCAATCGCTTCACTCTCAGCTGCAAACCAGCGCACGCTGAGCGTCCAGATTTGATGACGCACATCAAAACGGCAAAGATGAGATATTGTGGCTCCCCTCTCTCAATTACTCTAAAACCTTTATGCTTTCACTGGATCCAATATATCCTAAAATAATGGTCCAGTAGAGAGCAAGGTCTCTGCCATTTAAACTCCACACCTTCACATCTAAGTTTAAGGCTTTTCTAATCCTTTAAATCCTGTCCCATCTGCAATTTGTTTGGGCAGTTACCAGAGGCTGGGGATTGGCTGGCGTGTTGTATGGCAGAAGTCGGCACATGCCGCTCTTGTTCATTTTATCTCTGTGTACATACTCAAGGCAGTGTTTTATCTGGCTGAACGGCTTTGTTTGGTCTTGATATCTCTTACCACAGCTTGTCTTTGCTTTATGGATTCCTGGCAGCGTCTTTAAATAAGTGATAATGCCTAGCAAAATACTCACCTTGCCTTGATGGTGGATGTGTGTTGTTGTTTCTGCTACCTCTGGGAGGAAAAAAGTCTATTTATTCAACCCTCATTAATTGTAATTAATATCTGAGCAACTTTGAATTTTGTGCATAATCAAAAAATGTGCTTTTCACCATCTGGCAGCAGCGAGGATGTGCTGGAAGTCAAAACTAAGTTGCTTCCCCCGTGCCAAAGCGTTTTGTCCTGATTGTCATAGACAGCTGTTTGTTCTCATAGATTTTGGATGGCATTGTCAAAGAAGTTTCCAATAATTAGAGTCATGAGGAGAGAAAGTGTGCTTTTTGTCACACTGCCAAGCTGCTGTAAGTGGGGCTCTTTTTTCACGGGAAACCTGGACTTAGCTTTTTGCAGCTCCGCCATTAATTTTAGAAATTGCTGCCAAGGCAAAGTATTTAGACGCCTTGAAAGTGTGGGTAAACATATGCAGGAGGTATTGGTTTGCCAACAAGGTTCTCGTCGCTCTACTGTGTTATTGAATGAACGGTAATATGGTGATTTCGTATTTGTTCTAAAAAGAAACAAGGTAAAAATATCGCAGGTGGAAGACATTTCACAAATATTAAAACTTGATATAAAATTGTCAAAGAATGAAGATTAAATATTAAATTAATACTGAATTAATTATTGAATGCCATAAATGTTGGAATAGTTCTCTGGGAACTTAGTCCAATTATTAACAAATCCAGTCTTGGTAGTTTCCCGAAACGATTTTACTCTCGAGTTTAATTTAGCTAAAACCTCCAAATGCATTCCTCTCTTGTCCACTTTTACTTTGAATGGAATCAATGGTGCCTCGATTACCTTTACACCCCCCATTTGTCTGATTTCTCTGTCTATTTCCTCTCACTCTCACTCACAAACAGTGATTTGCAGCCTCAGGAGTTTGATGAATCAAGTAAATAGTGTATTAAGCTTGGTAGTTCAACACCACAGAGCTAAAGAAGTCACTAGTGCTTTAAGGGCGCTAATTGTGTAGACTCAGGCTAGCCGACCTTCACTGATTAGTTTTAAATGAACCGTTTTGTTAACTTTATTTTCGGCAGCTCATTCTACATCCCTGTCAGACAAGGGTGCTCTCCCTTTTCCCAGTGTGAGACTATATGTATCAGATGTCACTTTATGACCCCTGACAGGCGTTGTGAAATACAGAGTTTCGTCACCATGGGAAAAGTTTGGGGAGAAACAGTGCTTGTCCACTGCTCATCAATTAAACAGCCCACAAGGGTTATACATAGAATAAATGAAAGCTTACAGCTCTGAATTGAAGAATACTGTGCTTCCCTTTATATATCTTTACTGCAATATATTGTTATTAACCATCAAAAACAGAACAATTGTGTTGAGTAGTTTGTTACAAGGTGTGGGGTTCATTCACCCTCATGTTATCGATGGGTTTCTTAGCATTGACATGGATTTAGAACTTATATAATTCTTGAGATAAATAAAAAAAACCATATGTTTTTAAATACTCACTGGTCAATGCCTGATATATTCCTCCCACTATGTTGAACTAGCTTTTTTTAATCCAAAGATTGTATTTATTTGATCCACAGGGAGCAGTGAAATGTTGGAATCCATCCAATTACAATAACGTGAATAGGTTAAAGGAGAAGTAAGAAACTTTTGCCCTAGAGGCCGTAGAGTCATGGAGTCATGGCATGTTGCGTTTTTTTTTTTACTCATTATTTGTCCGTGAGAGTAAATACTACGCTGACAGAAAAAAAGCAAAGAGAGAGAAGGATATTGTACATTGTGCCACCAACCAATTACACAATGGAGATTTTTTTTTCCACAAAAATTCTCAAATTTGACTGTAAATACTGCTAAAGTGGCGCTAGCCCACATTTCGCTTTGCCCGTTAGCCTGTTAGCTTCTTCTGATCGTGTTAAACCAAGAAACAACGTCAGGCAAAAATGTTCATCAACAAACCGAAAGCTTTCGACAGAAGAGTCAGGACTAAACTGTCTGCCATGTCATGAACCTCAGAAATGTGAGCCAAAAGTGATTTTGTAAACATGTAAGAGCAGCGAGGGAGATGTTTTCCATTAGTGTGTATTGGGGCTGCCGGGTCGGAGGCAGGGAACATAGCAAGTGACACCAGAGACCCCCCAATCATTACCCCCAGAGGTACTACGAAAAGGATTGTTTAAGGAAAACAAGTTACTTCTTGTTCTGCTTTAATAAGAGCATAAAAAACATGGGCACAACACACTTTCTGTTTATAGCCCATGTAACAGCCAACCCTGGACTCATTGAGACGGCAATCCCCATCGGAAAACATGTCACAATAGCTCTCACATGGATTTAGCTTGCAAGCGCAACAATGGCTCAATTCAAAGCTATATGATCTGTGACTTTTTTCCCACTTAAAATTAGACTTTTCATAAACAAAGGACCTGCACATCATATGTTTGAATAATTAGTCCGAACCCTTTAAAAAGACAAAATGTGTCCTTATGTTTTTGAGTGAACGAAAACACACATCACAGCAGTAGAACCCGGATATTATTATGTTATGAGCTAAAAAAAAAAAAAGAAAGACAAGAAAAGAAAAAGGTAGCTGATTTTGGCAAATTGACAACTGGATCATAGATTTTTAAAAAAAGTGATTCTGATTGGCCCATGGAAGGTACAATAATGAATCAACGCTTGAAGACAGGCAGTCATAATTATGCCTGATTGCAGCAAAAAATAAAACATGATTAAAAAAAAGACTGTGAGGTAAAAACTACAAATCTGTGAAATAGTGTGTAGGAATAACAAGCGGTGCCATAAGCATTGGGCCTAATTATGTTTTATGGTCTTCTGTGCGTGTTGCGGTATTGATGCGCAAAATCATGACAGACTGAAGCTGTGCTATATATCCTCTGAAATGTCTTCTTTTCACCAAGACAAGCTCAAAGAAAGAATGCTGATCTCTTCTGCTCCCGCTATATGCTCCGCTTGTAACCCTGCAACATTACAACTCAGAACATGACATTTGACTTCCCACTGCTTTGAGTGGAGTGTGTTATATTGCAAAGCGAAAAAATATCTTACATTTTTCTGATCTTTTTTTTTTTTACAAAATACGCAAAAAAATTAGACACACGCTTTCAATTCACGGAAGACTCGGAGAAAAAACACCACTTCCATTAGTTTATTACCAACACAGGCTGCTTTTATAGCTACAAAGAAAGGTTGCAGCGCGAACTTCTGTAAACCTGCAGCAATATCAAAGACCGCCGCGCCTTCTGGAGGAAAATGCCCAGACGTCTGTGATCTGCAAGACGTTACAAATCAAACCCTGCCTGCATCTCCTCAGACACCCACCTCCCACCACCCTTGTCCCTCTTTTGTGTCTATATCTGGCAAAATGAAATAGGAAGTAGTTTAACCTGTTTAATACTTGTGGTTTATAATCGCAGGGTCTCGATTTTAAATTTATTCTGAGTTTATTATCTCAGCAGTCATTTGTGGGACTCTGCAGACTAGAAATCATTTTTTGGGTTAAGAGGCCACCGTTTCAATTAATCCCTCTGGTGACAGGATGCAATTTTGGAATTAGTCCTCAGAACAGCATGTAAAGATGATGAATGCAGTGTCTGGGATTTACTAATATATGACTGGCCTTTTAAATGCCAAAGTTTAACTTTTTTCATTTAAACAAGTGTATTGTATCATAGTCAATAAAGAATAAACACATTGAAGAAATGCTAATTATTCCTCAGTCATTGTCAGGCTTTTATACCTGACAGACTTTTTCTGTATGCAGGTTAAAAAAGGTTTGTGTCTAGAGTTACACTGGTGACTGACGGCAGGGGTGATTTTAGAGTTTCAACTTTAGAGGTGCTTAGCACCTGAGGGTTTGGGGGTTCTCGCTCAGAAAATTTTGAACCGAACAGATGTAATTCCCTGTAATTTGAGGCATTTTAGATGAACTCATTACATTGCCCCCTCCTGCAACCGCCACCTTAACATGGTGGAGGGATCTGAGCGCCCGAATGATCCTGGGGGCTCTGTTGTCGGGGGCTTCGTGCCCCTGGTAGGGTCTCCCATGGCAAACAGGTCCTAGGTGACGGGTCAGACAAAGAGACCAACAGGCCCGGTTTGAATCGTGAAGCCGTCCCACTGTGCACCCACCACCTGCAGGAGGAGCCATAAGGGGCTGGTGCAGTATGATTTGGGCAGCTCCAACGGCTGCCCCCATGACCCGGCAACGGAAAAGTGGAAGAAAATGGATGGATGGATAATTACATTGCAATGTAATTGTAAAAATACATATATTCAAAATGAGACATTATTTGTTATGACAATGTATAGGATACTAATCAGATTGTGGCATAATTGTATTTCAAGAGCATATGACAGTTATGTAAGGATTAAACAACTCAGAGTCGTGCATTAGACGGTTATAATGCAAACGCGGAGTGCATTATAACCGTCTAATGCACGACTCCGAGTTGTTTAATCCGCTTATACCATGGTCACACAAACAGAACATTTTATAGCCAATTTTTTTTTTCATTTACTAAACTCACTAAATTTGCCAGACTACCGGGACTATTTTATGTGGGTTATTAGCCGGTCACTGAAGGCTCGTCTCAGAGCGAGTCATTCTCCGCAGCTACGAGGATCTCAGTCAGGCGCAACGAAACAACATAAGCACAGAATCACAACACAACAGGACTAACCCGGCACTTTTCCGTGGAAGTAACCACCGATGTGCGGCACTCGTGGGCAGGGGTTATTTCACTTTTACGCTGTTTAACCTGAAGCTAGCTAGCTAGCTCAACGAGCTCAACTGTTTATGGAAACAGCTGTGGTGGAGTCGCTTACACCTGGGCCCCACGAACTGAAACGTTTATGTTTAACTTTACTAATCCGCCAAATTTGCTTAAATGCAGGATCATTTTTATGTACGCCTGAAAATAATGAATAGTGCCTTAACCGTTTTCAATAGAAATGGAAAGCTCATATTTTATTAACAGTAGGCTAACCTAGCTGCTTACTCTCCTCTACTTCCCATTTATCAAAAGTTGTGTTTTGGCCAAAAACGTTGAAATTCGCCACAAAATCCATCTCATTCGTTCCTGTCAATCACTAATTAAGCGTTTATCTGATTCAGCTGTGTTAACGCGTTACTATGGCGATTTCTACAGTGGAGTGATATCCCAGTGATGTAACTACCGGACTACGTGTGCGGTTATTCACCTTATTCCGCCCCGCCCACTATTTGCCACTTTTTGCGTTGTCTCGACCATTCCGTTGTACAGACACTTCCGGTCGAGTGCGAAGCCCGTTCATTTAAACGGAGAATGAGGGAAAATATTCTCCGCTCAAATCTTTTGAGTAGATTGATTTGTGTAAAATGTCCCATGTTCATTTGCACCAACATGTCAACACTGCACCGTGTCTCAGCGCGGCCAAAACACGGCTTTGTTTTCGTGTAGCGTTTGCTTTTATGTGGACTTCTCCAGTCCCATGTTAACATATAGGAGAAAAGGGGCGGGCACTATTAATGGCGGCGCCCATGCGAGCCTCCGGAATAAGGTGAATATGAAAATAATGCACTCTTGTTAGCCCCCACCGGCCAATCAGAATCGAGTATTCATCCAGACCATGGTATAAAATTATTTATACTCCGCTGCGCGTCGTGGTGTTCTTGACTCCACGTCGTGCATTATAACCGTCTAATGCGCGGCTCCTCGTTGCTTAATCCTTAGCTATTTTGCTTTCTTATTGTCACAAGTGTCACAAGTGAGTTAGAGCTGTATGAATTTGTCTTGTGTCACCGATGAAACAAATGAAATCAACATAAAGTTTATTTTCAAACAAATATAATATGATCAAATCACTCATCAGGAATAATAGAGACAAAAACCTGTAATATGTACTTTAGGCTGTGTCAGACACATATCCAGTGTTAGTGGTTCTCAGTGGAGGCCCAGCCACTGGTCCTCTGCAGCCTGTGCTCTGCCCCTTTGTCCTCTCACTGACACAGGGCTGTGACACAAGCTGCAGACTAAACTAAACTCTGAAACCTCTATCAGGACTCCTGTAGCTTAATGTTTTACAGTGAATGTGAGGATTCTATAGGGGCTCATTCCCCTGAAATACAGCGAGAAATGTGCTACTGAATGCACACACATATCAGTTTATCAGCAGGTATAAGTCCGGCCAAAAGACTGGCCAAAAGCATTATATTTTTGGTCTGCCATTTTTAGGGCTGCTTCAATTTTTTTTAGGACTAGGGTCTAGGACTAGGACCTGACTGGCGGCAAGGTAGTACAGCGGTTCACGCTCGTGCTTCACAGCTATAAGGTCCTGGGTTCGATTCCCACCTGGACGGGCCTTTCTGTGTGGAGTTTGCATAATCTGTGTAGGTTTTCTCCGGGTACTACAGTTTCCTCCTACCACTAAAAACATGTACAGGATGAATGCGAGTGTGTTTGAGAGTGTGCATGGGGGACTACGGATGGAAATTAGCCCAAACCTACAATCCGGTGTGGCTTGTTTACATGCATGAGACCCATATATGTTCATTAACATGCACTGTCCCAACCAAATAAACCAATAAATAAATACACATGTAATTATACAAAATGCCACAAGAGGGTGCACTTCTTCCTGGAGTGGAGAGCAGTGCAATAGCTAAACTATAGGTCGCAGCAGCCTTGGAAACAACCGGGCCACGGAGGCGTAACTGCACCGTGGACAAGCCTCCTCCGCCATTGTTCAAGCTCTCATTTGCGAATTCATTCCTCCAGCTTTAATCCCGCAATTATCTTTTCTAATTATCTTCATTGCAGTAAGAGTAACTCCACTTTTTTCGCCAGTCCCTCACAAGTTTCTCGCTCATTCCAAACTTTCTTTCTGCAACCAAATAACAACCATGTGAAGTTATATATTTTGATATATAAATCAAATCAAATTCACTTTATTTATCCGTTAGGAACTTCATTTGCAGGAGTGCGAGTGCTAGTACGGGCCCGATAAAAACAGCACATCCACAGACATTCAACAACATACAGCAATAATAAATACATTAAAAAACAATATAGTGGGCCTTTGATAGACCAAGGTCCACACAGTCATTTATTCAGCAGGCGGATGGAGGTCGGGAGGAAAGTGGAGGTCGCCCTCTTTGTCCCCAGAGGGAGGGACCTGAACCTGCGCCCTGACGGCAACAGGGCGTAGTGAGAGTGCAGAGTGTGGGAGGAGTCTGTGGAGATCTGGGTTCCTTTCCTCAGAACTCTGGAGTCACACCTAAGTATAAGTCGCAACCCTAGACAAACTATGAAAAAAGTGTGACTTACTGTATAGTCCGGAAAATACGGTAACTGTTAAAGATCCAAAAAGCAGCTTTTGCCTGATTTGGGCACTTCCATGGCACCATAGATACTAACAAGGCCAAAACAAGAATGCACCCTGGGCTCGACCTGGACCATTTGAGAGCCATAAAGCTAATCAATTCTCCCCTACCAGTGGCCCCTTCAAGTTCACGCCTAAAAGTCATTAAATACGGAGTGGGTAGCTCTCCATTCCCTCATTTAACATGTGTTTCGGTCCTTGAGGCAGCTGACTGACATCTCTAAAAGTGCAGTTGGCCTTTCCTTTGTTATTGCTTCTGTCTCAGCCCACTGTGCCTTGAACCCAGCACATAACATACAGCCCAGCACTGAATAAGTAAGCTATAATTGAAAGAATGGATTAAATAAGTAGCCAAAAACTTTACACTTTGATATTTTTGCATGTTTTTTTCCATCCTTAATGCCTGACATTTCCTCACTACGAGCTGCCCAGCTGAGACACTAAATGCCAAAACTCACATTAGAAAGCTGTGCATCAACCCTTGTGACTTTCTCAACGTTTCTAAAGAGCCGATTTGGAGTGCTAAAACACTAATAAGAGCCCTGCTGAATTTTCATTGTGGTGCTTAACTATTAAAAGGTTACATTTAAAACCCAAATGTATGCCTTGGTTACTCCAAGCCATAACCCCACTCTTAACTCAAGTAAGTGTACTGTAGAGTTATTTTGGCAACTGTGCTATTTAGATTAAGAAAAAAAAAATAGCCACAAATGAAGTGAGTATGAAGGAGGGAGAACACTTTGGGTTATGTCTGTACTATGCACTGGTGGAGCTTAAGGAAAACAAGAATACAAGTATTGTGTGACATGATTAAAAAGGACTAAAAAATGATAGATTTCTTTATGAAGGGTATGCAGTAGGGATTTTTTTTTTTTATTATTATTATTTTTTTTCCGCAAAGCAGACTTGCATTATTTCATGGCGCTGGGATTATTTCCCTTCACATTTCACGTGCCATGGCTCATGCTTTTGCCTGACATCAAAACAAACAGCGCTGTGTGATGATGTCATCAGGCCGCAGTTTACTTGCGCAGGTGTGAGGGCTGGCCAGCAGGGGGCGGGTGTGAAACAGAGACCTCTCCTTAATTGAGGCAAACTTGAAATCATTTGTACTTTTATGACTGTTCAGAAAAGATAAAATATAACAAATAAATATATAAATATGAGCAACAACATGACAATAGCGCCCAAATGAATCGCAGCTCTGATTTGTTAGAATGACTATAAATACTTAGATAATCTACAGTATTTATCTGTATATTTAGCTGTATACTTAGATATTGGCCGTTATTTACCATATGCAGTCACAACATAATTACCTACAATGGCATTATTCCTTCCTTGTTGTAGACCCAGCGGCGCGTCACCTTCCACCTCCCGGACGGCTCCCAGGAGAGCTGTAGTGACAGTGGTCTGGGCGACCCCGACCCCAGCAGCACCACCAGCACCAGTCTGCCCCTGCCCCTCAGCTTCCCCCAGGACGAGTACTACGAGCAGACCTCTCCCAACAGCCGCACAGAGGGCGATGGCAACTCCGATCCCGAATCCAGTAAGTCACTCTGCCCTTTCATTTTCCTCCATCTGCGTTTATTGCCGGCAATTTATTCACGATTGTTTTTTTGTAAAATACCACTGCTGTTTTCATGAAATAGTGGGAGATATTTATACTTCTGAAATAAGAACTCTTGCAGAATTTATTCAAATGACTCGGAAGACATCTGTCACTGCGTGGCTAACTGCCTAATATTGTTCCTCATAAAAAGACCCAGTTAACAAAAATATAAATAAATTCTACCTCATGAAAGAAAACGCAAAAAAACTGTCAGAAGCAGGGCTCGACAGTGTTCTTCAAAAGCCAATTCATATTTTCCCAGTCACAATGAAATGTTTACATTTATTTTGTATGAAAAAATGATCAAGGTATTATACTTCGATTGAGGTTTATGTGGCCAAAGTGGCAATTGTGGGGTTTAACCTCTTGTACTCCTGTACTCGATTTGTTTTGTGTCATTTTAAAACCCCCAAAAAGCTTGTTAAACTGTTAGTTGTGGTCCAAACACATCATAATACATTCCTACTGTCATCTCAGTCCTCCCAAAAACGGCACCCCACAGCGATCTTCCATTTTATTTTCTGTTTTGATCATCACACACAATGACATCGGACACAATTGTAGCATGCGCGATACTGCAGTGTAAGTAATAGTAATAATAATAGTGAGGATGTAGGCTGTTGCCAGACTAGGTGTATATTATCACTCTTTAACGGACACCCTCCAGCCAATCAGAATCAAGTATTCACCCAGACCATGGTATAAATATATATACATATATATCCTACATATATATATAAAATTGTTTCCAAAGTTGTTGTGGAACAGTCCAACACATTAGAGTTTGGGAGTTTGTTTGAATAAAGCGCAACCAAAGTTTGCAAAAAGTCCACCGTTTTGGTGAAAGTCCTGCAAGTTGTAAAAAGGCTGAGTGAACTTATGTGAGTGTGGGAGGGAGAAGCTGCAGCGCCTTCTATCGCACTGGCAGATGGACGCACTCTTAGTTTCAGGCTCGAGGCCTTAGTTCGCCATCCAGTGCATGGACCTGGCCTACAGGACCACGCAATCAGCAACACAGCCTTTGTAACAACAAAACACAATTCTTATTCCGCCCCGCCCACTTTTGCCTCTTTTTGCCACTGATTGGCCCTGCCACAATATAGTGGAGCGGTAGCATTAGCACAAACACAAGAAAAGTCAAAGTAAATCACATACTTGCAGCTCCCACACCTGCTCTGCACAATATCGAGCCCGACCATCTTGGATAAAGCATGGCGCAGCAAGTCTCGCAAGCATTCAGACTTAGTGCCAAAAAGGCAGAGACAAACCAGGAGCAGAAAATTACAACATGCACAATACTACAAGCGGTGGAAAATGTATTCTACCACAAATAAGAATTGCGTACAGTGGCTTTAATATAAGAGACCCTGACATGTCTAGGATGTAATAATTTTATGTTTTTAAATAGTTTTATCTTTCTGACTGCTTAAATAGCTTTAGACTGAATGCAAAGATTATTCAAACCACTGGCTATATACTGCTGTTTATTGCATCAATAAACAGCATCTATAGAGGTTCTGGTAATATTATGTAAATATATGACAATCGAAAGTTTATTACTATTCAAGTCTAGGACACGGTCTCTGTTTTAGGTATTAACATTCAATTTCTGTAAGCTTGAGACATTACTGGTCACAGCCAATATTTTCATCCAATTCCATCACATACATAAACAAGAACAAATGTACCCTCAACACGATATTGAGCAAATGGTATTGAACAATATAGAGCTGTACACATATTGCTCTTGTTAGAATTGAATTATATCCAGCTGCACAGTAGTAACAAGGTACAGCTTGTATCACAATGTTCCCGGGTAATATCCGACCGTATTTGCATAGCACTACACTGAGTTTGCTGCAACTGGTAAATGCAGCGACTATATGAACACTGGTGCTGGGGAGCAGTTCACTTCTCCCTCACACGTTAAGAAGTGGAAATGTCTGGTTCTTATTCGATCCCGTATCTGGCTTTGTCGGGGCACTTTGTATGATTCTTCTCACGCTCATAGTTAGTCCTTATTACCTCCATCCATACCACGTTTGAGATCTGTTTCATGGACGAAGCACGATCTCTTTATATATTTACTTGTTGCTTTTTGTTGGTGTTTTTTATTAAGTGTCATTAGCCCTGTTTGCACGAGATCAGAATGACCTTGGTGACCTTGGCAAAATGGGCATCCATACAGGAGCAGCAATGTCAGTAATACACTAATTTTCAAGGACTTTTTTTCCCTGAAAATGACGGGCAGATAATAACACAGAATGCTGACAACAATCCTTTTAATCATTTGTGTTCGAGCGCTGACTATCTTAAAGCAGCAGTAAGTAACTTGTTAACCTTAATAAATCTTTCTGTAGTTCCTCTGGGGGTAATATAAGTGTTAATGGGATGACTGGGGGGTCTTTCATCTCCCCCTGGTGTCTCTGGCCAGAAAACCACAATTGCAACTTCACTGCCACCGGGTTGGCCACACTAATAGAATAATGAAGAAGAAGCTAACAGGCTAACGGGCAAAGCTAACTGAGGGCTAGCACCACTTAAACAGTATTTACAGCCAAGTTAGAGTGAAAAAAAATATCTCCATTGTGTAATTGGATGTACAATATCCCTCTCTCCCTTTGTCTTTTCTGTCAGTGTAGTATTTACTCTCACGGTCAATTAATGAGTAAAAAAACGTAACATGCTACGACACCTGCAGTGGCGCTTATGGCCTCTAGGGGCATGAGTTATGTTACTGCTTTAAGGACTAGGTTTGTCTGCGTGAGCTTTACTTTAGGGGTAAAAGCCGTTCCTTACGGCAAGTCTCTTCTCATAAAACAGCTGTGTCCTTTCTCTTTGAGGCTTCCTACATCTAAACTTTGATATAAAATACTGTAAGAAATATACCATCTTTTTTGAAACATGTCTGAGTTTGCTGTTCATTCGGACTTGTTACATCTCTGCTCCCAGTTCTTGGTCCGGCCTCCCCGCAGCAACAGCAGCAGCTGTACTGAAGAACCCAAGGCTATGGTGTGATCGTGAATACATTTGTACTGCATTCGACAAGATGGCTGACATCCCTCTGCAAGCATTTCCCTCTCATTTGCATTCCCCCCACTGTCTTTCCCACATGCTATTCGTCAACTTCCGCTAAGTTTGTCATTGCTTTTATTTTACTCGACCCGGCCGACCTTTTTTTTTTTTTTGCGATCACACATTTAGCACGAGCATATCTAAGAATCTCTCCCCAGCTGGCCTCTTTAAAATGCGCCCTGCGACACCCCTTGATTCATGTATGTGATTCAGAGGCAATCGCTCATCGTCCCATTAGCATTCAGTGACAAACATCTCATAGTTCATAAACTCACGCAAAATGCTGAACTTATTACCCACAATCCCCTGAGAGTCATATGTGTTAAAACTGGGAAGAAGCTGCTAATGCATTAAATCTGTGGGCGCTGTCTTGTAATTGCACTGGAGACTCTCGCCACAAAGTTTAATATCTATGTCTAATATTGGTATTTGAATATGAGGAAAATGTCATTTTGGTTATCTGGCCACACAAGGCTCATCGCTGTAACCTTATCGCTCTGCAAATATTATTAAAAAAGGGTGTCGGACTGACAGCCATCACAGAACAGGATCAGATTTGACGTGCAAACAATACGAGACAGTTATTCTAATAGTTTTATGCTATTACACGCAGTGGAATTCCTATTTGCTCTCTAATACAGGCTCGCAGCACATTATGTGTATGATTTAACTAAATCTAATCCTTTCACTTAATTCTTGGATAACATTACCATATTAGCAAGGACGGTTACTGCATGACTGTTGCACCTTTGTAACTGATTATACAATAGGATTATTTGATTAGCATACCATTCTATTAAAGGCATAAAAGTTGATACTCATTTCTACTTGCCTAATACCATGGCTGAACCAGCTCTTTAGCATATCTTGTATTAAAATCGTTTGTTCATTTAAAATTCAAAACGGAGAAGAGCGGGTGTTAAATCAGATTTAGCACCTTCACACTTCCATCTTCCCCGGACATGATTTGAGTTCACATTCGCTTTATTTACAGAGAAGAGTTCTGACTCTTCTCCCGCGAACTTAAGATAAACCGTTTCGCCCCGTTGAAAAGCAGAGGTTGCGTGTTGACCGCTTCAACAAAAAAAAAAAGAAAAAAAAGATGGGGTCTGTTGACAGAGGGGGCACAGATGGATTAGATATAGTTTTTATCAATAAGCGCCAGGCCAGTTGCGGTGCTGGCAATCTCTTATCGTGTCGTCTCAATTTGTGAAGCAGAAAGAACAGGGAAAGTGGAAATCGGGAGAAAAAAAAAAAGAAGTATAGTGAGGAGGAGGAAATAGAAGTGGGCTATGGAGAGGAATCGAGCGTGTGGCGAGAAAACGGTGAAGTAGGAATAGTATTGTTTCTAAAAGGTGCTTAAGACCGCTCCTGAATGTCATCCGCTCTGAGCAATTGTCTGTGCCAAAGGCGGAGCGTTTGGCCTTCTTTTGACAATGAATTCCTCAACTCCGTTAAAGCCGCATCTTTATTAGCACACCCACACTTGAAATAAAGTTCATATGACATTTTATGTATCTATTATTTATGAGGAAGGCGGATGCTCATTTTATGGGCCTCAGCTTCCCCCTGTGGGCTGACTCCAGTAACCTGCCATCACTCTTCCTCAGTCTCATCCCTTGTCACACATTGTTCCGTCACTTCTGATATTTCCGCTTGTGTCTTAACAAACAGCCCAATGCGGAATATTGCCAATCATTAGTACGTGCAGTTTAAAGTCCGAACCCCTTCCAGTCTGTCTCGCGTCTCCTTGTTCAGAAGAGTGCATCGGCGACGATTACGAGTGATGAATTGTACCCGTCCCCGTTTGGCCAAATAGTAACGCTCCATCCAAACATCAAAAAGTAGAATACATTACAGTATGCAGCGCAGCGTTGCTTGGAAATAAGAGCTGTTCCACTTGAGAGTCTTATTTGGCAGATCCGCTCGGTCCCTGTTTTCAGCCTGTTTCATTTGGATGCACCGGGAGTGACGGAGCTGCCACCAAATCACTGTAGCCTGTTGTTTCTAATGGAGTACATACAAAGCCGTGTCATTATGTGTTGCTATTGTTACGTTGATAACTAGTCATGCTATGTGTTGTATTATGTTATGGACTGTACTTTTCAGACATTACCAAAATGACATCCCTAAAAGCTTCTCCTGAACGATGAAAATCACCATGTCAGCCAACAGTGCTAAGCTTTCAGACAAAGTGCGGCAGAGTGGGAGCAAATCCCTCCGTCTAAATCCTGCACATTTCTCTAACAATAGACAATTTTGTTCTCTGGATGATTTGTAATATACTTATTTCTTTCTCCTGTTGACGGAGTTGAGGGATTTAAAAGCTATGTGCCTTTGCCCACTTACAAGCAGCTCAGAAAAGTCAGGTTTTTTGAAGTACTGCATTAGTGCCGAGAACGAACTTAAAAAGCGGTGCTTTGCTATAGTGGCGTATCTTAATCTGTGGCATATGGCTTTCGAATGACCAGCTTACACCTTGTCAGTCTAAATCTGCGATTAAAAGTTGATCCGTTTTAAATACTCCCTCTTTAATAAGATTATCATGAATTTGCTGTGAAGCGCATTAGAAATTTCAGGTACAGACATAGAGCATCAGTTTCTTATAAGCAATAACTTGTCGTAAAATTAAAGTGCATACTTTTACTGTTTTGATTTCATGGTGTATGAAGGACAATACAGTATGCATTGTCCCTGATGCCAGCAGACATTTAATCTGATTAATGACTAAGCTCATACCATGGTCTGGACTCTTTGATTTCCATGTCTCTAAAGTCTGAGGTCTAATAGCTTTCAGACTGAATTTCCAGTTGACTGATTAACAACTGCCCTTTTGGTTGTCTTTACAAAAGGCCACTTGACTTGATCTAGTGTGCCAAACAGGCTGATACGGCTTGAATGTTTAAAATGTTTGTGCTCACAGTCTGCTGTTTTTTTGGTGCCCCAAGCCGAAATGTCCGGTGCTAACTTTCCGTCTGGGCATCTGAACTTACTGAACTATTTTTTATTTTTTTTTACATCTATTCTTGCATTATTCTCGGCGCATTCATTTCTTTTCCTCCTCATCCCCATCATTCTCATTGAGTAATATTCGAACTAATAAAGCACAAGATCGCAGCACCCCGACACGCAGCACGTTAGGAGTCTTGCGGCTGCAATGATTGTATTAATAAGCTTGCCTATAGATTCAATTTGTTTTTGTTTTTTTCATCCAGACACTTAGCCTGTGATTTCTGGACACAAACAGCATCATAGCTTTCAGTACAGTTTCCTCCACGTTAATAATTCATCCAATCTCGCTTTCACTTTAAGGCTTCTCTCATGCAATTAGACGAAATAAATGTGCTTCTTAATTACATTCATTTGTGCAAATTCTCATTCCCCCGTTCATTTTTTCTTTTTTTTTTCTGCGTGAGTGTGGAAACTCTGTGACACTGACCAATGGCATCATCATTTGCAAAGCGACTAAATCCATTCGGCGTGGAACAATTAGTTGTAATTAGTGTTCCAGTGTCATGGGCGACCTGGGGGGAAAGACCGGAGACTCGACGCCAGAGAAAAGAGGACCCTTGTTCATAGCGTCAGTGCCGTCAGATGCGGATAATTGGCTCGCCACAGGTTCGAAAGACGACGTATGGACCTAAAGTTTCATTTGACATGTGCTAGTTGCTCCAAGCTCAGTTTGGGTTGAAGTCCATAAGAATTTGTTGCCAACTGTAATGGATGATACTTACCCGGGGCACTCCTCATTCCTCTCACACCATGACCTTGCGTACCGTCATGTTATCATAGATATTCTTACAGGGATCTATATTTAATTCATACAGTGCATGAATTGCTAATGCACGCCTTTTCTGCGATCTACATGATAAGTTCTCTTTAGCTGCCTTCTTTTTTTTTTGCACCAGTTTGCTTCCTGCTATATATTCCCACTGATATAAATAAATAAACTACTTTGTGCCTTCTGGCTCCTAGAACTTTTTACAGCCTCCCCATGGGTCTGTAACAGAGCTAAATGAAGCTTCTTTTTTTTTTTTTTTTTTTACAATGTATTAAGATTTCAGCATTTTAAATTGATTTTTCTCCAAACTGGGGTCTGGAGTCTAAAGCCTTCCTCTGTGCGGAGTCGTTTTAGTGTTAAGGACATTTTGTTTTACACTTCAAGGGGCTCCGTCAGCCACAAACAATATTTTGACAACATGCTGGATTTGTACTTGCCATTGGCTCTCTAGCCTTAATTGCAGAGTGAGTATTCGGACCAACAACTTTCTTTACTTGTATTTGCTGACAAAGTTATTCTATAGAGGCTGTGAACTGTGAATAATTTACATATTCACTTTCTCCGCTAAACAATGGGGGTCTGAGCTACCTTAGATGAGGAGATTTCGATAGACTTGTCTGTATCCCTATCTGAACCGATTTGGGATTTGGTGGAAGCGTTCAGTTCTCAGAGGTCGGGCGGAGGGGGAGACCGGTGTTTTATCTGGTTCAAATGCCACACCAGTTGTCTGAGAGAGAGACGAGCTATTGATCCTGGGGAGTCAACTTGGCTCGCCGAGATCTCCCTGCGCCCCGCTTCAAACGACCAGAAAGTGTCATCTTAGAAACCCCCTTTCCACACTATTAAGACTAGTCTTTGTTGCTTTGCCAAAGTGCTGTGTGAAACCAGGATGATCGAGGGGGGCTTTCTGGGGCAATCATCCACATCTCCTTCAGCAGGACTAATCATAAAAGATAACAAGAGAGCCAAGAAAATCAATATGTTTCAGTGCATGGCCCAAAGGAATTGTTGTAAAAGGTGTCTTGCAAGAGTGTTTAAAAAGTTAGCAGGCTATATGGGGTCCGTAAAATTGTGCTTGAAGCGCCTTGGCAGCCAAAGCAATCATGTTTTCAAGTTCACTTCAGGCTTATTCAAAAATGGACTTACCAATTATTATCCATCATTTTACAATTGTTCTAAACATTTATGTTCATCGGTGAACAATAGGAACAGTGCAAGCTCTTGTTTCCAATGGTTGAAAACAACGGTTCATTTTCAGTGTATTGCCACAGCTGCAGCACGTTCCTAGTTCTCACAAACTTTTCTTTGGATCCCGTTTGTTCACAAGAATTTGTGTGCCTGTGAAGTGGTGCCTACTTGTGTTCTTTTACCAGTGGACAAATATCTGAACAGCAACACTAGCAAATCCCAAGGCGCTCTTCACCGACACAATTTGACAAAAAGGGTAGTTGTTGTTGTGGACTGACTGGAAGGACAAACTATTCAATGCCAACACTGTTGCGTGGACAGTTTCTTTGGTGCTGGTCTTTTACAGGTCCTACGATGTAAGCCTCAGAAAACATTTTGTAGTCTGATTGTCAGGCAGTCTCGGGTTTGTCATGTTTTCTTTTTCCCTTGGTCTAGTTATACTATCCATGTGTTGTTATTTCACATCACAACACATCATCAGTGGGTAAAACTAACCTGTCTCACCACGGTCTAAACCCAGCTCACGTTATTAGTGGGTGAACAATCCAAATGTGGCGCGCACTGTTGTTGTGTTCTTGTCCTTGGGCAATACACTTCACCCACCGTGCCTCCAGTGTCTGCGTACACTGGTGTATTAATGAGTGTGAATGGGTGAGTGGATCCTGCTGTAAAGCACTTTGAGTGACTAATGTAGGTGGAAAAGTTCTATATAAGTTGAGACCATTTACCAGATTCATGTAAATGAGACGTTTGCATGGGGGGAGACAAGTTATTCTGGATTACTGACAGAAAACCCTTGGCAAAAAGACAAGTTACCACTATATACACAGCAATATCCATTATATCTACAATGGGGGCAGTAGAGGGAGGGAAGGGGAGAGCTCAGCTTGTTGAAAAACGTTTGACATAATGACATATCTTCCATTTTAAGAGTAAACATGATCAAAATTGTCTAGAGTTCTGGCACCAAACTCTGAATAATGTATGAAGTCAAGTTTCAGTATATAGGCTTATTGCGTTGACATATTAGATACTGAATATTACAAAATAACTTGTTATTACTGAATAAATTTAAAAAATGTCCTGCTTAGGGTGGTTTTAAAGCTCAACAAAACAGGCTTGGAATGAGATACTGAAATATCTTTCAGAATGAAACCTGCCATGTCAGTAGCTGCAACTTTAAGTGCAGCTGTTGTGGAGAGTATAATACATCTTCAAAAAAGACCCTTGAAGCTACAGTTTTCCACATAAATGGATGAAAAGTGTTGAGGGAAAGTGCCTTATTGTGTAGATCAGACCAGATCCTTTGTTACCTGTTGAAAGTTTATGTTCAGAGTGAAAACTGGCCCAACACTTGAAAATGTCATCTTGCCTGCAGTAGGAGTGGCAGAAGCAGGGGGTACTTGGTTTATATCTGGTTAAAAACAGAAGTTGAAATGAAATAGTTTAGTTTGTTATCATTTCCAAAGCAAAGTTAGTTTTAATGATGTTTTGCAGTTAAAAAAAAAAAGAAAAAAAGTTTGAATTTAGATAATGGCCAGTACTGTCGAGATGGGGAGTATTCAGTGGAAAAATGAAAGATTGGGCATATGCCAGAAAAACAAGGTTGGAACCACTGGTTTGTCTGTATTTTTCCATGTAACTCATGGCAAAATGCTTATTGTCATTGCCGTATTCTGCCTCAGCAGCCTTTCAAAGCAAAAGTAAAAAAAAAACAGTATTTCTCATGCCAAATGCTGATATCTCCAAGTAACAAATTCTGTGAAACCTGCAAATTGCAAGTGACATTTGAAAATCAACAGATTCTCTCTCGTCATGTATCTCGATGATCAGAAGAAGATCGTGTCTCTGAGATATTTTGAGGATACAAGCGCAAGGGCCCAGCCAGCAATTCACTTTGTTCCAATCCATTGATTCTGTGATTTCTTTACAGGAACATGGTTTGTGATGCATATTCAGACTGAGATGAGAAAGATGAACAGTCCTCTCAATCACACCAAAACAGAACTAGTTTTTAGAAATTGGGAAGCCTCTTTTTAGTGTTCACTGTAAAATAGCAAAATTCTAATCATGATTGTGGTCGTAAGACAATAACAAGTGTCCTCTGTGTGATAGAGCTGAGGTTCTAAGTAGTGTACCTGCATGAAAGAGCCCAAAGCTTGCTGCCTTCAGAAGCAGCAGGGATACATGGGAAGCTATAAAATATACATGCACTAATGTTTTATTCAAGCCCATTTGTTATAGATAGCTTTTACAAAAATCCCACTCCGTTTCATATTCAGTTTGGAGGACCTGCGCATTAACATTCGGCCAGACTTTAGAGAGGGGTTACAAGTGCACATGTGTTTTGGTGTCGCAAAGCAAATTAGAGCAGATAGTTGTTTTTAATCATCGAAAAAAATTCCAATTAGACAGCAGTTTCGACGGGGAATACTGTTTCCTGTGTGGCTGCGGAAGACTGTGGAAATATTTGAAACACTCCTGATGTGAATAACGTGCTCTTATATATTACCAGGATGCCCCGAAATGTACCCAAATAATAAGACATGAGAGGTAAAAATGATAATGCTTGTTATTTTTTATTTTTTTTCGTGGTCCAGAACAATGTGCTATAACGCTCCAATTAAATAAAACACGTTATTTGTCTCTAAATAGTGAACAGAGATCTTTATGCTTTTGTATTTTACTACAGCCATTACAGGCATTAGAGGCTTCTGTTGTATTTCAGCAGAAGCCATGGTGTTCTTCATTGTTAGCAGCTGCATTAATGAGCCTCAGACAGGGTTATAGGAAGTGTAGCCCCCCCCGTTCCCCCTCTCCCTTGCCCTCTTAAAGATAAAATGCCTGCCCGCTCAGATTAAAATGCATGGTCTCATCCCGTTCTCATTTTTCACCAGCAGTCGGTCCCAAGGATAAGGATGGCCTGTGCTCAGAAGGACTTATTGACCAAAATAACATGCATCAATACGTCGCCCGCTGCAGGTTGTGTTCGGACCAACTGCTCGTGTCGCACTGAAACGCAGCTGACATCAACCAGGAGCCCAAATGTTGTAATAAAGTATAAAATAGTCATCATACAATAGCATTTAATGGAATATAAAGCAAAAGATTCCTGGACAACTTGCCCTGAAAAAAAAATACCAATGCATCACATGGACTTTATTTTCAGTGTAAAGTGGTGCATATAGTAAGTAAATGAGACTTTTAAAGCAGCTTTAGACTTTGTTGTAGCTTGTTGCTTATTGTGGTTTTCATGTAAATAATGAAACAGTGCGTTTCTCAGAAAGTGAAGAAGAAGATGACGAAGAAGAAGATGATGAAGGAGCAGACGATGAAGAGAGACGAAGAAGAGAGCGACGAAGAAGACGACAAAGAAGATGACGAAGAAGACGACAAAGAAGACAACGAAGAAGAAGACAGAGAAGAAGACAAAGAAGACAGAGAAGAAGACAAAGAAGAGAAGGAAGAAGACAAAGAAGAAGACACTGAAGAAGACGAAGACAATGAAGAAGAAGACGATGATGAAGAAGAAGAAGAGAACAAAGAAGACAAAGAAGACGACAAAGAAAAAAAAGACAACGAAGAAGACAATGAAGACTACAAAGAAGATGACAAAGAAGACGACGAAGACAAAGGCAACAAAGAAGAAGACGAAGTAGACGCAGAAGAAGACGCAGAAGAAGACGACGAAGAAGACGACGAAGAAGACGACGAAGAAGACGACGAAGAAGACGACGAAGAAGACGACGAAGAAGACGACGAAGAAGACGACGAAGAAGACGATGAAGAAGATGATGAAGAAGATGATGAAGAAGAAGACGGAGAGGACAAAGAAAAGGAAGGACAACGAAGAAGATGGCAACAAAGAAGGCGACAAACACGAAGAAGACAAAGAAAAAGTCGCAGAAGAAGACGAAGACAATGAAGAAGAAGACAATGATGAAGAAGAAGAAGAAGACAAAGAAGAAGACGAAGACAATGAAGAAGAAGACGATGATGATGAAGAAGAAGAAGACAAAGAAGAAGACAAAGAAGAAGACGATGATGAAGAAGAAGAGGACAAAGAAGAAGACGAAGACAATGAAGAAGAAGAAGATGAAGAAGAGAACGAAAAAGAAGAACACAAAGAAGAAGACAACGACAAAGAAGAAGAAGAAGAAGTAGAAGTTTATTTGTTTGTACAGCGCCTGTCACAGAGCGCTCTACACGAGGCAATAGTACATTCACCCCACACTCGGTTATGGATACTTTTTTGCCCCCCCAAGAATTATAACTAAATGAATGATGTGATCGTATAAATAATAGAAGAAATGCAAGCCAAAACCAATTTAAAATCCTAACATTGTCACATTTCTTGAGATGATTTTTCAATAAGGCGCCACTATGAGATAAAGTGTTTTTTTTTTATGAGATCCCATTTACAGTGATGGCTGCAGTATTGCCGCAGTGACATCAATGATATGATGACAGACGGCTACAGCTATGATGCCATCTGTCCATATTTCACATATTAGCATATTTGAGCTAAAAGTGTCATTCAAAAGAAATGTAATGTTTTGCTGAAAAATTATGCCTTTTGAAAAAGTAAGGGATGAAAATTTGGATTCCATGGTTATTCGCGCACCTGCAGGCACACCGTAAACAGACATCTCCAGACAATTATTCTAACTGGTAGGTGATAAACAAACCACACATGTTATATATAGCATGTTTAAGATTAGCATGCTGTACATTAATCAAATGTATGAATGCACGGGCATGATGGGGATTAAGATGCACCGCACTGTCACGGAACATGTCTCTGATCAATGTATGCATTTCCTGCTGACAAATTGGTATTCACCTACAAAAGGATCAGTTCAAAACCCACTCACGGTTCGCTAACATTGACAAATGAAGTGAAGGGCCGATGAAAGAAAAGAAAGGTTTGATTTGTCTTTGCTGTGCAGAATGTGAAAAGAAAGATACTTACCATGCAGGAAGCAAAAACAAATTGATATCAATTGTGATTGAAATGCATAACAAAAGTAGCAAGGGGGAAAGGTGAGGACAGGCAATCACCAGGATAGACATTTTGTAGAAGGAAGTACAACATAAAGTTAAGATGAAAGAGGAATAATTAGAAACAGTAGGAGTCCATCCAGATGTTCAATCAGACATCAGCCTTTGTGTAGAAACCTCATCAGTCTGCACCATTCATCACAGCCACCGTGGTCAAGTGTAGCTCCTCTGCCGGCTGCTTCTTCAGGCATCTGTCCCCAAAGCCCTGCAGCTCTGCTCGGGTCAGTCAGCTGTGCTCTGCCCCATGCATGCACAAACAGATCAGGAGCTCCAGCCGCACCAGGGGCTCCCATGAACAGCAGACTGCGTGTCTTTGTCCCCATTTCCCCCGGACACCTGCGAGGGAGCATTGATTTGTCCTGATTCCATTCAGCCGTGGTCCCACTGGATTTGAAGTGTCAGGCATCTGTCATACAGCGGCTCCCTGGAGCCCACTAATTCATCACACTCATGAGGGCTAAATCTCCCCACCAGTGATTGGGGGAATGCAGTAATAGAAAGGGAGAAAAAGGCAAAAGCATTTTGAGAAAATGATACAATATAGCACATTTTGCACAGTGTATTCACCGTGCATTTGCTGCTTTTTTTTATGCTGCTAATGTTTAAAAATAATTTAGTGGAGCTTGACCTTTATACAAATTGAATGTGCAAAAAAAAGAAAAATGGACAGTGATACAGATTCAGCCTGAGTACTTTTACTGTGGTGAAAAAAAGAAAACAATTGGCTAAAGTGAGTTGAGAGTGAAAGAGAAAATAGACTGGAACGTCCCCGGGAGCCAGTAAGTTTGGCCGCAGCAGTGGCCGAGTGTGAGATAAAATCAGGAGCTCTGCTGGGATGCCCTTGATTCTCCAGTTGGCTTGACTCGCAGGTCAGTGAGGGGAGGCAGATGTTGTCTGGAGGCATGTCCCATTGGCCTGGTGCGGTCCGCCTGGTGTCTGAGCTGCAGGTGCACAGGGGCTGCTGGTGTGAGGGGCTCAGCAGCTCTAAGCCAGCACTGGGGACATGGGTTTGAGCAGATCTGCTCATTTTGATCCACTGAGGTATAATAATTGATGATCAGCCTTTCTGCCGCATCTGTGACTCACTGGTCCATAATGTAATGCAGCCTTAATACAACACATGGCTGCGAGGACTGGGGGGCCACAGAGTGTCACGCTGTCCTCCATTTCAGGAGAGAGAAATCTGGGCGAACAAGTGACAGTCAACTTTATCTATTATTTTATAAGTGACTGCTGCACAATTCAAAAAACAGCTAAAATGAAAATCATTTGTTGCTGAGTAAAATACAATCAGATGTCTTGGGTGGGAGCTAACACACACAACCACGACAATAGCATAAATAAATAGACCAAATCTCTCTTAGTTGTTCTTTTTATTTAATCTTTAGAGACTAAATAAGTGTGGTGCAGAGGATTGTTACTGTAAGCCCCACTTTTGCATCACACTTTACTTAGTTCTAAACGTGACCTACTTTTTCTCTTCGCCATTAAAAAGCATTCAGTCTGCTGTTTGGCTACTTGATTAATCACCAATTTGCACATATGCACAGATGCTGGCTGCATGCACAACTTCACAGCAGCACAAACAGGGAACAGACAAACACGAGCGATACAAAAGGGGTACACCTTGATCTGGCGCTGAGCAGCCCTCCCACGCAGTACAACTACAGTTAAGAGCTGACATCTCCAGCACAAAACACCACCATTGACAACCTAAGGGTCTTTGAAAGCCTCCACGCACTGATTCGTCTTTGGTGCTGGTTCTCCCTCTGCAGAAAGATCAAACGATGGACCAAAACTCCTGCAGAAAAGTGGGTGTTTGCGTCGTGCCATTGCATGTGTGGAGTAGGAAAAAAAAACTTTGCAAAGATATTCCAAAAAAGGATCAATAGGCTGTCATTATCCTTGCAGCGCTAAACATTTACATCAGCGAGGCGCCTCTGAGAAAGCAGCCCTGTTTCGTGTTTGTTGTCATTGTTGGTCGTTAGTGATCCGATCAAATTTTAATCACACTATTCAGCCTCATTGATTTCAGTTTACCACCGATTGTGTTGAAAGAAATATTGTTCTTTTTTTCCTCCATCAGTGGCAATTACCCAACAATGAGCGCTTGATATCTTTGCGAATTAGGGAGCTGGTGAATAGACTGGATTTGAGAATGTGCAGCTAACAGCTGGGATTACAGGCCAGCATACATATTCATATAGTCACTCACAACTATATAACTGTAGTGTATACTACAGTGTGCCTGTGTGCTTTTGCTTTGATATCTGCACATCCACATTAATGTAAAAAACAAGTTCCAGCAAAACACCTCTACTGTACTATATATTTTCATTTATGCAGGAAGGAATGAGGAATACCATCCTTTTTTCAAATTCTCCAAACCTACAATATATAAAAACATGGTGACAATAGCTCAGTCGGTCAGAGCGTTCGACCACAGATCACAAACATCAGCAGTTCAATTCCCGGTACTCCATCGAGCTGAGCTGCTGTGTCAAGCCGAGCTCAAAGCTCAAGTCTTAGAAAGAGCTTTTAACTATGTATTATGGTACTCATAGTACCATTATACTCACAGTTCCACAGCTTCTACAGTGCGGCACTGTGAGAACCTAGTCAAGCTTGTAAAGTGCATTACGGCACATGGAAAACATCTTGCAAGGGTTGTTCAGGTCTGGATAAATATAAAAGATGGCTCTGAAAGGGGAAGTAGTGAACCCAGTCCAGATGACTACTTTTGAAAACATTTCTGTCTGTAATAAATTGCAAGTTCATATCATTACAAGCATCATAATGTATATTAATTATGTTCACTACACCTCATCACATAGACGTTTTGTCTTTAATTCCCTTCTGTTGTGCATGGAAATGATTAATAATAATCTCTTTAAAAAGTGCCTGCCTTTTACTGATCCCATCTGTCTTACCTTAGCGTAGCATCTGCCATGGCTTAGAGGGCTGTCCACCTCTCGAGTCACGGGGACTTAGGGACATCTGCCGAAGCAGACACTTCCAAACCAGGACCGGCCCATCCTCTTTGTTGACGCTCCGCTGAACTCTGCATTATGTTCTCCATAATTTGCTTTCGGTCGCCGCAGCATCCCGGAATATTGCGTTGGCACTGGCTGGAGACAAAGTCAGACTGGTTGTAATGTGTCCCTTTTCAGTCATTCTGCAAGCGCTTAATTTGATAAAGGCCCAGACGTAATGGCTGTGCTGCATCCTGATAAATGTTGCTAATATGACAGGGGACGCTGGATCTCCCTAACAGTTTCTGAAGAGAAGTTTGGAGGTTAATATGATATGATATTTTCCAGAGGGAATGTATTTAATTTGAAAGGAATGCTTTGTTGGCATTCACTTTCACCCTCTGTAAATTTATGACATATATCATGGACGCATGCAGTACATACACAGCTGTTATGCTACTGGTTGTACAGGTTTTATTGACTCAAACTAATGATTGTAGCAACAGTGGTAACTAGGATGAATGTAATCATTGAAATCATAAGTGCTCTTTACACCAGCCATGTGTAAGACTTATTAGATGTAGGCTATTAGTATGTGCACTAGAAGTAAAAGTACATAACTATACCAAATATGTCAAAATGGTGGTCATTTAGTTACAGTAGTCTTTTACTTGTTGTTAGTCATACTGCAATTTGATACAGTAAATAGAATACAATAAAATACAACCAAATAATCAATTACTCACTACATTGAGTGCCACACTGTTTTTGGGATTTAGCTGTAGAGTGCCACCAATCCAGATATTTGTAGCACCACAGCTATGTTATAGCTATGGACACATGCTATGGCTCGTTTGAAAGATGAGACTCTAAGCTCTCCGTAGGTGAAACCGTTACCGTTGTGACCGTTTAACTCTACGTGCCTCGGTTCCTGATAAATCCTATGCTAAACAGAGGCTATTTTTGGTCAAAATCACTCTTTCTAGAAACGGAGATATCGGGTGTTTTATGAAACACAACTGTCTCTCTCATTTCACTCTCTTCACTGAGCTGTGACTGGAAACAGGGGCTTAAGAAAACAACATCGACTCTTGAGAATGTCTGGGCGTGAGTTTCACGTTGTTTTAAGTGAGCATAGAGCTGAAATATTGTGACACGTCGCGAAGATGCGGTGGTGATCCGCGATAAGCGGCGCTCGCATCTGACACATGGTTTGATTTTAGATCACACAAAACTGTCGGCTTATTCACCGCATTGGTCTGCGATTATGAGGCCGACTGATAAAAAATAAAGAGCAATCTGAAGCACGAGGTGTGGAGATCGTTGTTCTGTGATGCCCTCTGCTCTCACTTTCCGCGTTGTGATGAAATGTTCTGATGAAATGTCCAGAACGTGACTTTTCACAAGTTGTTGATTGTCATTTATTTCATTTCTGTTCGTCACAGGACTCCCCAAATCACACATAAGGGGCCAGATCTTGTGGTTCATAGCGCAGGCTGTAGAGAAGACAAGTACGCAGACGGGTGGCGCTCCTTGCAATCTTCAGTGTCATACCTGGCGCAAAAAGTGGGCAGGACAGGAGGGGGGAACAGACTCGCATTGCGATGTTGTGGTGCCGCACCCTGCCCATGCTTTCCCCAGACCTGCGGTAGGCGGTGGTTTGCGAGGGGGGTTCTCCTGTAAACGCGTAACATGCATAATGCAGCACGCAATGTTTAATAAAGATTAAAGAAATAAAACTGTCCGTCCGCTGCGTGAAGCCACTCGCTGCAGATCCAAGATGAGCGGGCGGGGAAAGAGAGGCAGCAGCCTCGGCGTTGGACACCGTTCGAATGCGCAGTTACGAAATGTAAAGGATTTAATTGATCAGAAACTGTAATATCGGCTGCGGAGGAGTTACAGAGTTATGCAGTAGTTGCAAGAAAACTGTAGCGTATTGGAACATTTAGCTGCAGGATTCTTGGAGCGGCTGAATTGAAAAAAAAAATGCGCTTCTTTCTTTTGGACTGAGCTGTGGCTACACAAGGAGCATCATCAGGAGGTAAAGACTGACACACGATGGAAATGTCTCCTTAAAACGCAGATTAGACGTGGTGTTGTGGAACTTGAAGGCATGTGTGGTTTATTTATGGAAAACGTTGCGTTTAGAGTTGCGCACAGACTGCGCCAGTCACAGGATCTGGCCCTAGGTGTATTAGAGTGTCTAGTTTCGTAATAAAAATCGTTTTTGGCACTCAATGTGTTAATAAAGATAAAAAACATGTGTCAAAAAGAGTTCCTCATGTCTAAATGCATATTAGGATGTCATGTTTGTTTTGAGATTTATGGCAACGTATCTACTCTTGTGACATAGCAATATGCGAATGAATAGTGCTTTAAAGAGTTACCATAATGTTTCACTTCTTCCACCTTTGACAAATGCGTGCCTCCCTTTCTACAGCGTAATCCATATCCATTCTTTTTCCTTCTCACCCTCGAGTGCACACCGATTATTCAATACTCTCTCATGAAGCACAAATTAGAATAAAGTTACTCAAACTGACCACGGTCCGGCCCGGGGCTCATTCAAGCGTCACTGTTTCTCATGCGCTCCTTTCTCTCTCAATCTTTTCCGGGCTAAATGCGTCAGCTCTTCTCCGTATGGTAAAATATGCAATCTGTGCCTGCCAGTCTATGGGCAACTTTTGGGTTAATCCTCATGAATACGTGACTTTATCTGCATGAATAACTCAGAACCTGCTCGCTGCGTAATTGAGGTGCACCAAAGGACACTGTTTATGAATGCCATTTTGTGCTCCATTGTCAAGTTCATAGCCTGAAAATGACTTGTGGAACAATAAATTAATTTTTACAGGCGCCGCGCGTAGAGAGTGATGCAGTAAATTGTATAATCTTCCTTTTGAAAATGCATTTTACATTCGGGCACGGCCTTATCTGCACGAGTTTTATAGCCCTAAAAAAATAAATAAAAAAAAATGCAAGGGATGGTTTTGTTTTGGTGTCTTGTCAGCTGAAAATTAATACGCTATATTTCCTCGTTCTAATCTTCAAAAGTTTGCTCGCATTCACACGTTAACCTATAAACAAAAGTAAAATATCACATACTTTGCTGTGTGCAATATGAGTGTTGTGATATTATATTGAATTTGGCATAGATTTGATCCCCTTCCTGATCCCCCCCCTTGACTGTATTTACATTTGCTTGTTTGAGTAGTGTTGTGAAGATCAGCACACAGCATTGATGAGATGTGACATACATGATCTACATTTTACTTCTTTCGGGGATATTTGCAAGCAGAGAATTAATATTTATGACCTTTTGAAATGATAGGCATTCAGCCAACTGTATTTTGGCTGTGACTGGTGGACAGATTTCTCTCTATTTGTATCTTACACTATGCAACCAGTTGCAATGGGAACATATAAATAACAGTGTTTTGTCAAGGTTGCATGTTTTATAACCCAGATCATGAGCTGAAATGATGAGTCAAATGTATGGACAATGAAGTCGAACAAAATACCTGAATTCAACCTGTAGGTCAACAAACACGTGCCATTCTTTTATCCTACTTTTTCCTTTTTTTGGATGTAAAAAGCAATAATAACTAGAAATGCAATGGCTGCGCCATTGCGATTGACTGCGGAATTGCGGGAAGCGAATGCAGAAATTGCATAAACTGTTCAAATTGCATAAATTGCTTAATTTGCATAATCTATTTTGCATAAACTGGTAAAATGCATAAAATGTCATGTTGCATAAACTGTATAAACTGCATAAAGTGGTAAAATGCATGAATGGGTTAATTTGCATAAATTATGTAAATTGCATAAACTCTTTAAAATTCATAAATCCTAAATGGCATAAACTCTTAAGTTGCATAAACACTTTAAAATGCATAAACTGGTTAAATCCCATAAAGTGGTTACTTTGCATAAATTATTAATATTGCATAAACTTTTATATTCCATAAACTGGTCAAACTGTTGAAAGTGCTTGATTGGCAGAAGCTGCACAAATGGCTGAAAGGCCTGGAGTCTCCCCATTGGCTGGATTCCCACATACACACCAATGCAAAAATTGCAAACTCTCGTATAAAAAAACTGGAAATCTGCAGAAGGACAATTTTTTCTCAAAACCCACAAGTTGCAGAAGCTGAACATGCACAAAGTGCAGAAATTGCATAAAATGCAGAAAAAAGTGCAGAAAAGCATGGATTTGCGGCAGCCCCATTATAAGTCAATGGGAAAAATCTCCGACATTTTGGCCGATTGCGGAAAAACCGTAAGTTGCAGAAGTCCCAAAAGTAA
Organism: Gobius niger; assembly: GCF_951799975.1. Lineage (NCBI taxonomy): Eukaryota > Metazoa > Chordata > Actinopteri > Gobiiformes > Gobiidae > Gobius > Gobius niger. The sequence goes on along the minus strand of NC_136856.1, from coordinate 18,910,031 downwards.
TAGCACCCTTCTCCTCAACATGCGGAACGTTTTGATGCATAACTTGCATAAATTGCACAAAGCATGAAGGTGCTGAAAGCTGGAGAAAATCAGGAAAAAGATGGAAGAGGAATAATAATAAAGAACATGAAAACCAATAATTGACTGCGGAAGAATTCCGCAGTCAATCAATAATAATCATAATATAAAAAAAATAATTGTTAAAGCTCATGGATGTACTTTTTGTGCTGCATTGATGGGACGTCATGTCAGATCTCTTTGTGGAACCCGTTTAACCTCTTAACCCCCGTATGAAATGAGCACATTTTCTCCAGTTTGGCTTGAAGGGCAACAGTGTAATACCTCATTTGAAAGCTAAGACCTACAAAAGTGATCAGTCCCGTTCAGTGGTCAAAACCAGCTTCTTCCAGCTGAGGGTTTTGGGGAAGGTCAAACCCGACCTACCAATATACCAACTTGAGAGAGTGGTCCACGCGCTCATAACGTCACGGCTGGACTATTGTAACTCATTATCTTATGGCCTTGACCAATCGTCCGTCCACAGACTACAGCTAGTCCAGGATGCGGCAGCTGCGTCTGCTCACAGGGACCAGACGACAGGAGCACATTACTCCTGTGCTTTCCTCCAGTAGAATACAGTTTACAATGTTACTATTTGCTTTTAAATCTCTTCATGATCTGGCACCTTCGTATTTAAAAGACTTGCTGAATTTGCACACTCCAGGCAGAACACTGAGGTCTTCGGACCAGTTGCTCTTAGACTGCCCACGGTCCAAACCAAAAACCAGAGGAGATCGGGCCTTTGGTGTTGCCGGCCCTAAACTCTGGAACTCTCTGCCTCTGGCAATCAGAATGGCCTCCTCTGTTGACAATGTAAAAGTCATTGTGGAAAACACATCTCTTTGCACTGGCTTTTAGTTCAAGCTGAGCTAGACATTTTGATTATGCTACAGTTTTGTTTTTGTACATTGTTGCAGTAATATGTTTTTTATGTGTCTGTATTTTTGCACTGAATTTGGAAAGCACTTTGGGGCAGTACTTTCAAATGTGCCGTATAAATATCTTGTGCCGTATAAAAATCTTTTAATCTATTTTTTGTCTCTTTTTTGTGATGTTTTTGTTGCTTTTTCATTGCTTTTTAGTCACGTTTTTGTTGCTTTTGCGTTTTTGTTTCCTCATCGTTATGTTTTTGCTGCTTTTTTGTCACTTGAAGCGTTTTTACCGTGTTGTCATCTCTTTTCTTTTCTTCTTGATTTTTTGTCAAATTTTTTTGCGTTTCATCCTTGTTTTCGTTGCTATTTTGGCGCTTTTTTTTGTTTTTCAGCTCAGTTCAGGTGGGGGTTAAGAGATTTAAATGTCCGCCGAAAGTCTAGCATTGGACCTCGAACCTTGAAACCACATAAATCCTGTGTGCTCACAGTTTCGGAAGCTTTACGGTAACGGCTGCTATTATGACACAGGATATGATGACGAATGTAGAGGCTAATCAAACTTAGCCCATGCACCGGCTGCTTTTAGCCCCTCATCTCCCTCCACAGCACACTTCCTTGTTGTTCGATATCACACCAAAGCCTCTGAGAGGAGCATTGATTTCAGTGGGGTCTTCTTCAGCGCGCAGCCTTGCCCCTTACGCCTAGCACTTGACCCACTTATTTTCTCATCTTTCCCTGTTTTTTCCCCCAGGAGGGTTATGCTTGTACACTGGTTTCCCTGTTATGCGTTATGTCTAGTGGATGCGGGCCAAGTATGATTGCATTGCATATAGTCCGTCTCCTCAGCCCAGCTCCCGCCGCCCACTCGCCTTCCCTGACTCACAGTCGAGGTACATAAACACTAACTGTCTACCTGAATGGGGCCTAGCTAGGCAACAGAATCAGCCAAAGCCAACAGTATAAATCAACGGACAAATTGACATGGAGGGGGGGGGGGGTAAAGCGCAGCATAGAGCATCCTTAAAGTTGTCATCGCAGCCAGTGTGTGAGGAAGATGGATATTGACAAAGCAGTGAACCTGTTCAAAGCGCACCGGGGGCTCATTCGGACTGTGACATCGCACACTAAGCTGTGACCACAAGGATCAAGCCGGTATCGATGGGAAAGCCTATCTCCCCTCATCACTATTGTTCGGCTTGGTTGCATGCACGTTTGTTATTTAAGAAGTCAGAGAGCAGAGAAGCATGATTTTATTCTCACGCCTAGAGCAAGACCAGAGGAGAGATTTTAGCTTGTAACAAAAGAGGACATGGGGGTATTTTGCGTGATAGAAAGAGTATGAAAAGATAAGAACAACAGAAAGAAAGTAGGGGGTAAAAAGAAGAAGAACCAGTTAAATATACAAAATGCAAGATCTTGATAAGGGTTTGTAGGATCCTATAATTTAATAACGGCCAATAACATAATTTGACCAGTTTTAAAGTTATGCACATTTCACCTTTCACTTTCAGTCACTTTTAGGTAAATAAATTACCATTAAAATAGGACTTCACCACAGTGATGGTGCTCTAACTTCACACCCAAGAAGCAAAATAGTCATAGATCTTAAATATTACATTTTAATTCTGGGTTAAAGCAGTACTACGTAGCTTGTTTACCTTAATAAATACTTTCCGTAGTCCCTCTGGGGGTAATACAAGTGTTAATGGGATGATTGGGGGGTCTTTCATCTCCCCCTGGTGTCTCAGGCCAGAAAACCACAATTGCAACTTCGCTGCCTCCAGGTCAGAGGCGCAATGCACACTAATGGAATCACGAAGAAGAAGCTAACAGGCTAATGGGCTAACTGTGGGCTAGCACCACTTAAGCAGTGTTTACAGCAAAGTTTCAGGGAAAAAATGATTTCCATTGTGTAACTGGATGTACAATATCCTTCTCTCCCTTTGTCTTTTCTATCAGCGTAGTATTTACTCTCACGGACAATTAATGAGTAAAAAATGCAATATGCTACGACATCTGCATTGGCGCTCATGGCCTCTTGGGGCATGAGTTACTTGGTTCTACTTTAAGACAATACAACTAATTTATTTATTTTTCCCCTCCCTCCCTTATTGTCAAAAGCATCAACACACCACTGGATCATTTCAGGTCCTTAACTATACCAAAAAGCAAAATATGTCCTCTTTTCTTTTCCTTTTATTTGAAAATTGGCAACTTCAAACAACATGAACAGAGTTAGACTTTATTCACTGACCTGCAGAGGTGGTCCTTGTTTGGCCAGTCCAAGTCATGTCCCTGGTTAGTGACCTCAAGTCCTTTAAACTCTTTGTTGACAAATGTTGTACTGTATTTTCTTGCTGGTGAATGTGCTGGTTTGTGCAGGTAGCATGTCTCTGCAGCACAGAGAGGCCTCAGTGTCAGGAGCAAATCTCTCAGTGGAGGAATAAAAATGAAAGGAACGCAAACAGTGTAAATAAACACTTCGTTCCTGGTTCCATGATTAAGTTGATTCATTGACATGGAGCCGAAACCCCAGTCAAAACTGACTTCAGTTGTAAACATCTGAAAGAAAGGGGACTCGCTTTGGATGATCAAAAGTAGCATTTTCCACACTTGATGTGTTGACCTGGCCTTGTCTCTGCGTCTGCTTGATACATATGCTTTGGAGCTTAATAATTTGTAGCATACCTTAAAAAGATTCATGGAGGGACAACAAGGCTTTCTTGTCTGCAGTCGTTTTAAATCTTCACATTCATACGGATGTACGTTATTCTCACATTATTCATTCATATCTCTGGCAGCCACTATCAGATACTGTAGTGGGAGGGAAAAAAACATAAGTTACAGTGCACATAATGTGCCGCATACAGCAGTAAAGTCTTTGGCGCTGGTTCAGTGTTGACAAATCAGCCGCAGAAGCCAAGTAGCGACATATTTACAACTAAACACAGAGCAGCGGTGTAGCCTGTTGATTTCTTTTTGTATGGAATATGGTGATTTTCTGGATTACACAGCATGCTTTATGCTTTCGATGTGAATGGTGCCATAGGCTTTATCTGCAGCACGTGTCATTATATGTGTCATATATTCATAGCATGTTATAAAATATAGTGCAGGACGCTAAAGCTAACAGCAGGGATCTACTGTATGTGCTTTAATGAAAGTCAAAGCTTTCCTGTTTTTTTTAAAATAAAATAATATGTATGTTGATTATCATAAGGTAATGTTTATGGCATTTTGCTTTGAAAAAATAAAAAAATAACTGGATATCAGTGATTGGAAGGGTTGTAATTTGGGCTGGGACTTTAATACGTTAATTGTGATTAATTAATTACAGAGAATGAATGTCATTTAAAATTGCATCTTTAGCGGCACAGAACAGTGTCTGCTTGACTTTACTGAGGGTTTTGCCCGATGTCACTGCAGCAGCTGAGCAGCCCTGCGTGCCCTCAACTACATGGAGCATGCAAGCTGCTTTGCTGTTTTCTTCCACTTCATTTCAATAGAACTTGTGGGGTTCGGAGGGGTCGACTCAACACGTGCACAGGACCAGGGACAGAGAGAAAAGGCTTTGAGACTTCAGACAGACACACAAAGAATGAGAGAGGAAAGAAGGACAAGGCTGAGCAGGAGAGAGCGAAGACATGGGCACGTCATGTTTGTCCATGCACCTCTTCTTCTTCTGCACCTCGCGGTCTTTCTGTAAACTTAAGTGTGGGATCACAGCTGCTTTGGTCCAAACATTCTCAAGCGTCACAGACAAAACATGAGGAAAAAACAGGGACACAATAGAATAAGGGTTTTAAGTGATAAAATATACCTCTAACAGGTAAATATAACAATTTATATAAAAAGTCTCTGAATAGGTGCATTCATTGTGCTTTTTTCATTGTGAATTGAAAATTAATGGGAACAATCAATCAATCAATCAATCAATCAATCAATCAATCAATCAATCAATCAATCAATCAATCAATCAATCAATCAATCAATCAATCAATTGTTTTGTAAAGCCCAATATCACAACAGGAATTGCCTCACAGGGCTGCACCAAACAAAACAAGACAAAGTAATGTTCAAGCAAATGTAGTGTCAAGACAACCATAATGTCCAAGAGAGGTAATAAGCAGAGCATGGGGAACTGGTGTGCTTTCAAAGCCCACAGTCAGACGGGATAAGACCGGTAGTACAAATACATAGTTTAAGACTGGAGTTTAGCTTTCTTTGGTGCACTGAATAACATTTCCTAATGGGGTTGAGAGCAGGCTTGAGGCAGCTCTGTGGAGATTCTCCCTCACTCTTCCGGATTATCATTTTTAAGCAGTTTCCTTGGGAGCATTCAAAATGAGAATTACAACGACAGGCTTTGACAAAGGACCTTACCAATTTAGTTATTTCGCAAATTTATTTCTTTGTCACACAACATGTAGAGCTTAGCCTTGGTATAGAGGCACAGGCTCATTTATCTCATCACTTATGCGAGACGAACCATTCTGGATTTGAGGATTTTTTCATCTTGGTTTTATTGGCCTTGTTCGACTGTAGAAGACTAGACTCTTCTTTAAGAGGGTGACTTTGGAGCAGAAGTGGGTTTTTGGAACAGTGTGTAAAAGAATTAGATTCAGCGAGTGTAATGATCCAGGTCAGGCATCAAAAGATGTATCATAGAGACGTGGAGTCTCCTCCGTCTGTGGCGCTATGTGCAGTACATGTAATACACGCTTCTGAAGAACAGCTGGAGAATCTCCACTTCCTCAGGTCCTCTCCCTCTGATTTCCTTTTCACTGCCACTGCATTTGCATTTCTTCAGCACGGGCAGGATTTCAGCAAAGAGTGTGATTGCTTTCTTTGCTAGTTAAATGTTTAAAGAAGACAGGCAATTTGAATTGCTGCACAGCTCATCAATATGAAATTGGACTAGTGGAGGAAAACAAAATGTAAGTAGGCAGCCTTGCTCTCATCACTAAATCCACCACTCCATTTTCTGCCCCTTCACCACACTGGAATTAGACAGATAAAAAAAAGGGGAGAGAATACGGCCGAATAGTGCTTTGTTGCTGTAGTTTTCTGTTATGTAGAAGTACAAGGTCCAGAGGTGCTATTTAATATTGTAAATGTGACGCACACAAAATGTGCAGTCACATTTTTTTATGTTTTTTTATAATCATTATTTTTAGTTAGTAGAACTTCAGTTAACACGGGGATTTATAATTCAATGTATTAATGTCTGTCTTTGATTCTGAGGTTATTGCAATATTGGGGTGCGCCACAAGGGGGCAATGTAGTGAGGAAGCAGCGGAACCGCCAGGCGGGGTCGTTCTTTTCAACACGTTTGCGGCCTTCCCTCATACATGAAGCGAGGCTGCATCGAACAACACGCACTGCCTCTTGTCTCATCATTTCTTCCATCTCTTCAGGTAGTAATGTAAAAAGCACATACAATATCACATACAACAAGATTGTTTACTATTGTGGTTGTTAATAGCCATTTTTCAAGTAGTTTGGTAAAGCTAGATTACGTTAGTATGCTGTTTGGTATCGCGGCCGTTGTAGTAAGGCTGCCGCGAGGTCGTGTAATGGCGGCGCCCCACCGTAACTTGAACTCTCCCCGTAACAAACCCATAAGCTCCGAGACATTGTTGAAAAGTGTAATTAATGTTTAAATGCTAGACTGGTTTCATTTAGGATAATATAGTAATGTTTATCTGTTTGGATATATTTTTGGTTCCGTAATTTTGTAAAGAAAGTGAACATTGATTAGCAGACCAAGCGATTGTACTTAGAAACATTATTTTAGTTGTACCCAAGTGACGAAATACACTTGTTTTAAAAAGTAGAAAACTACATATGTAATTAGATATAAGTGAAAGCACTATTTTCTGGTGAAGATTACTAAAGCTAAAAGTAACAGTGATAAACCAGATAAGATAGTAACAAGGTACTTGTACAGTATAAAGGTTACACGTGATTATTGAAATAAAAGGTGAAACATGATTAGACAAAGTAAAAGTATACATGATTTTTGGTAAATACAGAAATGTAATGTATTTGAATAATTTCTGTAATTAAATATACATGAAGCGAGGCTGCATCGAACAACACGCACTGCCTCTTGTCTCATCATTTCTTCCATCTCTTCAGATGGCTTTTTCTGGTGCGGGTCTGCCCCCTAGACCGGACCCGTAACAGAAACGTGGGGGCTCGTCCGGGATCGATGACATCACCAGCCACCGAGGGTCGTCGATCCAGTCCTTAACCCGTGGACCAGCTGCTGTGCCAACGTGCTGCATAACTCCAGGAAAAGGGTCAAGGCAGATGCTGCAGGACCAAGGCCTAAAGTTATAAGCAACAATGGAGGACAGCGAACGCAAGAAGTTGGTGTGGACGGTGAAAAAGGAACTGTTTCGCCTGACAGCTGATAAGTTATCCCAGTTGATCGCTGAGTTCCCAGAATCACCGGACCTAGATCCAACTAAGATCGACAAAAACGATGAAGAGAGTTGCATTGACTTTATAGTGACTTACATGAACAGTGAACACTTGTTGGAGTCAGAAGATCAAGGCGTGTCATTCCTGTTATACCTAAATGACAAGATCGAGGAGATTAAAGAGGGTCACCGCAAAGTTGTAGAGACTGATGAATCCCCTAATCAAGCCATTTCTGAAGGTATCGCACAGCAAATTGACAATGCCCAAGGTGATCGTAACCAAACTCCTCAAGCTGACACCATTGAGTCACAATTAGCCAAGCTTCTCACTTTGACTAAAAGTCTCAAAATGAGTGACACATCTCAAACCATCGCAGATGAAGATAGCCAGTCCCACAGCAATTACTTATCCCACCCCTCTGGGAGCATGATAGCGCTAAAAGACCTACCACTGTTACAGAGGAAGGAGTTTAAGATTCAGGGTGGGCAGATTGGTGATAATGCTTCTGACATAAGCTATGGCAGCATTAGCAAGCAAATAGATAGAGGACTGAAAGAAAATCACACTGAAAGTGAAGTGGTTCAGGCAGTCCTGCGCATCATAAAACCTGGCATTTTCAAAGAAATGCTCACAAGCAAAGATGAAATGTCCATTGCAGAGTTGAAGAGCTTTTTACAGTCACATCTTGGTGAGAAAAGCACAACTGAACTGTTTCAAGGACTCATAACAGCAAAACAAAATGAAAGCGAAACTCCGCAACAGTTTCTATACCGAATGATGGGGCTCAAGCAAAAGTTAATTTTCACGTCAAAGCAGTCAGATTGTGACATTAGGTATGAAGCTCAAACTGTCCAAAATGTGTTCCTGCATACTGTATACCAAGGTTTAAGTGAGAAACATGAGGACATAAGAAGAGAGCTAAAACCTTACCTTTCTGATCAAACAGTGACTGATGACTTGCTCCTAAAGCAAATGACCAAAACTACAAATGAAGAAAGTGAACGCAAAAGGCGTTTAGGCCGCACAACCCGCCCCAAAACTGCCTTTGCTCACAGTAATGAGGCTGAGACAAATGCTGTTTCAAAAGCAAAGCCCAGTCCAGACTTAAAGGCCAAAGATGAGCTTATTCGACAACTTAGTGCTCAAGTCCAAACCTTGACTGATGCAGTTAGCTCTCTCCAAACACAAACTAAGGAACCACAAAACCTCAAGTCAAGTGAGTCAAGTTCACCGTGTACATGCTATTGTCCTGATCGGTCCCGTAAGCCACTGAAGAAGAGCAAATATGGTTGCCCTGACTGTATTGCACATCACAGGACCAACTGCAACCATTGTTTCACTTGTGGAGAAGAAGGACACCGTGCAGTAGGATGTTTAAAAAGAACCAAAAGCTACAAGCAACAGGCACAGAGAAAGGAACTGAATGATAATGACTCTCACTCAGCTAATGGTGCCGCCTGCCATTCTGCTGAGGTAATGTCTGCATCACAAAGAGTAGCAAAGATTTTAGGGCAGAAATGTCTCCTCAAGTGCCACCTTAATGGCTATACAGTGACTGTGCTTCTGGACACAGGTGCTCAAGTCAGCATTGTGGATCGCGCTTGGAGGAAGCTCTATGCCCCACATCAAAGCATACGCCCACTCAGTGAATTACTGGGAGACAAGCCCCTCAATGTGACTGCAGTCAACGGTGAGTCTGTTCCTTATGACGGCTGGATTGAACTGTTATTTAACCTACCTGACAATGATAACCCAGACCTCACAATCAGGGTCCCATTCCTCGTGAGCAGAGTCTGCCTCCCACGTCCCATTTTAGGCTTCAACGTCATCCAAGAGCTTATTCTGGGACAAGAAGGAGCAGATGTGATCTCAGTCATTTCTAAACTACTCAAGGACGCTATGCAGATTCAAGCTGAACAGGCTGACACCATTGTGAACTTTATTCAGACTAATGAATCCAGGTTTGAACAAGCTCGAATCAGAGTCGGACGACGAGGTGCTGTTATACATCCTGGTCAAGTCACTCATCTAAGGTGTCACCTGTCAACCGATTTCAACGCTCCAGTTGCCCTGTTTGAAGTTACTGACCCTGATACCAAGCTGCAGCAACTCGACATTGGCAATGGACTAGTTGAAGTTCACCAAGACAAGCGACCATATGTTGAGATCCCGATAGGTAACCACACAGAGACTGACATCACGTTAGACCATTTGACATTGCTTGGGAGCATACAGTCCATTGACAAAGTTATAGAGACAGCCACTCCAACAGTAAATGACTCGAACGCGCCAGATTGTGTTGTAAGAGAACAACCACCAAGTGAGTCCACATCCCAGCTGTGGCACCCACTCGTTGATGTGAGTCATTTAAGTGATGAACAACAAGCTGTAGTAAAACAAATGCTGTATGAAGAGTCAAATGCATTCTCCCGTGATGAAAATGACATTGGATGCATCCCTAGCCTCCAAATGAACATTACTTTAAAAGACGACATTCCTGTGCAAAGAACGTACTCTGCTATTCCAAAACCACTCTACAAGGAAGTTAAAGAGTACATTCAAGACCTACTTGCCAAGCAGTGGATAGTCAAGTCCAAGTCTCCGTATGCCGCTCCTGTAGTTTGTGTGCGAAAGAAAGACGGCACCCTCCGTCTCTGCATAGACTATAGGCTCCTGAATCAAAAGACAGTCCCAGACAGACATCCCCTCCCCCGCATACAAGATCTTATTGATACGCTGGGGGGATACAGCTGGTTCTCCATTTTAGATCAGGGAAAAGCCTATCATCAAGGCTATGTGGCTGAAGGATCCCGACACATGACCGCATTCATCACTCCATGGGGATTGTACGAGTGGGTGCGCATCCCATTCGGGCTTTCCAACGCGCCTGCCACTTTTCAGAGGAGCATGGAGGAGATGCTGTGCTCCCTGAGGGACGAGTGCTGCATCCCGTATTTGGATGACATCCTCTGTTATGCTAAGACATTCAACGAACATGTTGAGGGACTCCGACATGTCCTACGAGCACTCCAACAACACGGCGTGAAGCTCAGGCCAACCAAATGTGAGCTCTTTCAAAAGGAAGTTCGCTACGTTGGACGTCTCGTCTCTGCGGATGGAGTTCGTGTCGACCCCAAAGACATCGAGGCTATTCAAGCTCTGAAAGAAAAGACACCAAACACGGTTGGAGAGGTTCGCAAACTACTCGGATTTCTCAGCTACTACCGTACGTACATTCAAGATTTTTCAAAGATTGCAAAACCAATGTATGAACTGTTAGTAGCGAAAGACATCAGTGGTGCCAGTCCGCCTCAACAGTCAAAGAAAACGACAAAGCCAAAACGGATACAGGTGCCATCAAAAACACCAATACGCTGGACAGGAGAACACCAGAGTGCGCTAAATCAGCTCATCACAACCCTGTCAAGTCCGCCGGTACTCGCCTATCCAGACTTCAGTCTTCCCTTCGTGCTACACACCGACGCCTCAGAGAAGGGGCTTGGCGCCGTCCTATACCAGCGCCAAGGGGGGAAGCTGAGGGTAATTGCTTATGGGTCGAGAACGCTGACACCAGCCGAGCGTAGGTATCACCTCCACTCAGGTAAACTAGAATTTCTGGCTTTAAAGTGGGCCGTTAGTGAGAAATTCAGAGACTATCTTTACTATGCGTCACACTTTACTGTCTACACGGATAATAATCCGTTAACCTATATCCTGAGCACAGCAAAGCTTAACGCCGTTGGCCACCGCTGGGTCGGTGAGCTTGCTGATTTCCGATTCGAGATTAAGTACAGACCAGGCAAAGTCAACATAGATGCAGACACACTTTCCAGGCTGCCACTAGACATAGACAGCTATGTAGACGCTTGCACAAAAGAACTATCTAGAGACACTATCCAGACCATTTGGGATGGCAGTCGTGCTGCAGAGTCAAAAGATGTAGCTTATGTTGCAGTTCTGGACCTAGCCCAGGACAACCAGACTTCTGACCTACTCCCTGCCATTAGTCATGCTGAGCTAGTGAAAGCACAACAAAGTGACCCGGTCATAGGCCAAGTTGTAAAGCTCAAAGAGACTGTCAAAATGCTAACCAATGACATTAAGAGCAAAGTTAGTGGTCCTTCGCGAAAACTGCTTTATGAGTGGCACAGATTACACCTGAAAGACGGCTTGCTTTACAGACAGACTAACCAGAGACACCAACTTGTCCTTCCGAAAGTGTATCATGAAACAGCCCTTAAGCTTCTCCACAATGACATGAGCCATGTAGGGACTGAAAAGACACTGTCATTAGTCAGAGACCGCTTTTATTGGCCATACATGAAAAGAGATGTAGAGGTTTATGTGACAAGAAGGTGCCCCTGTATTAAAAGCAAAAAGCCTGTCTCACACATTAGAGCACCCATGGGGAGCATTACAACTAGTCAGCCACTAGAGCTCGTGTCCATAGATTATTTACATTTAGAACCTAGTAAAGGCGGTTACCAATATATCCTTGTAGCTGTTGATCATTTTACTAGATATGCCCAGGCATACGCCACTAGAAACAAATCCGGCAAGACAGCCGCTGAGAAACTTTTTGAAGATTTCATCCCCAAGTTTGGCTATCCACACAAGCTGCATCATGACCAGGGGAGAGAATTTGAAAATGACCTCTTTAAAACCCTGCAGCAGTTGAGTAAAGTAGGACATTCACGTACGACACCCTATCATCCTCAAAGCAACCCGGCAGAGAGATTTAACCGCACGCTTCTCCAGATGTTACGGACCCTGGGCGAGAAGGAAAAGGAGAGATGGAAAGATCACCTGGCACACGCTGTCCACGCCTATAACTGCACCAGGCATGAGGCCATAGGTATGTCCCCATTCTACTTAATGTTTGGCAGACATCCTAGACTACCTGTGGACCTTATGTTTGATCTTAACCCTGAACAAGAACCCAGCACTCCTAGAGGTTATGCAGAGAAGTGGGCTGCGAGGATGAGAGAGGCATACAAGATTGCTACTGAGAATAGCCAAAACTCAAGCTCCAAGGGAAAGAAAGCATATGACAAACACACCAGAGGTACTGTTCTTGAGCAAGGTGACCGTGTATTAGTTCGCAACCTGAAAGAGAGAGGAGGTCCTGGTAAATTGAGGTCCTACTGGGAGAACACCATCTATGTTGTAAAAGAGAGAATTGCAGAGGGCCCCGTTTACAAAGTGACACCTGAAAATGGAAATAACAAAGTAAGAACACTTCATCGCAACCTCCTCCTTTTAGTCAATGAGTTGCCAATAGACCTATCTCCCAAAGTCTCACCGGTGAAAAACAGACATCACACAAGAGCTCAAAAACAGACAAGACAAGACCAGAGACTCAGTGACACAAAGTGCAACTCATCTTCAGACTCAGAGGATGATCCAGCACAGTACTGGTTGAGGATTCCCCAGCGTGTCACAAGAGCTCGACCTAGTGGGCATCGGAGAGACTACACAACAGTGCAAGCAGAGCCCACTATGCCCGCTCCTGTAAGAGACACAAGGCAACATGCAACCAAAGAGCAAAACGGGACAAATCAAGAAGATAGGCTCCTTATTGACACTGATCAACCAGAGCCATACGTGGAACAGCATGAGGATGAGGACGGTACACCCGAGATACCAGCACCAGCAGAGGATGCACAGGGTGAGATCGACCAGGAGGACGACGCGGCACCAGCCCAGCAACACCAACCTGCACGAGCCAGTGAGGGAGAAGAGGACGAGTCACAGGTCCGGAGGTCCGCCCGTGCCCGGAAGCCACCGCAGATGTTCACCTATGACTCCCTGGGCCAGCCTTCGTTGCAGTCCTACCAGCCACCACTAGCTGTCGGAGCGGTCGAAGCCTTCCTGCCCCCAGCTGTGCCAGTCTGGGGAATGGACTCCAACATGATGGTATATCGTGCACCATACAGACTCATGCCTCAGCACTATGCATATGCAGTATACCCGTTTACTGCTCCGGTGCATCACATAGCGTTACCAGCTTATTAGGTATTAAAGACTTTGTTGCTTTATGCAAAAGAGACACTATGAAGGTTATTGGTTCATAACAGTAAGAGTAAAGTAATATTTGTAAATGTTCGGAGCCATTTTCTGTCGTCAGGGAGCGTGTGACACACACAAAATGTGCAGTCACATTTTTTTATGTTTTTTTATAATCATTATTTTTAGTTAGTAGAACTTCAGTTAACACGGGGATTTATAATTCAATGTATTAATGTCTGTCTTTGATTCTGAGGTTATTGCAATATTGGGGTGCGCCACAAGGGGGCAATGTAGTGAGGAAGCAGCGGAACCGCCAGGCGGGGTCGTTCTTTTCAACACGTTTGCGGCCTTCCCTCATACATGAAGCGAGGCTGCATCGAACAACACGCACTGCCTCTTGTCTCATCATTTCTTCCATCTCTTCAGGTAGTAATGTAAAAAGCACATACAATATCACATACAACAAGATTGTTTACTATTGTGGTTGTTAATAGCCATTTTTCAAGTAGTTTGGTAAAGCTAGATTACGTTAGTATGCTGTTTGGTATCGCGGCCGTTGTAGTAAGGCTGCCGCGAGGTCGTGTAATGGCGGCGCCCCACCGTAACTTGAACTCTCCCCGTAACAAACCCATAAGCTCCGAGACATTGTTGAAAAGTGTAATTAATGTTTAAATGCTAGACTGGTTTCATTTAGGATAATATAGTAATGTTTATCTGTTTGGATATATTTTTGGTTCCGTAATTTTGTAAAGAAAGTGAACATTGATTAGCAGACCAAGCGATTGTACTTAGAAACATTATTTTAGTTGTACCCAAGTGACGAAATACACTTGTTTTAAAAAGTAGAAAACTACATATGTAATTAGATATAAGTGAAAGCACTATTTTCTGGTGAAGATTACTAAAGCTAAAAGTAACAGTGATAAACCAGATAAGATAGTAACAAGGTACTTGTACAGTATAAAGGTTACACGTGATTATTGAAATAAAAGGTGAAACATGATTAGACAAAGTAAAAGTATACATGATTTTTGGTAAATACAGAAATGTAATGTATTTGAATAATTTCTGTAATTAAATATACATGAAGCGAGGCTGCATCGAACAACACGCACTGCCTCTTGTCTCATCATTTCTTCCATCTCTTCAGATGGCTTTTTCTGGTGCGGGTCTGCCCCCTAGACCGGACCCGTAACATAAACAACTGCCCGTTATATAAGCCCACAGTCAATGTATTGATTACAAATCTCTGTGCATAGACCAGTCATGTTAGCTACTTTAAAACCTCAGCGTATTAGCCCGTAACTGGCCTTGTGTCTGCTAGCCAGCATAAATGCGCTGCATCATTGGGCCCCTGAGCTTGTTATCTGTCATTCAAAACTGTTCACTTGCATTCGTAATGCCACTAAAAACCCACCCGTTGTTTTCTGCCCCCAAATCACGCTGTGCTCCAAGATGTGTCTGTGGCTACAAATTATTAAATTGTATTTCCAATTCTCAAAGGCTGTCAGCACAGTTGCAACAAATAGAATTTTCCAATATAATTACGACTTCTAGCACAATGGAGGAAAAACCAAGCAGCACAAAGGGGATGTAAGCAGTCGGCAACTGGAGCCTAATGTGTTACGTTAGCAGAATGATTGATCATGCTACGTTTGCACAACGATCGCATTCACATCACAGAGAGAAGGTGCCACGTTCTATTCCCAGGCTATGTTACGTCTATTTTCCCTGTGAGGTTTTCATTTTCATTTGTGTCTAAAAGGACATGCATATTTTACACTGAGTTTACTGCTAACTATTCACACAAACTATTCCCAGCACATACTAATTCGGGGTGCGGCGTTTCACCTGACAGAAATATTCAATGTAAAAAAAAAAAAAAGCACAAAATAAAAACTTGATTTTGCCTTGGAGTCGTTTCAATGAAGCATTAGTTAATCTTCCTGCAAGCCCCGGCTCCTTATTTGTAACTTTTTTCAACACGAGTTCAGTGGAGAGAAATAATTTGTATGGAGGGAGACAATCAGAGTTCAAAAGACTTTCTGTCACCGACATCTTTAGCTGATAAAGTGCGGCAGGCAGCGGGGCGAGAGGGAGCCATTTGGGTGCTGACAGATTCCATCATGGATGACTTTAGCATACCTGAGCACTGCTATTTCCCTGCCTTCCCTGTGCCCTTTGCAAGACAGCGGCGCCCATGAATCAAGCTTTATGGGCCTTCAGGATGCCAGAGAGGGCGATCTGTGTAAACCCCTGTTAAAATTCGACTTAACTTGACCAGACACTTACAAGCCGAAAGCCCCGCGGTAGGTCAGAGCTGCGTCTGCACTTTTCATCGGACCAGTGTGGAAAAATATTTGGTTCTCGAGAAGGCTGTGATCTGAATAGTTGATCGCTGTATGATATTACCTCTTAACAAAGAAAATGCAGTTGGTGAGAAAGCGTAGACCATTGCCAGAGTCTTCTATGCAGTATAGTAATCATCAATGAATAAACACAAATAAACAGACAATTTATCCAAGCACACACGGGGCGAAGCCTTTTCCAACACCTTATCCAAACTTTGGTGCACTACTGTATTTCTCTCCGACAAAATGCCCACTGACTCCCAGAATAACAAAGTGAGCCACTATTTCAAGTTGCTTCACAGAAACAAATATTTTTCTCCCAAAGCTGCTCCGTGACCTGGCTTGACTCGCTCTCTGACTTCTCAATACTTTTTGCAGGAAAAAAATTGCCTCTGATCCTGAGCGAGAATAATTATAGTTTCCCTGCGCCTTAAGCTGAATAGCCGTTAGCCGTGGCTCCACAGCAGACAATCAGAACTAAAAAAAATAATAATAATACTGCGGATGTATAAATAGAGTGGTTTGAGCGGGAGCAGAAAATGTTAAGTTATTGTATTGTTTCATTATAATACAAAGCTGATAGGCTAATATCTATGCTGTTTTCTTTTCATTCCAAAAAAGGCCCCGACAGCACAGTTCATCTGTTGAACCAGGAAGAGCTAAAGGCAGACTTTTTATTAGCCGTTTTGTATTATTTCCTATATAGTAATCAAGATGTGTTTGAGATTATTAAAGGTACACTATGTAACTTTTTATGTGAAAAAAAAAGACTTGATATTTGCGTGTATTTGTGTATTTTTAGTGACTTGGTGGCGTTATGGGTGCAGCATGGCACCATTGCTTTCCCTCACAGTGGACTTTATCATGCTCCAGAATCAATTGTTTTGGGGATTCTGGTCCGTTTCTGGTACGAACCAACAACAATTGATCCTGGAGCGTCATAGAGGCCACTGTGAGGGAAAACAAAGGTTGCTGCACCCATAACGCCACCGAGTCATTAAAAGGATGCAATGCGCACAAATATTAAGATTTCTTTTCCACCTAAAAAGTCGCATAGTGCACCTTTAACAAATACCTGCAAAAAAAAAAACATCGACAACAAAAACCCACTGCAATCAATACGCTATCCTCCCCATCTTTCAACTTGATGAAATACGACTGATGCCATTTTAGTCATCCTCAGACAAATGCCCCCGTGGCGGTAAACATTTCCGTTTGATCATTTGAACTCCCAGATGTTTCGTAACAACATGCCTTTCCTCTATAAGGGCCTCGCGCGTTTCGTTGCCTTGACAACAGATTGGGCTCATCAGCAGTCCAAGAGGCACAAGTGCAGGCCATAGGAACAGACCACGCTGATGCACATCAATGGCGCCACGGTATCAGCTGGACTTGGGGGTGTGATGTCTCTCCACTCTGATCTTCCCTCTGAATAATTTGTTGATGTTGTGAAGCCACGTTCCCACACAGCCCTAGTGCATATGTGTGAGCGCGTACATGTGTGTGTGTGTGTGCGTGTGTGTGTGTGTGTATTTTGCCCAAGGTGTGGCAATCATAGGGAATAACACAGCAGCGTGATTGCACACTGCCCTTGAAAAAAAGAGAAAAAAGTATATTCCCAGTTGAACTCCAAACAGCCCGAAGCTCTTCTCACCAAACTCAATATTTTTCCTGCATACAATCTGCTATAGGTAGACATGAAACAAAACAGGAGCATTGGTTTTGTTGGATAATGGTAGAACATGGGTCCCTTGGTATGCTATGATTGCCGGATTTACCGAATGCATAATTTTAAGGTTACAGGATATAGTGAAAGCAAAGCGTAGTAAACGTCTATCAACTGATTGTGTGTGTTATGCAAATTCATGGGCCAGTGACTCTCAACTGGTGGATTGGAGTGCAAAAGTGGATCAGAAGATCTTTTTTGGCCTAAAATCCCTCTTGATAAATTGTTTGGATTGTTTTTTATGTCAAAGTATGTGGATTATGTTTTGACAGGGAGAGACAATGTTGAGAAAGCACAAAGTTACACAATGGGTTTTTTGTTTTGACAGAAACAGAACAATCAGGGTTCTGTTTAGAATGGAAATTATGCAAGCGCATATTAAAACAGGTCCAGACTGCAAATTATTCTGATCAAAAGTTTGATAAATAGATTTTTTTTTTCATGATTAGTTGAAGATGGGTCCAACAATTTAGCTAATGATGCAAATTACTTGTGGTGAATAAATGAATAAACTCACTAATGTTACATGATATTTGGTGATGCCTTTGATAATGTAATATGTGGTGTGCCTTTTTTTTTTTTTTAGCTTAACTGTAATAAACGGTAAAAAAATGGCATGCATTCATATTTTGTTTACTTTATGCTATCCGTGGATCTTTAGTATGTGTTCTATATTGTAGTATTTATACATAATTAGAAGACTGTGACAGTGAAGCGGTGAAATTTTGATTTTGCACTTTTGAGGATAACTTGCGTTTCCATCCACATGTCTGTCTTGAGCTTTTTTTTTTTTTTTTTTACTCTTGAAGCGCTTTCAATCTGACATAGTTTTTCTTTTTGTTAAATGTCACTGACAGGTTTTGACATGACAAACTTAAGTTAGCAGTATCCAGCCTGTCATCCCGTATTTGTAAACAGCCTACATTTCCTCCTGCGCACCAAGGGGAGAGGAGGTGAAGCCTGACGGCAGACAAGGATTTTTAACAACGGCCAACATGCATACATAATGTCCCATTTCAAAACGAGAGAGAGAGAAACTTTATCACTCCATGTGATACAAAGCTTCTTCCGCTCATGGTCAGTGGATACACCTTCACAAATGTCATCTATGAATGGTACACTGAAGTCCAGTAGGCGTTTTTCATTTATATCACAAGGTCAACACGGATGGCAAAGCATTGTAAACACATTGGCCGCCTAACTGCTAGCAGTCCAGAAAATATCCCTAAATGAAAACATTTGATATATACAAGGCTCTATTGTTAGCTACAGCTAGCTAGACGGGCTGAACGATTTTGACAGAAATCAATATTGCAATATTATTTATTTTTTTCAATTAATATTGCATTTGCATTTTATTTCGATTTGTATCGTCATTAATAGATAAATTACTTTTTGTTGCATGAAATTAAAATTAGGCATCATGTATTGTAAGGGTTATATTTATTTTTTAGAGGTAGTATGTCGCTATGTCGGCTGTGTGAATAAACAAGTTTGAAAGTAAAATTGGTACAACAGAATTTTACATCTCAGTGCCAACTGCAGCACGCATAGCTCGTTTTCATCCCAGTGTCGGACATATATGTGAATCCAGTCGGAGGTTGGTGAGCAGTTTATTGACACGAGGAGTGCTTTTGTGATCAGTGCAGGAGGAGCATGACTCTGTATGGAGTGATTAGCGTGATAGCTAACCCAATGCTACAGGCTGCACTATACACACTGATATTTGAAATCTATGGGCATGGTCTAACGCGCACCATAACTAAGCTAAGAAATAAACAAAAGCACATGGCGGGGCGTACGTCGCCTCTCGCCAGCCGCTCCATTCACATCTATGGACAATGGCTCACACGCAAAACCATTAGCTGACATGGAGCAATATCACATGCCTCTGTAATTCGGAAATTGCATTTTGTAATTCAAACGGAAAAGACTCATAAACAAAGGAGCATTTGAAGAGTTTCATTGGACATGAATCATGTTTGGTGCTCAGACCCCGGCGGAAGACATTGAATGCATGGGCAAGATGAATGAATGTAAGAAGAAGTCTGCCCTCCGGAGTCCGGACACTGATGGTGGAAGAGGATGAGGTCTGAGGAGGCTCATCATTGGATGACGAGTCTCAGTAAAGGTGAGCCCAGGTGGAGGAGAGGCAGAGGAGGGTCACAGCACACTGGGAACCGGCCAAGGCAGTGAACAAGGAGACTTAAGAAGGGAATCCTGTGCGATGATTGGTTGAAGCAGGAATGTGCTGCTGCAGTGGCAGGCTGACATGGCTTGAAATAAAGGGATGATTGAATGATTGGTGAGAAGCAGATCGAGATGAGGCAATGAATGAAGTGCTGCAGGTAGGTCTTCCAATTTTTTTGAGGTATATCAGAGGGGCCAAAAAATCCTTCACAAACATGAGCTCTTACGTAAAAACTTTAGTTTACCTTAAGATGTGCTTCAGAAACATTCTCTTTATTACTAACCTTAAACAATGTCACAGACCATTGTTATAAGGCTGTAATAATTGATAGTGTGCTAGAGAGTGCTACACTGGATTTGGAGTGACGTTGTGTAAAAACAAAAACAGGCGTTAAAGAATAATAACGCAAGCGCTGATGTTTGCATATTTAGAGTGCCCCAGCTCCTGCTTTTAATATTGTAATAACACTGTTGCCATCAAATGTCAAAACCATTTAAAATATTGATACTTTTTCTTTTGGTTGCATCGCTCCAATCTTTTCCAGATTTGACCCCTTACTTCGTGATGAATTACACCAACTTTTCCCTGTAAGGTGAACAAACCCATACTGGCGACATCAGCGGCTACATGCTGCGTGTTTATCGATCGCCGTAGCTTAGCCGCGCAATTGCTGTCTTCCATCGTTGCAGACAGTGCCGATAGAAATCCTGCAGATCTCAATGGCTCAGGCGGGTTTAACTCATCAGCAGAATCGCAGTGGCTCAGCTCCCCGGGGACTTGGACCAGGGGATACATCAAGGGCAGGTGTGAGCAGACAGATGACCCCCGTGACCTCTGCCTCCCACTATCTGACCTTGGAACGAGATTTCTGTCTCTGAGCTCAGACTTAAATCCTCCCCACTAGATCAATTTGATGATGTATGGAGGTTTGGTGTGCGGAAGCCGGGGATAAGAGCTCCATATTGACGTGTAAAGAGACACGCGGGAGTTGGGGTAACCGTGAAGTCAACGCACACTGTTTTTTCCACCCCCTACGCATTTGAAATGTGCTTGATTCAGCAAAAAAGCAAAATCACAAAAATAATCCTGGCTTAGCAATGCAGATGTTCTATTTGTACTTCTGAATAGCATTTATTGGCATGTTCCCAAATCACCAGCTAGGCGACACGACTTAAGGCACAGTAATTATATTTTGGGAAACCAACTGCCAAGACTTCTGACAACCCAGTGTGAAGTCCGTCTCTATGGTAACTGTTGTACAGGATGATGATTATTTTGACCTCCAAACATGCGACTGACATTGACAGGAGTGGACACTTTATTGACCGAGTTGATTTTGCTTTTTGACTGACGTAATCATAAATATGTGAGAGCAGCACTTAAGTTTTAGCAGTGGAAAGCAGCTTAGTTGGTGGAAGCATAGAAATCATAGAAACGCCTTTAGCTATCTGACCCTGTTCCTACAAATGCATCTTTCTTGATTTTGGCATTCTACCCGCATACAAATGTAAAGTATGGTGTGTCCATTTGTACAATGTCTGTGGTATCTAACATACACACTGGGCATTGGATGTGCACAATTTAACGGAATATGATGTAGCATTTAGCTCAGAGGCTACTTTTACGCGCCCAAGTTAAATCAAAAAAGGTCTTTCATAAATGATTTCTAACTGGGCTTTGACCTCACCTAAATGTGGTAGATGAGTTGAGAACAGCTGAAAACATCTGGATCTTTCGTAATTTGTGTTGTTTGAACCCTCCGTGGGAATACAGATGGCATCTCTGGAACCGCTCATATATGGTCATGTTTGAAAACAGTTATGGGGGGAAACCAATGGGCAAGGAACGTGCTTCTCTACATTGTCCTTATGGTGGTGAGCTGACATTGCTTTAATACCGCCCCCTTGTGGCCAGGGGCGACTCCAAGAGACACTTGGAAGCATTGATTCTAATGAGACGTCTGACCTCCCAAGAACAGCTTACAAGCCTGGCTCCAAAGAGTTTTTCTAATTCTAAAAATCGCTATGACCACGCTGGGGGAAGTGAAAGATTTTTAACCACGCTAGTTTCTGTTTATCAGCCTGACATTTGGAAGCATTTTCAGTACATTGACTGGCTCCAGAGCCTGTCAATCAAGCTCTGTGGAGGCTCCGCCCGCCCTTTTGCCTTTTTAAGGAACAGGCTGCGTAGGAGATCATCAAGTCATTAAGGTTCACACAGGACTCGGGACCTTTTCTATGATTGGGGCTGAATAGGTATTAATCTATCTCTAATTGTTATATCTATGGGGAAAACATTTTGGTGCAAAAACAAAGCTTTCTCTAATTTTTCAAAAACTACTTTAACAAATGCTGAATTATGAATATAGTTTTCTTCTAAACAAAGATACAAAGACATTGGGAGGAGCAAAGTGGTTCAACAGCCCATAAATACATAAATAACGGAGAATGCTAACATGATGCTTCATGTTAGCATCGTGCTAATGCAAACACTAGCTAGCGCTAGCTACGACTGCCGTTTTTTTGCTTCTACTGAACAATCTGCTGTGAATAAGCATTCATATGGACCCGATTTACCAGAAAATGGCTAAAAAGAGTGAACAATTGTGACAATTGGGCCACGCCCCCTTCTATGACGCGATGCTGTCTGTTTGTGGGTGCTGGCAAACATTTTCATAGAGTTCCCCACAGAGTAACATTAGCTAACAACAGTATATAAAGTAGAGAAAAAAAGCTGCGGAACAACTCCATTAGCCGCTGAGTCACCAGTGGTAAGTGCATTTTATATTTTACGTTTTACGTCTATTATGGAAAAAGCCAGCTACATGGTGCTTTATGAAATGATGATGATGATTGCAATAATGAACTAAATAGGAAAAATAGATTGAACAGGCCAACAGACTCTGAAAGGTTTCCCAGAGTAGCAGGCTTGCTAACTGTACCCATACGTTAGGATCAAATCCATGTCCGTGCATACTTTCATTGTGCCCTTGAGCTATAGTGTCTGCCCCCACTGTCTGTGTACACCCGTGTGTGAATGTTGTGGATGGGTGAGTGGTTCCTTGATGTACAGTAATGTGAGTCCTCAGTGGAGGTTAAAAAGCACGATCTAAATAAGGGACCCTTTACCTTTTTAAGGACTAAGGC
Organism: Gobius niger; assembly: GCF_951799975.1. Classification (NCBI taxonomy): domain Eukaryota; kingdom Metazoa; phylum Chordata; class Actinopteri; order Gobiiformes; family Gobiidae; genus Gobius; species Gobius niger. The sequence continues at coordinate 18,887,247 of NC_136856.1, read as the reverse complement.
AAAATTGTACAAATTTTTTTCTGACATGTCGATCGAGTTCAATAAATTAGCACATCTGCACACAGTATTGATTCATTTTAATTTGGATTAAATTGACTTTGTTTGAACTGAGTATCCAAAATGACAAACTCTACAAACTGACAAACTTGTTTTCTAGCCATGCTCTGATAGAATTAATACGCAAGTTAAATGATTGTCAGCTGCCAAAACCCATCATAATATTTCTTAAATTGTAAAAATCCTCCATTGTAGAAATCCCCTGCATCTGTTGTGCAAGTGAAGTCATGTTGTAGGAAAAACACTGAGGGGTCTATAAAATAGTTGCCATTAGGCCAGAGATCAGCATAGTTTTTATTACCATTGTTTGAAAACAGGTTCACAAACTAGCAATTTTTCTCGGTACAATTGTGCAACATAGAACACATATCACAGAATTTAGATGTCAAACATTCTGATACTTAACAATTACTCCATAAAAGTACAGCTGCAACGACTTTACTTATCAAATATATACTTCAGTAAAAAAGTAAACTGTAAAAACAGTTGACGCTTATAATTAATTAGAAATGACATCGCATTATAGGCTCTTATTATAATCGTTTTCAGCTTCTTCTTCTTCTTCTGAAGTGCTGATTTAAACCACATGAGAACTGCAGCTACTGTAATCGAATTTGTTGTTGTTGTTGTTAATATACCTGCCTCTGTCTGGGTATATGCTTTTAAAACTTTTTTTTTTTTTTTTACAAAATAAGTAGAATCTCAAGGTCTCAAGGGACAAAACTGTATAGATAAAGTGTTAAATGAATATATGTATAGCAATACAAATAAAATGCCACAACTGATATAGCCTTAGATTCATATTTACAGCAGACCCTATTTCTGCTGTTTGGAGCTTAGAGCAGTTTGTACCAAAGCAGCTGTGATCTCACACTATTACAGCAGGTCTGTGGTCAAACGGGTCAATATTACGTCCATGCTGCCTGTACCTGCGTCGCGGCTGCAGGAGGAGGACGAGGACGTGCCCCGTGTCCATCTCCTCTCACGTCGGCACTGAGTCTGCGCTGGTCCCCTTTGCTCTTCATGCGTCTGTGTCTGGAATCAGCGAGTCTATTTCAGTGGCTGCCCCCGGTGTGAGGCGAGGCATCCGTCTCTAAACCGAAACTAAAAAGGCAAAAACACGCTGACGAGACAAGCGCACAAGCTCCTGAGACGAGCGCAGACACTGACGACAAGCCAGTTTTGAAAATGTAAGGAGTAGAAATTACAGATATTTGTGTTTACAAAGTGAGGAGTTAAAGTAAAAAGTCGGCAGGAAAATAAACACTCAAGTGATGAAGTACAGATACCTAAAAAATCTACTTAAGTACAGTAACTGAGTACAAGTACTTTGTTACTTCCCACCTCTGTGTAAGGCTTCAGTCCCAGTTTTTCAAACAATACCATTTACTGTTCCCATTACAAAGATTCTAACATAAATAGTTGTATTGTATGCAAAGGATTGTTATGACTCAGCTGTGCTTCAAACATATAAATGAATATGATCTGTCCCCTGTATGTGGCACATGTGGTGGGAACACGAAGCAGGTGGTGGTTGGAGATTTCTCACCTTTGGAAGTAGCAGTAGAGGCAGATGGCAGGCCTTTAGGGTCCACAGCACACAGTCGACAGCGAGTTACAGACCAGAGGGAAATGGGACGGCTGATAACCTCCATCCTATGGTTCCATCTGCTGAGTCCTAACCAAGGACACCACGTTCAGACATTCACGCCTTGTAAAATCCATATCACATCAGCGCTTCATGATTATTGTTTTACATATGAGCAGTTTTAACAAGTTTGACAATTTCACCTGCACTTTAGTGGACACATGAACATGAATAAGTGCTTGATTTTAAGTGTCAATTTGTACTGCTGCTTGTTGTAAAATTTCAAACAGGGACGTAAATACATATTTTCACTAGCCTGACATAGAAGGCTGTGACGTCACATGGATACAACCTATTAATTAGGGGAAAACATTGTAAAAAAAAAAATGTATTAAATTAGATAAGTTGAACTGAACCACTAGTGTCACATTTTCTTGCATACCAATTTGTAACAGTATACACTTTAGTCTGTCAAAACATGATTACTCTGTTAGATCTGCACCACATTCACGTATTATATAATTATGTCCAGTCTAATTACACATTGTCAACTTTTAATTGCAGTTCCAATACTCTTTCTCTTCTTCCATTATGGTATGAATCTCATAATAACTGTGGTGAAAGTTATTCAAATGGATCGAACCTAGCGTTTACCTGCAGCACAAAGAAATCTGGACCGGCTTCAAGACATCATTCACAGCCCATCTGTGCGGCTCATGGCGTGATCTAGAAAGCATGCAAAGGCAATTGTCAGAAACACATGCCAAACTGCCTGCTTTGTCCCGCTGAAACAAAGTGCTCCATGTTCTCTGTATTCTGTGGGGGTTTAGAAAGGATGCTCGCCGGCACAATGAGACTATCTCAATCCCATTGTGGCCTTGTTCTCTGAATCAAATAGTAAAGAAATACTGTTGTTTCTAATTGCAGTTCTCCCGTATTATCCCTCAACTGGGTGCAATCTAGCTCCATTCATGGCCGCTGTAATCAGTGTGCCGGAGAATTACTAGCAAACATCATTCAGCCTGTTATAATTACAAAACAGACATTCGCACGGGCCGGCAGTGCCATGGAATGCACTGTGGCTGTGTATGCCAAACTATGGGAAAGTCACAATTGTTCCTGGTTTTGTAACAACGATAACAAAATCTGAACTTCAATATATTGAGGCAGGGAAATATCGCGATAAATGATATAACTGTGGATCACTTGATGCCACTGAAATTAACTTTAAAAAAAATGGAAAATTTAGTAATCCCTTGTTCTAAAAGTAGTAACATATCCTTAATAACATGAGTTGCTTTTAGGCCTGTCACGATAACAAAATCTGAACTTCAATATACTGAGGCAGGAAAATATCACAATGAATTATATTATTGTGCACCACTTGATGCCACTGAAACAAACTTAAAAAAAAAATATATATAGATATATTTAGTAATCCCTTGTTCTAAAAGTAAATAGTAATGTATCCTTCATAACACATAAGTTGCAGTTAGGCCGGGCATGATTTTTGAACTTTGATATATTGAGGCAGGAAAATATCGCAATAAATGATATTATTGTGGACCACTTGATGCCACTGAAACTAACTTTTAAAAAATGGAAAATTTAGTAATCCCTTGTTCTTAAACTAGTAACATATCCTTCATAACACATGAGTTGCCTTTAGGCCTGTCACGATAACAAAATCTGAACTTCGATATATTGAAGCAGGAAAATATCGTGATAAATGGAAAATATAGTAATCCCTTATTCTAAAAGTACACAGTAACGTATCCTTCATAACACATGAGACGCAATTAGGCCTGTCATGATTTTGATGATCGATATATTGACACAGGAAAATATCACGATAAACGATAATGTTGACCAGATACCAGATATTTTCTACTTTAAAGCGTGAAAATGACAGTAACCTGTGTTCAATCTAGTATTTATCATGACGACCCTAAGTGCTACCCTGTTATTTTCAATTTACTCAAAGCGAATTGTGTTAAATGATGCCAAAAAAGTGTTCAACATCAGAAGGCACTTGGATGATCCCATCTCCACAAATCTGGCCCTTTTTTTTTTTTTTAGAAGGAAGCCTGGACATTTTTTTTTACATTAATCCCATCAGATGAGGTGCCTGTCACATGTTGTATTAAAGGGGGTGTCCGGATGTGACAGGAGGTCCTCTGCTGCTCTCTGAATGGAGGACGGCTACAGTAGTGAATCAAAGGCTGCAGTCAAACAACAGCTGTTTGTACTTATGTAATGGCTGCAGGACCACTGTTCATATGCCGGCTCGTTGGAGCTGTCACCAAACATTAATCACTGCTCTGTCTGTGGGGCCACACTGTCAACTCAGTTTAGGGCATCAGCGGCAGACTGTAGAAGGACACACGGTCTGAGCAGGATTCTATCACCTGCTCACTCTTCAGCAACACGTATAAATGATGCTGTTTGAGATTAGGTTTATTTCACTATGCAGTCGTGGTTGAGCTCAGAGCTAGATCCGAGTACTGAACACCTTTTGGCTGAAAAAACGAGCGCTCCTGATTTCTTTTTGAAGAGCCTTCTCACACCAACCTCACCAATTCCATCGTCCGATTTTATTTCAATCTATAATATACACATAATTCAAAGTGAACCCATTGGAATTGTCCTCTTTTGAGTCTTGCTTCATGCTCTGGTAAAGTCAGTTTGTCTGTTATGTTACAGACGGACCCAGGATGAATTATAAAAAGGACACAGCAGGTAAAAACATGCATTTTTTTTTACAGAGTAGTCAATCTTTTTGCTGTTTTTTCCCCCTAACATCTTAGTTTTAAAGCGGAAATTAAGTACAATGCCTATTTTGTGACGTTTTGTCAGCTAGCGAGCCAGGGATTTCCCGGGCGCACTGTCCGTTTTCCCACGCCTATTCATTCACAAATATTGGCATATTTAGTACACTTGTGTAATACGAAAGGAAGCCAAGATGATGCTCTAATCCAAATATGGTCATTTCCTTTACTGGGAGACAGCAGTGGCGAGACAAGATAAGTGTACATGGGCATGTTCAGACATTGCAAAACTTTACCTGTTTTCACTCCACTCATGCAACAACATTTCCACTTTAGTAGCTCCTACAGACTCCAAACCTTCCAGTCTCGTACTTAATATTTTGAATGTATACATCCCAGAGGGTTAAGGAGCCTTCAAATCACCTTGAACAGTCTTCCACTAATTGATCAAAACAGACTAAGACTGTGACACAAGCTTGAAAAATGAAGCATGGCTGACCATTGGGAAGCAAAACTAACTGCCGTCCACTGGTAATATGGCATTTAAATCTGCGTTCAGGCGATTGTTGTGCCTCATAATTTCATTCAGTTCAGGGAAGCCTTTGTTCCAAATAAATGTCTATTATACAAATGGGTGTGCAACTACATTTAACTAAGTGCCATTTTATTTCCTCAGTTACTATTGCTTATATTTTACCAACAACAAGTGAATAATTAATGCAGTGAACCGTTAAAGCGAGATGTACAGTTTAGCCCGGCTCATAATTGCTTTTTCAAAGACTAGCCTTGGAGGTAATTAGAGGTCCCAGTAAAAACACTATGCGTTCAGATAATCAGACTGCCATTAATACCTAGGGAGTATTTTTCTGTTATCGGTTGGACCCTGTGTTGAAAATAAACTCCCCTGGGCCAAAGTACGTGCGAGGCTGCGGATGCTTTGAAAGAAAGTGTTAGTGGATTGATTAGTGCAAAGGTTGCGGCGGATTATTCCCAGCAAATTCATGGCAAACAAAGTTATCGACTGAATAAAACAGATGGCATCTTGTTTAGTAGCAGTGGAGTTGACTAAACTAATTAGAAGCTGTTTTTTGTTTTTTTTTACCTCCTCCACGCACAAAATAGGCTTTCATTGCTTGACCTTTAAAGAGGGCCAATCGGCAAAGCGGTGATTGAGTGTGAATTTCATTGTGTGGGGAAAACTCATCTTCACTGATCAAATTAAGTGAAAAGCTGAGACTTTAGAGAAGAAGGCTCACATGGTGTTTCTGGAGTAAAACAATAGTGGAGTGGATATCCGTGGGTACATAGTGGGTATTTTGAAATTCATCTGTTGAGACACCTACAAAACAGATGGCAGATGACAGTGGAATTAGAGGGTGGATGATTCATTACCATTTCACTTATCAAAATCTAAGTGTCTGTTATCGAGGAAATGGAAAGCATTGGTTTTGTCTCAGTGGGCCTGAGTAATAATGGGTTAAGTCATATTTTGGAAGCACTTCACAGCGCTGCCGAATAACAGGACTGAAATAGTACGATAGCTACGAGTGTAATTTAACAATGTGGTTATTGGCAAGGGAAGTTTATAAGTGCAATTCGAACAGAAAGTTATTCAAAAGTGCTTTACAGAACAGGAATGTATTAAAGCAGAACTAAGTAACTTGTTTACCTTACCAAATCCATACAACTGTTTATGGGGTATTTCATCTCCCCCTGGTGTTTCTGGCCTGAAAACCACAATTTGCAACTTTCCTGCACCGGGTCGGAGCCATCAATAAACACTAATAGAACCACGAAGAAGAAGCTAACAGGCTAATGGGCAAAGCTAACTGCAGGCTAGCGCCACTTTAAACAGTGTTTACAGCCAAGTTTGAGTGACAAAAATGATCTCCATTGTCTAATTGGATGTACAATATCCCTCTCTCCTTTTGTCTTTTCTGTCAGCGTAGTATTTACTCTCACGGACAATTAATGAGCAAAAATGTGTAACATGCAATGACACCTGCAGTAGCGCTTATGGCCTCCAGGGGCATGAGTTGCTTAGTACTGCTTTAAAAGTATAGACAACATGATATGGAGTAAATACTTTCAGTTTTCTTTGCAGAGTTAAACCGATTTTTTTTTTTCAAAACTCAAAAAAAAAAAAATAACGGGGAGGAGGGGTAGCTCATTAAAATGAAACTCATGCTCGAAACTGCACCAATAACATCTGTACAATTAAAATAATTGAGTTTAGACGTCGCCCCTTCCCCCAGAACCTCAGTTTCTCTGCTCCACAGCTCAGACGTGTCTCTCTCTCAGCGCCCTCCTGTCTTTCCTCTCTCACTCGCGGCACCAGAGAACACTACATGACACTGTGTTGTTGTCAGGAGATCTGAACTGAAGTTTGCAGAAAATGTACTATACGTCTGTACGAGCGGGCCGTGCGTGAAGTCTCCACAGACACTCCTACGTGCCAATCCGAAAGTATCATCGTTCGCATTGGCACGCGTTTCTATAACTCTTGTTTCTCATCCTTCTCATTGAATGTGGAGGGGTTTTTTTTCGTTCTTCTTTCCACCCATCATGTCACTACCTCCCCCTGAGTTATATCAAAAACTCTCCAAACAGGACACTCTCACAAAACAGCAAAATCTCAAAAACCTTGTCTTTTCGAAAACAAACGTCAGCACCTTCATCTCTGCTTGCCTTTGTCTTAGCGGATTAACATACGGCATTACCGGTCTCACCTGTCTGTTTTGTATCCCTATACTTTTTTTTTACTTACAAAAGGAGGAAAAGCACACTACTCTATAAAACACACATCCATTCACACTCTGTCTATTTACTTGCCTATTCATATTTCCCACAATTCACACACTATTTGAGTAATTGATGCGGCATGCCCGGTGCCGGTCCTTTCACTGGGAAGCACGGCAGCGTCCCCGTTTAATTTTGTTATTTTTCTTACATTAAAAACCTGAGGAAACATCAAAGCCAGAAGATTTAATTAACAATGTGAAGTGTGTGTACAGCCGTCTGCATTTTTTTGCAAATTGCTCTTTGCTAAGAAGGAGAGACTTATCTGGTCCATACAGACACGACGGCGCACCTCAAAAGAAGTGCTGTTGACACAAGGAATGGGGGGGAAATACATGTCTCCCCTCGACAGAATTATCCACTTCACAGGTATATGCAGTTTACACTCTGCAGGTTGAGGCAAATTAATACCCTTTCTTCTGGTAGCAGGGGTTTACAATCCTTTGTTGTGTCCTCTGAAGTCAAAGAAGGAGGGGGGGGGGTTGCCTTTTGAATTGTTTATGAATTGTTATGGCAGTGGTACTTTGCGAGAAACAGAGAGACACTTTTTTTTTTAAATTTAGAGCCTCCATAACAAGTTCAGAATGAGAAAAGCATTTTTACGTTGCATGATGTGCGCAATTGAGTTTGAAAATATGTGTATTTAAGCTTGGGACACCTGGGATCAAACATTCACTTGGTCAGAATTGGTTTGTAAAATAGGCTTTATACTGAGTTCTCCTCAGCTATTTTTCTAATATCACTTATTTTCATTTTATTCTGCGTAATGAAAGTACCATTATAGACGAACCAATTGGGAAAAAAAAGATTATTACGATATTAGTCCAGTTCGCTATGTTTAATATTTCCACTGTTGAGGGATTTTCGTGGAGAGTATATGAAAACTATATATTTTTGGAAACCTCATGGTAAAAGCAATTGAGAACAAACAATTTTTCCATTTGCCCTTGCCATTTTGGATAATTTTACAATAATACAATTTTTCCACTAACGCAAATTCCGGTCATCGCTACGGCAACACCGTGAAAAATATAACAAGGGTTTCATTGACTTTTTTGATTGAAGCGACCAAATGGAATTTTCTGCCAAATTTCATGAATTTCTGCCAAACTACATTGTTTATTCCCCATATAAATGCTATTATCGCTATTGTCTTTACAGATCAGAGCAAATGGAAACTTTCTTTTTGAACTTTCTGATTCAAAATGTATAGTTTTGATACTCTCCACTGAAACCGGCGAAATCACATAGTGAACCGGACTTTATGTGTATAATTCTTCTTTCTGTGGTTGCTCCAAAAGTTCACTAAATGTTGAATTGTTTCATTCAATTGATTCACTAAACACCCTTGATTCCCCAAAATGTTAGCTGAGTAATATGTATAGTATATGAATATAGTTAATATGTGTATATATGTGTAATATGTGTAGAGGCCTCCTGTACAGACACACTGCTACTATACACTGCAAGAAGCCAAACATTTTCCACTGCCACGCCAATGCTTTTAACAAGACACACTTTCTCATTGATAATTTCCCTTTAAATATCAGTCATGATGTACAAAACACCCGGGAGCTAAGTGACAAGATATATTTGGATCCAGGTGAAAATAAAAATACCAGCTGGGCATGATGATCGCTTCAAATTAAAATGGTTTTAAAAGCAGTCATTCATCACATAATGGTGTGTGTACTGTCAAGAGTTGTTATTTTAGCTCCAGATGAGGTATGACGCCTGATTAAATTTGCCTAATGAATAATGAATGGGAAACTGCAGTGGTCACATGCTGGCAAATTAGTAAATGGCTTTTTCTTTTAGCTGTCGGGGAGAGTGATGGTTAACCTGCCTTTGGTGAGTCTATCTCCAGGGTGATGGGTCCCTGAGTGCCACTGTAAATCAGCACCATGATCACAGCGTCAGGGATAGGGAGACAAACCCATTCAATAACATGCAGTTTTTTTAAGGCATACTCATCATCGATAATAGAGCTCCAGAGCGGTATGCAAAGTCAAAACCCTTAACGGTTCGGTGGCACTTTTCAGTATTTGCATGTTCTCCCGGTCTCTTCTCCTACTGAAAAGAGATTCTGAATCTCAGGGGGATGGTTAAGTAAAGGTCAAATAAGTATATGGATGAATGGATGAGTAAATGCACAGTCACTAAACTAAATCAAATCTAAATCTACCACTAAACCAGGTCATAAATAGGCGCTTGACAGTGGGTCATGTGGTGCAGTAGCTAACATCTCCAACCAATGTGCAGTCGTGTTGTCCTTGGGCAGGACAATGTAGCATTGACTATCTGTATGTGACTGACGCAGGAGACATGTGAGCATGATGTGCTGTACTGGAAACAAATTCCACCACCAACTCTGTTGTGTGCCCATTTATAAATGATTCTGATTCACTCACTGGTCTTGAATGTGATGTGGTAGTGAAGGAACATTGATACTCTTCCAGCGCAGCTGTAGCTACAGTTGTGTCTTATTGTACAACGAAAAGCCTTTGCATTACTTTTATTATGAAACCCGGTTTGCACATTAAAACTAGGGCTGTCAATCGATTAATTTTTTAAAATTGCGATTAATCACACTTAATCACATTAATTTTTCTCTAATAATTCTATTCATTTTTAAAACTTGTCCAACATAAAACACTTACATTTAAAGCATTTGATTATTGATTGCACATTTCATTAACCAAATATTCACAGTTTCATAATTATGAGAAAAGCCCAACAGCTTTTAAGTGGGATTTCTTCAGCTCCAGGATTGATAAGTCACATTTTAGTGACTTATCAAGTCACTAAAATGTGCTGAACAAGAAAATGTTCAGCACATTTTCTTTGGTGCTGAACATTGGACAGAATCTACAAACTTCTAGGTTCATAAAGTAGAGTATAAGGACAAAATTTAAATCATTGTTGTTGAAATAGGAAAATTAGACAAGCCTTTTTGATGCATAAGTTAGTCTTTGTCGCTTTTGTTTCATAAAAGTACCTCATCGTGTGAAAGGACTGGAGACTCTTGGCTTACAATATGTAGTTAATACAAGTGCTTTGTCTTTGAAGTCATGTGTGTGCTTTTAAGTGTGTTTGGTCAAAACATATGATGCGATTAATGTGATTAATTTAATTAATCATCATAATTAATTACATCTTCGATTAATGCGATTAATTTGGACTGCTAGTTGAAACCAAGATCTAAACAGGAATCAAGCAGCAATTTGTTTTTTACATTATACACAAAACCAGCACAATCTACCAGAAGAGTAGATACAAGAAGGTGAAGTTTATCCTACAACAAACTTTACCAAAAAATTAGAACAGTGCTCTCGTTTACTGTATTCCCAATCCCTCCTTGATTTGCGGGAGTGTCAATGTTGTTAAAGCTGAATATCTTACGGGGGTATGAAAAACAAACACAATTTATAAGGAAGTGTAAAGAATGACAGAAAGAAGCGTCTGAAATCCAACTGGGAGCAGGGAAATTATTTCATTTCAGGTGACATGTACATTGAGTTAAATTCATATGTTTTTTGCAGTGCGCTGACATTTCTGGGTTAGGAGGTGTCTGCTACCGCCTACCATTAGCATGTTTCACACAAATCTGCATCTGAATCATTTGCTCACAGGGGTAATAATCTTGCTTATTATTCCAGACAGAGCAATGATAGGTCTGCACAGGTACAGCAATAGAAGGCAGTAACAAGAGAAATGTCACTTTAATTATTAGCATATTTGCAAAAGATTGCTCTAATACAAGCGCTTTGAATGGCGCTGTAATTGTCAATGGGAAGGAAGGATCTATTCTTTTATAATTTATTAAAGTCATTATTATAATTACACCTTCAATCAATCATGGCTGACCTTTAGTTAAACGTTGTCTGTGGGAGAAGAATGCTGTACGACAAAAGGAAGTAAGTTAATCACTTTAGAAAATGTTGAAGTTGTATAAATATATAATACCTGGATTTTAATCATATTTTGTGCTCAACCATGATGTTCAAGGATGTTGTTTATAAATATTTGTCAATTAAAACTCAACGTACATTGCGTTATGTAAATCCGTTTCTTTTCTTTTTATCTTCACCTTTTAAGGTCACATTCACACCTGAGACTGGGGACAGAGACCCACGTTTTCAGCCGGACCAGGGTTTACTTCTTTGGTTCCGGATCAGAGTAAAAAAGTGATAATTTCAGCAATTCAAATTACCCCATAATAGAAGATTGTAATTTTGTAAATTTGCACATAATTGAAAATGCAGAGAGATTCACAATTAACTTAGTGGTAATTTAGCATCACTGTGGTTTTGCAGTTTTTCATTTTCAGTCTTGATGAATTTGATTGTACTCATTGTCCCAGTCGCCCTATAATTACCGCTCTTATACATTTTGCACTATGTTTTGCTGTTTTTTGTACCGTTTGTTTATTATATTTGACTCTCCCTTATGGATCAATGTGCTCTCATTTTGACTAAAAGGGTTATTAATGGCATTTATTTTGGACCATCGGGGGTGACTGGTCTGTGTAGCCTGGGAGTGCAGGGGGTTGTGTGAATGTCATCAATCAACATTAGCCCCGTGCTCAGATATTGACTGGAGTTTCGGGTTGAATCTGTGACACCGAAATGGAAGGCAGCGCTGGCGTGGTGCTGCTGGAGTCACCGGGCGCCGGCTCTCTCTTGATTGGCACCGTATCGAGTCTGCCAGGGGAGTCTTTGATTGCATTAGCTGTCAAATAGCACACAATTGTTTTTCGTACACAGATAGTCCCCCCCCCTTCCTCCTCAGGTTTCATTGGCTATGGCTATGGTTAGCCTCTCGGAAAGGAGTTCTCTGGTTCGATTCACGTGCCGCATGAATGAAAATTTACAGCTAATTAGTCCTGACCTGTTCAGCGACAGATCTTGAAATGAGTTGCTCCAGTGGTTTTGAATTTTACATGAACAGAAGGACTTATTATATTTTGGAACCAAATCATCATGAATTTATATTATACTGTATGCTTTACGTGTTAAAAGAATGTGGAATATCCCTTGATCATCAAAGGGATTCTGAATCTCTCCACGGCACTTTACCAGCCCCCCCCCCCCGTAACAATATTTGAACAGGCCATTCTTAAAGCAGAACTACGTAACTCATGCCTCTAGAGGCCATAACTGCCACTGCAGGTGTTGCATTTTTTTTAATCATGAATTGTCCGTGAGAGTAAATACTACGCTGACAGAAAAGACAAAGGGAGAGAGGGATATTGTATATTGTGCCACAACACAACGGAGATAAGTTTTTTCACTCAAACTTGCCTGTAAATACTGCTAAAGTGGCGCTAGCCCGCAGTTAGCTTTGTGATTCCATTAGTGTGCATTGGGCCTCCAACCCGGAGCAGGAAAAGTTTGCAAGGGTGGTTTTCTGATCAGAGACACCAGGGTGAGATGAAAGACCCCCCAATCATCCCATTAAAGCAGTACTAAGTAACGTGTTTACCTTAATAAATCCTTTTCGTAGTCCCTGTGGGGATAATACAAGTGTTAATGGGATGATTTTAGGGTCTTTCATCTCTCCCTGGTGTCTCTGACCAGAAAACCATGTTTGCAACTTGACTGCCACCGGTGCGGAGAAAGCAATACACACTAATGGAATCACGAAGAAGAAGCTAACATGCTAACGGGCAAAGCTAACTGCGGGCTAACGTCACTTTAAACAGTATTTACAGCCAGGTTTGAGTGAAAAAAAATATTTCCATTGTATAATTGGGTGCACAGTAACCCTCTCTCCCTTCGCCTTTCCTGTCAGCGTAGTATTTACTCTCCAAGACAATTAATAAGTTAAAAAATCGTAACTTGCTACTACACCTGCAGTTGCGCTTATGGCCTCTAGGGGGAAGAGTTACTTAGTACTGCTTTAACACTTGTATTACAAACAGGGGGATGGCAAAAGTAACTTCTTTAAAATGTTGGCGTGTGTATTTGCCCGTCACAGGTATACAGTATCAGAAGCCATGCTCTTTGCATCTCTAATCGGGCACTCAACAACGATCACATGAAGTGTTCTTCGGAGAATAGCACTGTTCCTTCCTTGCCCGTGTGAATTTGGTGTGTATTCACTCAAGTCCTGCGCAAATGAAGTTTTTGAATTTCCTGTTATATGGCATTTGTGACTGCTAAGCGGAAGTGTTCCAGGGTTGGAGAGTTTCACCCCTCCTTCCATCCCAAGGTCAGTGGGCAAGACGGGATTTAATTGAAATTGTAAGTGCCTACCTGATAGTTTGAAATAATTAGCAATATCACAGCGAGACAGGTGGAAGTCGGCGATGGACCAAAGTAAAAAAAAAAAAAAGAGGACAACGGATGAGATAAAAATTGGAAAGGCTCATGGCAAGTCATCAATTTCGGTGAATTGAATGTCACTCTGATTGACTGGACTTGACTTTAGATGTCGTGCGTGGAGCGGGAACAAGTGGAGAAAACTAAAAAAGGTGATGGGGAAACTTTGGAGCGAGGTGACTTGGGCCTGATGTAAAATAGGACACTGAATAAATAACCTGTTCTGAGTGAAAGGAGAATGTTTTGTGACTCTCCGAAGGTCATATTAGTTGTCATCGTTTAGAATCATGTCTACAAAGATAGATTCAGGCTGTATTCTTTAAAGCCAAGGCCTTCAAGCTCATCAGCCAAGGTCACTTTTCCTCCACGTGAGCTTGTACGCCATTTAATGTTGATTTGGGATAATTTAGCAACAGTGACTTGAGCAGTTATTTGTGTCCAGATAGAAACTATTCGACTGACTGACTTACTGATTGACTAAGTAGCTAGTTTTACAAAATAGACAGTGGACGATGAATGTCAACGATTGGAGTAAAGGTGATGCCAGGCAGAGGGGGGGCGGAGGAGGGTCGCAGCACGCCGGGAAACGGCCGAGGCAGTGAACGAGGCGGCTTAAGAGGGGAAGCTTGAGATGAAGGGATGAATGGGGGGGCTGCAGGTAGGTCTTGGAATCACACTTAAGCTTCATATCATTTCTAATAACTCATTGACATTTTAAACAGTGATCGAGGAATGTATTACAGAAACAGGCTAAGGATGGGGACAAAAAGGAAATATAGGAAATATAACATCTTTTTGGAGATGTACCATTTTATTTTACAGCGTCGCCGCGCAAAGAGAGCCCCTCAGGACACATACAGGCACCCTTCGGCGTTGACAGCCCACCACGAAAATCAAAGGCAGCGAGGGTGTTAATATCTCATCGCGAGCGCTCTGGGCTAAACACTATAAAAGACATTGAGGTCAATGGGTTGCAGTTGTCTCTAGAGCAAACCAGTTGTGTGGCTATTTTCAGCTTTTCCTCCACGGACAGCAGGAGTCACTGGAGCATTCTCTCTGTCATCAGGGGCACAGCGCAATCAGAGGACCTACTTTCCGCTTTTGCCCTTTCATTTGATTTCTTTGCTATTTTTATGGTGACACAACTCCAAAAACTAAATGAGAATTCTGTTGGACACACTCACTAGGAGCAAATTTAGACAAAACTTTTAATTGAAAGTGTTTTTTTTCTCTCTCTCACTCTTTCTCTCTCTCTCTCGCAAGAATAGTTTCTGTGTGCATGGTTCTGATATGAGAACTCAGCGAGACAGTGGCAACAAACAGTCACACTGAAGCCTTCTTGTTCATTTGTAATTTGGTTCAATTTAGACAAAAAAAACAACAACAACAAACTGTTTATGTCGTTGTTATGGGTGAGGACATGAAACATCGTTAGATCCACCCAGCAGTAAAATCGAGTATTTCCATGCTTATCATGCGCATATTGCGTAGGTTGATCAAATTTAAACCTTTCCCCTTTCATGTTTTGGTATTATAAGGATAGAAAATGAATTAAAAGACTTAATCTGCACATAATTACATTACTCCACACAAGAAGGCAGTCTCCATAGTGATGCATTAAAAGTTTACACTGAATCACCACCAAACAGTTTAGACAAACAGGATCTTGGTAATAATGTTTGAGTGACAACACTGTTCTATGCAGCCCGTTGATAGTCTTGACAACACAATGTACAACCCACTAATGACTTAATTGTCATAATGCATAGGGCAAAATGAGTTCATCTTATGAATATTTATCTCACTATAATGAACAGCTAATGTCCTGGACTGTAAGTGGTCTAATTGAGTTTTATTATGTAGAACACGCATCAGGGCATTTCAGGTGTGACTCTGTCTAGTCGGGCTAAAAATAATTTCCAACACATTATAGATTGTGACAGATAGGTAGTTTTGCGGGGAAATTGCAATAATGGCCAAGATAGCCGTATTAAAAGAGAATTTATTTTCTTTATGAGCAACTATTTGCATTTCACTTACACAAAAAAAAACCACCTCTCATGTATTGTATTTCTTGCCACCACTTTTAAGATGCACATGTTTAGAGCGGTATTGGCTCATTCACCGCTGTCCAAGCCTCTCGCTGTTTACACAGCTCTCTCAGTCTTTGACTTGACAATGCCCGCTCCCAGCCGCCCTCAAATAAAGTGCGCGCTGACAGCAACATTAACACCAGTCACTGAGTAGCTGTGCGATTTTAGTGAGCGTGTATCTGTCAACCCGAGCCTCCAGGAATAAAAGGCGCAGTTCTGAACTTTCCGCGACTGCTGCTCGGGCAGAGGATTGTGACAGTCAACATCAAAACAGGCAAAAGTAAAGCTGCGATTTATTGAATGTGCTCCTTGTGTCTGCTTTCATGTTTACCAGCGCTGCATTATATGACTTTTCCTGGGCTTTCAAGAACATGCCGACGCGGATGAATTAAACATGTTAAGCATAAAAAGACCTGCTGTGAAAAAAAAAAGTCTTACCCTTTATGTGATAACCCCCTTTTTAGACATTCAGTGGACTTATCACAGCGTATAAATAGGACAGAATTCATTATTCAGGGAAAGGTTTCGGTGAAAAATTAATAGTTGTCCCCAGAGGAGGGTCGGTGGCACTTTGGAAAAGGAAAACCTTTAAAGAGTACATGCACACGGGGGATCTGCTGAGACTCTGCCCCTCGTATTAAAACCCTCACTGCACCATGCGCTGTGATATGGGAAAACACAATAATGACTGTGACTAATACTGTACACAGGCACTATTTAGTCTGCAGCTCATTACCAAATGTGTTGAATACAGAAAAGGAACAGAATGAAGCGTGGCTGCTGATAGCTACACACTCCTACGGTATTTCATAACAAAGGACTGCTGATACTGTATTTGGACGATGAATCCATAAGAATGAACACATTCCATTTGTAGTATTGTTCATCAGTTTATGGAAATAGTTGCGTCTATGCCGGGTAAAGTGAATCACAGAGCATCTTAATAATAATGCATTGTTTTTTTTTAATCTTAATAGTAGCATTTGTTGGGGGAGCATTAGACAGCCAGCGAATGTTTCCCCCCCGCTTAAGAGGCACATCAGGCAGGTGGCTATTACACATGATGTTATAACCCGCAATAACAGGCAGGTGGCTGTAGTGTTGTCATGTTATGGTATCCAATCTCACAGACTTGTTTATGACCATTAGCATAGGACATTCTAAAAAAAGGACTGAAGGTGGCTCGAGCAACGTCTTCAAATAAACAATACCCCCTTTTTATGGAACAGCCATGCATTTTCAAAAACACATACCACCAAAATGGCCTTGGTCTTTTACTGTATACATCATTTTCCGTGGTTCCCAAATGGTCCCGGCACTAAAATAGCGACGTACCACTGCTGAGTGCTCTCCACCAGCTTCTGAGTGAACGATGGCCTTCACTGTCCCGCTGTATCCTATCTGCCCGCCCGTGGATGCAATAACCGTAATGTATGGCTAAAGGAAACCGGCGCTAATCATCAATGACTGCAAGATATATAGCCCATGCGGTGGCACCTTGTTTATTAGCTTCCCTTCCTCCTTACCCCTCCACCCACCGCATCCGTGGGCTCCGCACCGGCCAGCAGCGCATCTTCAATGTTAATTTGATTCTTTCTTGTTTTCCATAATAATTGGGGGCAGCAGGTCAGCTTGATGAATTTGCTTGTTACATGACACAGGATGCTGCTCGCCGTTAGTGGCTGCAGTCGGTCTCGCTGTCCGTCGAAGAATTATGCGAAACAATCATAGTCTTTTTTTTTCTTTTTTTCTTTTTTGTTTCTTTTTTTTTACAGCGCTTCCCTTTGTGTCAACATTTTCCAGTTCTTTGTCAACATGTGTAATTATTTTGGGATCTACTCATCCTTCTCATTTCAACCCCCCCCCCCCCCCTTAATTTCATGTTTGGAAAAAAGGAAAAGCGCAGTGTGTTAAAAGTGACATTTACATTTTTAGATCAAAGCCTTCGCCTCAGTAATCGTGATTGTTTAGATAGCTCTTGCTGGAACAATCGGATCTTCTTGCAAATACCAAACAGATATTTTCCCACTTAATCGGCCTCTGTTCTTTATTTCAGTCTTTCTAAAATGCATGTATATTCACCACTTTTCCATATCCCCATCTGGCTCACCATATATGGAAATCTCTACATTTGCAATGCATTTTTGGTTGGATTATATTTTTGTTAAAATCTACATATTCACAGAGTCCAATTGCATACCGTTGATATCCTTGGTGTTTGCATACTGCATGCATATTATACATATTCTTCACTCTTCACTTTAATCTTTATGTGAGGGACAGTATTTTCATGGAGACAGAGCTGTGCTGCACCGTCTGCAATACCTGGTTGCAGAAAATAAATGGCAGTGATCTTCAATCCAAAGAGAATACTACAGATGTAATGTAATATGTGAGTTCATATAACCTGCTGCATAATGAATAATAAATAATACAAACAGAAGTACTTACAAGCGCTGTACAAATCAGGTTCCATTTCATCCTTCAAAATATTTGATTCCACCCAGATGATTGCAACACAGCAGCATGCCTGTGTCAAAGAATAGGCGAATTAAAGCAGTACTACGTAACTTGTTTACCTTAATAAATCCTTTTCGTAGTGCCTCTGGGGGTACTACAAGTGTTAATGGGATGATTGGGGGGTCTTTCATCTCCCTCTGGTGTCTCTGGCCAGAAAACCATGCTTGCAACTTTCCCTGCCTCCGACCCGGTAGCGCAATACACACTAATGGAATCACGAAGAAGAAGCTATGAGCTAACGGGCAAAGCTAGCTGCAGGCTAGCGCCACTTTAGCAGTATTTACAGCCAAGTTTGACAAAAATTATCTCCATTTTGTCATCGGGTTGTGGCACAATGTGCAATATCCCTCTCTCCCTTTGTCTTTTCTGTCAGCGTAGTATTACTCTCACGGACAATTAATGAGTAAAAAAAACTGCAACATGCTATGACACCTGCACTGGCGCTTATGGCCTCTAGGGGCATGAGTTACTGAGTTCTGCCTTTAAGTGAACGGTGATCACAGTTAGTCAGTACTGGTTTGACTACACTGGAATATGTCCAGTGTAGTCTATATGTATGCAATAATGTTGTTAATTGCACATGGTTGTATAAAAAAAAAATCATAATGAGACTACGCAACACAAGGCATGCCCTGGTTGCACCGGTTGCATGTGCTACTTTTTTGCACATGCCATTTTTATCTACAAGCTTTACCCCTCTTTATTACTGTAAAATATATGTATCACCACATATGGTATCAGATA
The DNA here is from genome assembly GCF_951799975.1 of Gobius niger. Taxonomy (NCBI): domain Eukaryota; kingdom Metazoa; phylum Chordata; class Actinopteri; order Gobiiformes; family Gobiidae; genus Gobius; species Gobius niger. Next base: position 18,868,355 of record NC_136856.1, on the reverse strand, counting down.
ATTCAACAAACGTAGTTGGATCCAGTGGGGGATTCTTTAAAATGCACGTGCTTGTTTTGAGCCCGTGCCCCTCATCAAAAGCCAGTGTCTTCTTCTCTGTGTGTCATTGTGGTGATGAAGGCTGATTGCAGATTGTTACTGTGTTTGCTCCTCTCGTCTCTCTGGCCCACGCTGTGTATTTGGTCGGGTCTGATTGTGTTGATGGTGACACCGGCAACGCGTCCTCAGCTGGGGACGCCCAAAACGACTCTGCACATAATGAAGGCGATGTAATCAACCAATGTCACGCACTGCAAAAGTCAAGTGTCACCACCAGAACCACTTTTGGGAGCTCTACCTACCAGACTCACGCTGACGGAAATAAGACCAGTGTGCCGTGTTGACGTTGAGGTCCACTGTCTCACAGCGTTTTACCCAAAATATGTCTGTACCGGGCTGCCCCAAGGCTTAAAGACTTGAAAAAAAAATGAATTGAGAACACATACATGTCGGCATATTTGAGTTATTGAGTTATTACTGAACCCATATACTCATCAGCCCCTCATAGTTTGATCACTTCTTCTTCTTCAGATTCTCGGGGTGGTCTGTGCCGCCTTTCTTTCTTTTTTGCTGGCACAAACTTTTCTGAGCGGGTACTTTCCCACAGGTTTTTTTGACAACAAAGGTGACTGTGGCGAGAGAAGACATTTACATTAAATTACCTCTGCATTTTGTTTGTGTTCGTTGTAATAGAAATAGCCACCTCAACCCTGCAACATGCTTTTAATCAATGGCAACAAAAAGAAAGACGCTCGTACTTGGCGCCACAGTTGTTGGAGGTATCCTTTCTTTTCTTTGTGCACTTTGTCCTCTCCCCGTGCTTTCTTGTTATTTGTTTTGGTGTTCTAATCTCAGCTCAGTCAATAATATTCTTTGTTGTCTGAAATTGTGTGTCGAGAACAAAAAGGCCCTCCTCTTCGTGCTGAAAGTACCTGTCTGTGACTTTTCTTCCCTCTCTCTCTCTCTCTCGCCGACTCCTAGATAAAGTAATCATTAGATGTTGTTTTCTGAACGCAATTACTTTCTGTTACAATGGGTCAAACGCTGGGAAAAAGCAAGAGGGGTCGGCGGAGGAGGCAAGGGTAGATGGATTACAGGTAGGGAACAGTACAGGTGCTGATGAATGCGTATGTGGCCGCGAGGCTCATCCTTTGTCAGCGGCCGTCTTAGTGAAAGAGTCAGAAGTAATTAGTCGAGTGCAAATACATGGACAACCTTGGTTCGTCTTATCTAATGTTGCATTGCCTTCAGTGCAAAGGCCATTCATTTTACGGCTGCTGTTTGTTAAAGAAAAGCCATTGATTTTCTGACGGCGCCATAGGTCTAGAACTTTTGCATTACTCTTCGGGGAAAATGCCCCAAGGTTGCTTGTGTGTTCACTATTGACACATTTCAAACACATTAAGACATAATGGGAGCCGATAAGTATTTGTCACATTATCCATTGTAGAAAAAATGTGTGAAGATTTTATAATTTTTGCTCAATGTTGCCTTATCATGGCCAAACCTAAGCTGTTAGCATAAGATAATGAATATATTTGTACAGAGAGGTCCATAAAACTTAAAGTACCCTGTCAATAGAAAACTCAAGGATCTTTGGCATTCAAATAGGCAAGAGTGGGTGATCAAGTGGTTTTGAAAGGAGTGCATTCTGGTTATAGTGATGCAGAAGTGGTGAATCTATAGGCTTACAGTCCGGGTTTCAAGGGGGAAAAAAACTGTTATGGAGAGGTCTAGCTTGAGCGGTGGGTTTTTAACAGGCCACCGTTTTCCTGTACTGAGATATTTTCTTACCTGAGCTTAGACGAGTTGATGTGTACCTGTCTGGTCTTTGTGCATGCGCTCAGTCACGCGAAAAGACCGAAGATGTTTTTAGCGTTTCGCCTCTCCTCTATGGGGCCAAACGGGGGTGATGTTAGCAGTAATATTTTCACTTTACTGCACGGACGTCGAACTGCTCGGCTTACAATATAGTACCCCTTTTTATCCGCTTAGAAAATCGACATGTTTCATTTTGTGTAACTCTACTTGGATTGTGTAAGTACTCAAGTAACTGTATTTAAATAGGGAAAGCATCGCTGGTCGCTTCTAACTTCACGCCCGTTTGGCCGAGCGCATGCACAAAGACCAGACTGGTACGCATCAACTCGTCTAAGCTCAGTAATATCTCAGTATGGAAAACGGTGGCCTGTTCCTGAATTCTTATCCAAGCAGGGAAACACCAAGACGAAGATGTACGGTTTTGATTTTGATTTTCGAGGAATAACCCTTTTTCTGTGAGACTGTCAGAGGGCAAGTAGGGCCCAAATGTGTCCACCTTAAATGTTTGAAAAGACCTTACAAAAGTGTAACAATAGAAGCATTACACACAAGAACGCTGCCCTCTGTTGGCCTCTGCCTTGTCTGTGGCTGGCTGACTGTACACCGCCCCTGAGCATTATTTACTTCCCACCAGGTGCCCTTGTGAGCAGTGACAATGACAGCTCTCTTAGCCGTCTCCAGAGATTAGACTGTACCCCTGACTGATAAAAGTAAAGAAATCCAAATAACACCCCGCTCTGACACAGAATAAAAAGTTCATTTTCTCTCACCGCAGCAGTGCCAGCTTTATCCCAGATAAGTCACACTTCTTGCCTATTCCTAATTCAGCTCCACGGCTTTTCATGAGTATAATGTATGCCCTTAAGTTTCCTCGCTTGAGTTAGGCCTAAATTTACATAGACTCATATGGGCACGCACTATCTAACTTTTGAATCAGTCGCATCATCTTATGCATCTTGAAAGCCAAAAAAAAAAAAAAAAAAATGATGAAATGCTGCCAAGCAGGAGGCGCCCACTTGGAATTCAGGGAAAGTGAGGCATTACTCTCTCCTTCAAATAACGATTGCCCGAGCAGTGATGAAAGTAATGGCATCTTGCTTTTCCATCCGACATCAAGCAGTGTTAATAGCGCTATTATTATTAATGGCCATCCATTTGCTTATCCAGATTGTGGGTTTGGAGTGGGTATAGGAGCGAGTTCACTGATAAGGTCTTGGTAATTACAAACCCAATTATTTCAACTGAGATCCTATTTGTTTGAAGATTTTTTTCTTCTCCTGGATTCTTATGTTTCAATCTTTTGGGCTTGTTCCGTTCAAGATGAGGCATTTTTCCACACCCCACTTTCCTTTTGCACAGTCTATTTTTTATGTATTTGTATACTCAGGCAGCAGGGCATTGCAGTTGTGTAATTATTAACAATAGTTTTGATTCAAAAGAGGTCTATATTCATGACTTCTGACTTACTATTTCTTTCTATAATTATTTTCTGGCAGTGGCTCATGTTTTTCTTCCCAAATAAACTGACACAACGTAACAAAAAGCTGTAGGTGAGATTAGGCTGCCTTTGTTTCTCTTTGCTTCAGTTACTGCTTACATTTTCTGTGCACTTTTGTGCTCTTCCAGAAGTTATACGACAGGTAAAAACTGTTGTGGTTGTTAAGTTTCTTAAGGGGAACAGCGAAAAACAACTGCTTGGTAATGACAGTCAATGTGTCAAAGACAATGAAAGTTAACAGACTTCACAGTAACACAGGACACGGTGTTGGCGTGGTGCATTAAAAATGTGAAAATATCCAAAAGTGAAAAAGAGGACTTTAAATGTTATTCTTTTTGTACTTCTTTTTGTTTCTATTCAAAAGGTTGGTCAGTACTGTTTCAATGCATTGTACAGAAACAAAGGTAGTGGCATAACTATCCTGTTATCAATGGACAGTTTTATTATGGAGAGCTGAGAAAGTTATTTTTTATTTTAAAGAGAGACACTTGTCAAATGTTGAATTTGAGGGTTGTGTCAAAACTAATGATGTGTTGAAATTGTTGCAATTGATTAAATTGGATTAAGAAAAGCAATCAAACAACGCAAAGACACAGTATTGATGTGATAATGCTGGTAATAAACAACTGTGATAGATAAGTATCAGGGCCATAGCACCAGATTCTTGTCCCTATAGGTTAGAGGTTAGATTTTAGACCCGAGCCCGAGCCCGGCCCGAGCCCGACCCGACATTCGGGCCGGGCCGGGCCGACATTTCCCGCATGAGAGTCGGGCTCGGGTCGGGTCGGGCTCAAGTTTTTTTTTATTTTTTATTTTTATTAATGTCATTATAATCTCTAATAAAAATCTATGCAATGGGCAGAGTCTATTGGATACAAAATGTGGCAATACGCAATGTAAAATAGAGGAGTCCGGGAGGTAGGTGGTGCAGGTGCGGGGGGCGGGCGCACGTGCTGCTGTGTTGTCACGTTTAAACAGCATGGTCAGGCTGTGATACCGGCGCCACACAGAGAACATCACTCTTCACTCTTTCTCTCAGGACAGCGTTTCATTAACAGTGGATAAATAAGCAGTTTGGTTCCTGTTACTGCGTAAAAAGTAGCTTTTGTAGTGCGCCATGTTTATGAAACATGGAGGAGGAGAGAGAGATACGGAAAAGAGGAGACGGCAAAGAGGAGACAAGACACATTGAGCTGCTCCGCGCCGCGTACGTCTCTGTCCACTCAGGTATGTGCGCTACTGCTACGTGCACGTATGCCGTGCGCGTAGCCGCGTACCTTGCAAACATGGTTCTGCTGTGCAGATGCACTTATCTGAGCCTTAAATAAATAATTATTTACGTCGGGTTTGTTTCGGGTTCGGGCTGACAATTCACGTTAATTGCTCGGGCTGGGTCGGGTCGGGCTTTATAACCGCGGGCTCGGGTTGGGTCGGGCTTGATTTTTTGGGCCCGATCTAATCTCTACTATAGGTACAAACACTAGGAGGTGCACTATGGTCTCTATACGGATTTAGGCAAAACTATGTTTGGACCATTATATACTGGGCCCATACCTGGTCTGCAGGTAAACAGTTCCTTTCCTTCCACGCCCAGTTCAACTCATCACCACATATTGTTGCTTTCTAATGCAAAATGACAACATTGGACCTGACCTTTTCCATATGATAGGCCAATATGGCCATAGGAAATAACATTGTATTGATAGCAGTAGTGATGCATAGTTTGCGAGTACAGATCTGGAAAGAAAGAGTGCACCAATTAACCCCGCAGGATGAGTCTCAGGCCCGGTCCACAGTCTCGACGGTAGTTGGAGGAGTTTAGCGTCCTAGATGCATGCAATTATCCTTTTAATTAGCTATAATGAGTGCGTGCCGCTGAAATAATGGCTCAGATTTGGATGTGTGAACCTTAATGTGAATCAAATCAAGATGTAACTCGCTTTTTCACTAAATATCATCTTTAATATATCAACTGCCATGTTATGTCTTCAACTGCAGCAAAACAAAAAAATAAGCTAAATAGACTAGTAAACACTGTGTTTTGTCTTAGGGCCAGAGTTGGCATTTAAAACTTAGAGGCTTTTTGAGCATAATAAAGATAGAGATGTCAGAAGCTAAAACTCTCAGTAAACAGCTTTTGCATTGGTGTTTTTATACTGCTGTTTTTATTTTGCATAAATCACCTCACTATGACATTACCTTGACGCCGAAATAAACATGTAATTATCTTGATATCGCCAACTGTGTACAGTAATCACACCATTAGCATGCAGCAGTTTGGGCAAGCAGACCAGAAGAGAAGATTAAAGCTTATCATTACTGCTGTACAACCTCCATATCGAAAACACAGTAGGCCAGGCACACAATGTACATTTTTACTGTGCTATGGAATATTTGCACTGAAAGTCTTACTATTATTATTTTTAACACTACCCTGAGTCATTTTGTGTACACCTGGGGAACCTGAACCACAGTCTGGAAATCAATGCCCTAGAACAACTTGTATTCAACAATTGCGCGGTGAAAAAATAAATAAAGCGAATCTACAGCTTCAAACTATTTCAAAAGCTTAAGACAATAAAGGCATTTTTTTTTAAAAGCATTGTCTTTGTTATCTGTGCCTTTCTTATAAATGTGTCAAGGGCTAGTACAAGCCGTCTGAGTGCAGATATGTAAGGTCAGGCGACGGTGGGTGTAGAGGAGTTTGAAGTGCGCCGGGCCAAAGGATGTGTCGATGTTGCAGAAGCAGATTGCTGAAGGGTACCTCTGGTGTCGACCTTGCGTATGACCACAAGTTAGCGCGCTCAGGTTCAAGCCTTGACCTCTGCCACTGTGGGATTTGTACAAGGGAACACAGTTAATAGAATAACCTACAATAAGGCAAAAAGCCACAGAGGTGCTTCAGACCAGGAATCTGAAAGGTCGGATGGGAAGTGGGCTATTATTATTAAGTGTAGTGTTGGACTATACCATCTACATCAAGTGACCATTAACTGCTCGAAACCAGCTCTCTAAACCTACAAAAGAATGATTAGAAAACTTAGACCAAATGAGATCGAAACTAGGGCCCAACCAATATTTGGGTATTTTCGATATCGGACGATAGATGATAACAGATAGAGACTTCTCGTTTTATGCACCGGAAAAGGCTCAATCTGGGCTTTTAAATGAGCTCTCCATACCTTTCTAGTCCTCAGGGGAGAGAAGAAATTGGTCACCAGTTTGTTCACCTATTTTACGTATGTTATGTTGTAGACTTTTGTGTATAATTTCGGAACCATAAGAGATAGAGACTTACCTCTGAAGTACCTACAAAACATAAATATACAGCGCCCCCTGCTGTCACACCTGTCAACGCTGGTGCATATCAGCATCGGCCTCAGAAAAACCCACATCGGTCGACCTCTATTAGATATATGTTTATGATTTAAACCTTTAGTATAATGCTAAATGCATAGACTAGATGCGAGTTGGTCATTTTTATACTCACTACTGCCACCTCAGGTCTTCCGCATAACTGCAGGTTCTATATTAAGCTCGTGCATGACGGCACTTCAGACCCAAAGAAACAACTTTTTGAGTGACAGTGCCGGATTTTAGAGGCAATTCTTAGTTTGGACATTTTTTAAACTCTGTATCCTTTGATATACTATTTGAAAGATAAACAAAAACAAACAAACATCAAATTAAATTACTTAAAATATCGGCCTATATATATATCAGCTATTGGCCATTGACCCCCTTCATATCGGTATCGGACACCAAAAATCCATATCGGTTGGGGCCCTAATCTAAACCCATGACAACATGTTTTTTTTTTGTTTTTGTTTTTTACAACATACATCTAGCTGTGTGTTAAGAGAACTATCGCAAAACTGGAGCCAGATAACCAGATAACCTTGTCAAAAAGGTCCAGGGTTTGATTCCATTCTGTGTGGAGTTTCCATGTTCTCCCCATGTCTGGATGAGTTTGCTCTGGGTGCTCTATTTTATCCCATCGAAACCAAAAAGTACAAGGTCAAATGCAGACGACACATTTCGCTACAGGGACAACATAGTGCACAAACACAAAGACTTTCGACCAGAACTGAAATAGGGGCCGACATAAACTACTCTCAGCAGTTTCTACAATTCATTCAATCTGAACTTTTAGAAACTCCAAGGCACCTGTCTAGAAGAACACCACATACTACTACTGACACCCATGCAGCAGTTTGAAAAGCACGGATCTCTTCTCCTCTAACATTTGCCATTATTCCTGCTTGTCTGCCACTCAAACACTCTTGATGGGAATTTACAAAAGGGATGTTTTGTGCCACTGGGAGGATCTTTGGCGTCAGTGATGTGTGATTCCTCTAGAAAGCTCCGCGGGGTACGATTGTTTCCCCTGAATACAAAAAGACTGCGGTGCCATCACAAGCCACTATACCTCTAGCTTTAGCTGTCAGCGACATCACTCACAGAGAGCTCACACCTGCCCCCAAAAAACCCCTTTACCACAAATCCAAACCATCCCACTGGAATAGGAAAATAGTCCGGTGTCTTTTTTGGAGAGGCTAGAAGTGTAATATTGAATACTAAATTTAGAGACTCTTGACATGGAGCTGTGTGAAGTTACCAAGACATATCTTTCCCTTTTTTTTTTTTTTTTTTATAAAGCAAGTTGAAAAGACACCCTCACCTTTGGCTGTGTTGATAGGTTAAAGCTGGAATAGGGAAGTGTCCCAAAGATGTTTGTGTATGTACAGGCTTGGACGCTTGCTGAATAAGAAGTTCATGCTAATAGCCCCATCAAAAAATCCAGGAGGCATACCTGCTCTGAAAAGACATCAAGAGCTGCATAACACTTGGAGAGGCTTGGCCCCGGTCTATTGTGCCACAGCTCTGAAAATGAGGATGCTGTTTTGCCTCTAAAATTAAGTTTTATTCGCAGAGCATTTTCTGGAAATAACAAGGCTTTTGCAAATATACTCGGACCCACTTCCACATATAGGCTCTAGGCTCTCACCGATGCCAAAATTTGTAGAGGAAAAGAATTGCCAAATTTTCCAGCTGAGAGTTATTTGAGGAAACAGAAGTTATGCTTTTTATGTGTGTATTATATTAATTTATATGATTTATGTCAGCAGAGACCAAACCCATAGATACAGACGGCATCTCAAACTTATGTATCACACATGAATAATAAAGTCAAGCCTTAATCGGGTCCTTATGGATGTTTAACATGACGCATCATGTTCTCCGTTATTTATGTCATTATGGGCAGTTGAACCACTTTGCTCCTTTCCCATGTCTTTGTGTCTTTATAGAGTTCGGAAAAGTGAGGTCATGATTGCAGCAATTGTAAACTAATGGAGATTTTAAAAGTTAAAATACTGAGTTATTGTTCACATGAAAAGACTAATAGCTACACCACAGTGTGTTAGATGTATTTACCAGCAGTCCCTCAGCAGCTAACGGAGTTGTCCCGCAGCTTTTTTCTCCACTTTGTATACTATTTTTAGCTAATGTTATATGTTAATGTTATATATTAGTCAATGGAAGTGTATGCTAACAGCTGCAACTGATGGCGGATCTCCATGGTAACTGTGGAATTTCCCGAACTCTATTGGGTAAAAAACTATATCAATAATTCTGCATTTGTTAAAGTATTTTTTTTAATAAATTGGAGAAAGTTAAGATTTTTCTCTTCTTTGTTTTCCCCCTTAACTGTTTCAAACATGTCCATATACGGGCGATTCCAGAGATGCTGTCTCGGCACTTCCGTTGTATTGACACTTCCGGTCGAGAGCGAAGCCCGTTCATTTAAGCGGAGAACAATTTGATGTTCAGTGGATTGATTTGTGTAAAATGTCAACACTGCAGCGTTTCTCTGCGCGGCCTGAAAACGGCTTTGTTTTCATGTAGTAACTGATTTTATCTGGACCTCTTCGGTCCCATGTTAACTGAGCGCCACGGGAACACAGTAAAAACACAACTTTATCTGAATCTCCTGCTGAAATAACAACAGATAAAAGGCCAAAAACTGTTTTACACCTTCGAACAATATATCTCACCATTTCTCCGGTAAAATTAAGATATTTTTATATTTAAAATAAGCCTTTGTTGTGTATTAGAAACATAATCTGATAATTAATGCCAGAAAAGCATTATTAGGGGAATTCCAGAGTAAATGTAATAATTCTTTGTGATCAGATGTTTAGAAAGAGCCATGTAGTCGGCTCTAAGGCAGATTAAAATCAGCTAAATCCCATTATAATGAATACAGCTAAAGCTCCGTTGGACCCGGAAGTAGAGCGATGACATCATCACTTAACAAACGTATAGGTAGGATAGGTAGGACCATAACTTCAGTTGGAGTGCAGGGGCCTGTACAACTCAATGGGAGAGCGACGGTTTCGGAAAAGAAATCTTCTCACAGAATATCTACGAATGTTGAACCCGATCATAATCCGACGGCTGAAAGTCCTTCCACCTGACCAACATCAAGCACATCCTTCTGAATATTGTCACCACTGGACACCTTTATGAGACAGCTAATTCTTATGTGCTGAGAGAGAAAACTTTGCGACCTGAACCGAGCACACTTTCCCCAAATCTGAAAGCATCAAAACAGCGACGAAAACGAGGATGAATGTGCAACAAAAATGTGACAAAAAATAGACAGAAACGTGCCGGAAAAGCAACAATAGCACTATAGAAAAAAAGCAACAAAAACACATGACTAAAGAGTGATGAAAAAGCAACAAAAAAATCAACAAGAAAGCCCCACTCCGGAAGCTTTTAGATTTGGATAAAGCCTGACATGATACTCTCTGAATCAAAACTTGCACATCAGCTGCAGATAAGAGACAACGCGGCCCAGACTTGGCTCGAGTCTATTGTGCTCGCTCGTAGAATGGGCGAGCTGCATCCATTTTAGCCTTAATGAAGTTAGTGACCCTGTGAAAGGCGACACATTTACCGCCCAGGGGATTTATGCACTCCTGCTCCAAGGCTCGGCTTCAATATGGAGCGAACAGATTTGACTGCACCCGGGCTTTCCAAATATATCCTCAGAATTTATACCGGCCTGTACATTTTCTCACTCCGCTCTCATAATTAAAGTTGACGCTGCACTGTGCAATCTGGTGGAGGACCAAAAATGTGCAAGACCATTCTGCTTGGAAGCTAGACTGTTTCGACCGCGATTTAAGCAGCTGTTACAATATATGTCATGCTTTTTGAAATACAATATTCTGCTAATCAGTACATGGATTAAGTGACTTTCAGAAGGAGCTTTAGTTTACACAATGGTAAGTTTCAGAATAAACAAAAGAATGAACAAAACTGTGAAATTAAATGTATTGGTTGATGAATCAAGATGTGTCCTGAGAAAAAAACTTATTGTGCAAAATCAATTTGTTTTCAACTTCTTAACCCCAGCTTTAACTGAGCACATTTTCTCCAGGCTTTCCCCAAATCTAGAAGCTTCTCAGCTGGAGCTTACAGACAGCCAGTACAGCACTGCAGCGCTTGTGCTTCACAGCTAGAAGGTCCCGGGTTCGATTCCCACCTGGACGGTGGCCTTTCTGTGTGGATTTTGCTTGGTCTCTCTACGTAGGTTTCCTCTGGGTATTCCGGTTTCCCCCACCACTAAAAACATGTACAATAAGGCCTGGAGGAATGAGAGTGTGTTTGAGAGAGCCCATGGGTGACGACGGATGGAAATTAACCCACGGCTACAATCCGGCGTGGCGTGTTTACATGCATGAGGCCCATGTATGTTCATGAACATGCACTGTCTCAACCAAATAAATCAATAAAAATCAATAAAAAAATTTTTAAAAAAATTGAAAGCAAAGACCAACAAAACTCATCTGAGCTAATTGCTCGTAATGGTTGTCACGTTTTTGTTGCTTTTTTTTGTTTCATTTTATGTTTCATTTTTGTGGATTGATCACAGTTACATTACATTAAAATGTGGAAAAAAACATGACAAAAATGTGACAAAAAATTGACAAAAAAATTCAAAAAAATGGACGAAAATGTGACAAAAACATGACGAAAATGTGATGAAAATGTGGCAAAAATCCAACAAAAAAAGCAATGAAAACATGACAAAAATGCTTTGAAAATACAACAAAAACTACTAAAACGTGATAACAAAAACCAGGAAGACGCTTATATGAGTTCTGTAGGTCTTAGCTTTCAAATTTAGACTTTACACTGGCCAAAAATGACGCTGTGACCTTTCCTGTCGAGAAGCTTACAGACTTGGGTAACGCTGGGGAAAATCCACTCGGTTAAGGTGGGAGCTAGAGGGTTAAAGTGCTTCAGTGAAATCAAACAACTGTTGGTAGCATATAGCGCTTCAAACTTTTTTATCATCATTATTTTGTAAACGCTCGTTTGTTTCAAAATGGGAATTACTGTGCGTGACATAAAACAATGAGCACAAGAGATTTTGTCTAAGAGTCTAAGCAACAAAATTATACAATCCTGTCGAAGTGATGCGTGTGAAAGAACTGGCTGTCCCAGCACTTGGGTCTAAGGCCGTTTAATTATTTATAGCATTCTTACTTATGCAAATATACTAAATAATTTCTACATGACAGCTTGAAGCAGGGGCCTAGAAGAGCAATGTGATGTTGAATGAGAAGCACTCTTTCTTTGTTGTGTGCATGTGTGTGTGTGTGTAGACGGGGGTGGGGGATGGGGGGGCGTAGGGTGGGGGTGTTGCGGGCTCCTGGTTGCCTTGGTGCACACTGTTTTACATTCTAATTATGTGGCTGACAGGCTTTATTGGCCAGGCTCAACGCTGCGGCCTCATCCCAGACTCATTCCACATGTGATGTCAGTGAGCGGATAATGAGATAAGATAGTTTGAGTGTTTAGCTTTGCCCGGTGCCATCTTCTTTCATTTATTTAATTTTTTTTCAGCTCCTTCCCTCGTGTGCATAAAATCAGAGGTGGGTAGAGCAGGTCGTCAAAATATGTATTCAAGGAAGAGTAACATTACTTTCAGACAACTTAACTCGAGTAGACGTTTGATCAAAGGAACCTGGATATGTAAAGTAAGGTTTCATCTCTGATCCGAGTTCAGCGTTGCCCAAATCTAAAAGGTTACAGCCTATAGGTGTGCAGTGGGATGTCTCATTTGAAAGCTGAGACCTACAAAACTCATCTAAATTGATCTTCACAAACCTTTATTGATATTATTCACCTTTTTGTTGCTCTTTTGTGGTGTTTTTGTCGCTTTTTCGTCACGTTTTTGTCACTATTGTCAGGAAGCTTTTAGATTTGAGTAATGCCAAACTGGAGAAAATGCTTGGTTCAGGCGGTGGGTTAAGCGATTAAGTATTGGTGAAAATACTTCTTCAGTACTAAGTGTAAAAGTCTCATTTGTGTTATTTCCAAAGAATACACCATAAAATATTGAAAAGCAGTAAATCATGACATTATTCTTGCATAAATTGGAATAATACAGGTGCTCGTCATATAATTAGAATATCATGAAAATGTTATTCAACTTCAAATGTGAAACTATTAGCTTATTACATGCAAAGTGACATATGTCAAGCCTTTGTTATAATTTTGATGATAATAGATGAACTGATAAAATACAATTTTCTGACATTTTAAATGTTTTTTTTACAAACTGTGAGCCATAATACTTAAAATGATGCCGAATAAAGGCTACATATCTCACTTTGTATGTAATGAGTCTATCATATAGTTTGACAGTTTAAGCTGAATAACAGAAGTAAATGCACTTTTTCATGATATTCTAATTATACGACGAGCCCCTGTAATTAAAAATGACTCCTAGAAGAACAGTTTCAAATTTCAAGTGCATTTTCTTGAGTAATGCATCGGTACTGCTCGCCTGTTTGAAATCATGGATGTGCCCAAATCCTGAAATACCGTCATGATTTCAACTTTTTGACCAGATTTGTTTTGGACTCTGACAGATCAAAAGAGTTGTAAAAGTGCGGCGCGCCGACAGTGATTTCATGTAGCAAAGCTTTGTTGAGTCGTTCATTAAATATTTAACACAGTAAAGCCTGTCTACGACACAAACGCAGCCTTTTTTTTTATTATGCTAATTAAGCTTTAGGGAATTCCTTGCGTACTGTAGGTAAACAGAAAGAGTCGTGGGAATAGCAATGGGAATGAAATGCTCCGCTGCTGTTTTCTCATTACCAGATGAAATAAAGCCTTTATCATTTCTCATCAACTTTCATTTTGCTAAAAGCTTGACATTTAGTGGGTCAAAACGCTGATAAGACCTCCTTTGTATATTATGTATATTAGGATTCATGACTTCGTTGTGTCGCCTTAACGGGGGGGAAAAACACTGCTTTCATCTTGTTACATATTGGTAACCCATTCCGTTTGCCATGGTACATTTTCAACCTCTTAACCCCAACCTGAGGATGAAACTACAACAACAAGCGACAGAAATGCGATTAACAATTGACACACAAAAAAAGCAGCGAAAACGTGCCGGAAAAGCAACGATAACACAATAAAAACTGAAAAGTGAAAAGTGACGAATGTGTGATCAAAAAGCAAGGACTAAAGCGATGAAGGAAGCAACAAGAAACGACAAAAAACAACGAAAACAAGACAAAAAAACTTTCAAATGAGGCATTACACTGCTTTGCCTTCCAGTCGAGAAGCTTTTAGATTTGGGTAAAGCCGAACTGGAGAAAATGCACTCGGTTAAATCGGGGGTAAGAGGGATAAACAAAACTGCTGCAAATGACATAAAACCAGCCAAAATATTTTCAACATTACAGTTAAACTAACTTAAATAGTACAAAAATCACCACGGTAAGCCAAAAAATCCATGGCAGGACCCTTGCTATTCTAACTAGGGATGCACCAATCCGATACTGGTATCGGATATCGGAGCCGATACTGGAAAAATATTGGGTGTCGGCTACAAATATCTGATACTGAACCAATACCAGTTTTGGTCAACGCCTTAAAAACACAACATTCACCACCTAGATCTAAGTGAATATGGGGATGCTGTATATCATTGTAAAGCTAAGAACCAGGAGAATTCAATCGCTGAGTTTTAGCCTCCGCAAATGTATTTTTGATCGCCAAAGCAAAATTCTGCGATTAGCAATAGCATGCTAATGCTAACGGAAACTAATCAAGGTTAGGTCAGAATAGAAATAACTGAAGTAGCCAAATAAAATAAAATCGGCCAATGCTGAAGCCAAGTGTTTGTATTTTAGTTTAAGAAATAACTGATCTAACATATTTGTATTGATCAGAATAAACGTCATACTTGTTAAATGTTTATCTAAGAGTTTATCAGTAGATATAATCGATAAGTGATCTGTAACATGATCTTACAATAGAGAAGTCAATTTTTCACTCAGAGAAAGACACTTTTAAGAAATTGTCTTGGTATTGGTAAATATCAGATATCAGCAGATACTCAGCATCGGTAGCAAAAAAGCTGGATTGGTGCATCTCTAATTCTAACTACAGAATATAGTTAGAATTAGAGAGGTAATAGTAATAAAAAGTCGCGATCGCGAATACAGGCGGCTGAAATGAGTTTCCTTCGCAGGGTGGCTGGGTGCACCCTTCGAGATCGGGTGAGGAGCTCAGTTACCCGGGAGGAGCTCAGAGTAGAGTCGCTGCTCCTCCACGTCGAAAGGAGCAGCTGAGGTGGCTCGGGCATCTGTTCCGGATGCCTCCTGGTCGCCTCCCGCGGGAGGTGTTCCAGGCATGTCCTAGTGGGACAAGGCCTCGTGGAAGACCCAGGACACGGTGGTGGGACTATGTCTCCGAGCTGGCCTGGTGTCGCCTCGGGGTCCCCCCAGAACAGCTGGAGGAGGTGTGTGTGGATCGGGAAGTTTGGGCATCTCTGCTGAGACTGCTGCCCCCGCGACCCGGCCCCGGATAAAGCGGAAGAAAATGGATGGATGGATAGTAATAAAAAGTATAACTTCCCACTGCCACTCCGAACAGGGCTTGTAGCTTGTCAACATTATTACTACTGATTGTACTAACCATTTCTTTTCTTTCTCCTGTAGCCATCGAGGTGAACCTGCAGAAAGCGCTGGCCGAAGCCTCTGAGACCTGCACCCAGGAGTGTCTGATCCTTGGCCACTCGGACAGCTGCTGGATGCCCCCCGTGATGGCCCACTTCCAAAGCCCCGTGAACAGCTCACCGGCCTCCACCCCCACCACCGCCTCCACCGGCACCTCCATCTCCGACCCTCTGCACTCCTTCGGCTTCCAGACCTGTCCCCGCGGCGCCAGCAAAGCCACCCTGGTCGGCCTGGGGCTCATGGACGGCCGGCACACTTTGGGTCGGTCTGTGCCCAAAAAAAGCAATGATCTAGACAAAGGAACAAACCGTCCGCAGTTCTACAACACCCTGGACAGACACTATAAGAAAGAGGAGCCTGTTAAGGTCATCCCATTGGCTAGTTTCTCGTCTCCGGGGCAACAGGCCGGAGGAGGGAGCGGATCGTTCTTACACGAGCACCAGCTGTAAAATAGATAAATATTGCATCTCCAAATATATAGGCACCGTCCACAGTGACTTTATAACCTGAATGTGTGGAGGTAATGTTGAACCAGCTCACTCCCAATATCCCCCACAAGTATACAGCACCACTCTTCGTCAAAGTAAATACAGCAAAGTACACGAAGCTGATGACACACCAAAGTTGTTTGATCTCACGTTGAAAGCAAACAAAAAGAAGCTTTGAATCTACATGGGAATTGTAGAGTCCTACAACAGTAAATCACAATGTCAGAAAAGTTCCGTTGCAGTAGTTTGTCTGGCCCCCTGTTAGACTCATGGTCAGCTGGAGGATTAGCTGATTGAGCTTGTTGTGGGTCAACGTGGAAAACCGGAGCACCCAAAGGAAACCCACCCAGACAGAACCTGAACACTCCACACCACAAGGCCCACACGGTCCGGGAATCGAACCCGGGACTTTCTAGCTGTGCAGAGGGGCACTTTGACCTGACACTCATTCCCATTGTGGTTTTCTGATGCGGGACTATGTACTTCATTGGTCCGGCTTAGTCTCCCAAGTGTGTGTGTGTGTGTGTGTGTGTGTCAACGCTTGTGAACAAATGCAGGAACAGTCCTTTGTTTGGAGTGAGCTGAAACGGGCTAAATGTTCATTATAACTTGTGGGTGAATAGTGTTGCTCTTCAAGTTCGTGTGAAATATTGCTCTGTTTAATTCGTGGCACAAGCCTTTAGTAGAAGAAAAGTGTCTTATGCTTTTTCACATTTCTATTTTTGGTCAGGGGGACTGCTGCAGAAAAAAGTCGACACCGCAAAAAGTAGGCCAGCGCAAGACAGCACCGGTAATCTTTCGCATTGAATATTCTCACCATGGACCAGCGCACGCCAAGTATAACACACGCCACTGCTAGGACACACATACCTTAGATGTTTTCCATACGGCGGTTGAACCAAGTCACTCTGTTACAAAGGCTTTCACCCCCACAAGCATTGTGTCTCGGCAGAAAGGGAAGGCAGATGCTGTGGATATCTAGCCTTTTTCTTTTTTTTCTTTTTTTCCTCCACTCCTTTTGTTTGCATTGCTCAGATTTCTAGCGCTCACCAACAGCCACGGAGCCAATTATGAAATTCTCAGTCTAATTACCTTGATATGTGATCTCGCGAGCAGCTTGCGTTGTGGTAAAGGAAGTCTGCAATAACTCGATTGGACACAGAAGAACAAAAGGTGACCAGTGGGCTAAGCTTCTCTGTCTCTTTCCTATCGCGTTGGAGCGCATGATAATTTCATGTTGTTGATGCCAATGTGTTCTTCCCATACAAACTACAAACTGTCTGTTTTTATGTTTATTTTTTTTTTTATGCCACATCACTTTGACATCAGAGACACGAGCAAAACACTATTTAAATGTGGTAATGTGAAGCGCTTGGGCCTGTTGAGTCACTTGCGGCTTTCACAGATCGGGTGCACGATAAACTAAAACAACAGTAATATGTGACTCGACGCATAACTATTCATCTTTTTAGCGTGACATCCAAAACCCGGGCGTCTTCATCATCAGGTGTATGATTCATGTGGTTCATTTTCACCTTAGCATCGTGCAAATTGGGAACAGGGCTAACTCCATATTACAATGTGGGGGCCTCCAGGGAAAGCAACCAGGCGAGTTGTGTTTGCAAAGCTCTTTCCCTAATCTCTCAGTGATGCTTAGGGTCAGAAGAACGATACCTGTGTACAGTTGTTGTTGTTGTTGTTGTTTTCTGCCGCCAAGCTCTGATACAAGTACAAGGACAGGGCCATTTCAATCTCACCTCTGTCAATTATCAAAATGGATTTAATAGAAAACAACCATCTCAAAGATATTTTTCTTCAAACATTAGCTCAGAAGCATGGCGATCCAATTACATTTCATTTAGCTTGTTTTTATATGTTCATTATCCGGAGGCTGATGTGTATACAATTCTCAACAACATTGCATATCAAAGAAGCACAAATCATGGCGACTAGAATGAGGATTTCGATAATAGTATTAAAAAAAACTGCAGCAGATTGGAATCATAATGAATTGAACCTATAAATATTGCTAGGCCTCATTTTGTCTCCAAATACAGAAAGAGCATGAAGGTCGTAGCGAAATGATTGCAAGGGAGTGCAATGTTGCTTTGGAGGCTTCAGTTCAATGATAATGCTTTTATTCATTTACTTTCAATGTATTTATTAAAGGCAATATATCATGTCCGTGGTAAATGAACACACAATAATAACGACACAACAATTGTGAACAGTTTCATTTCGCATGAGGTGTCGCGAGTGTTTTCACACGTCTTTAATTCTGCTGTAATCAAATTGTCTTTTTTTTCCCCTAATGAATATGAATCTTTTACATACTAATTCATGGAATATTTGGAGTTATATGACGCATTGAAACCGCTAACTAACCAATATCCGTAGACCCACGCTCTTACAATCAATGTCAACAGTGTCCGTCTGTTTTATACGATGTAAACTACTGGAAGTTTGTACACAAAACACCTCTGCTGAATTGTACATAGCAGGACCCTTGTTTGGTGGATATGAACTAGAAAGATGCTCCAATCTGACACTGGAATTCACTGTAAAGAAAATGCGCAACAAGTGGACAATCTCTGAAATGTAAACAAACACACACAAAAAAGGCTATGTATGCATAACAGTGATGAGCGTGACTGGGTGTGTTGAAAAAGTGCATGTATGCGTGTATGTATGTATGACTGAAGTGCGCACATATGTGTATACTGGCATGTACCGTGCCAGAATATTTTGTGTACACTAATGTATCTTGTAAAATAATATATATGAAAAAAATATTAAGTATACGCTTGTAATTTAGCCATCAGTCAGCCAGGTTGAATTCTGCATCATTATGAGAGACTTTAGCGCTTGCCAGCAAAATTCTGTATCAGTCCGTTACAGCTAGGCTACTGTGTTCTCACGCCTTTGTAAAATATTCCATTTTCATGATTGAAAAAATTGACCATTCATATGGTGAAATGATTTTTTTTTTTCTTGTATTTGAATTTTACTTAAGGCATTAAATATTGAGTCTTCAAAAATAGAATGTTCCCCTGTCTTTTCTTCTCTTTTTCTGCTCTTCATAGGAATTTGACTTTAGATTAGACAAAATGTTCCTTCTATTTCCGTCGTAAACTTAACTGTGAAGCACTGTATTTTTGGAATGGCAGAAGTAAAACATGACAGAAAGATACAAAGTAAGTAAAATAACAGTAACATAAGTTTTAGTTCAGTAAAACATTTTTGTGAATTGTTAAAGTTTACGTTTGTCATACAAACTCAAGGCCGCCTGCATCACCCCTAGTGACCATCTGTGCCCCCTCATTGATACATGCAGGGACACGAAGTGGACATAGTAGGTTTATTCTTATCTCTTACCCCTCTCCATACAACAGTACAGTGCAGGCTGCTCCTATTCTCTATCCATTGTTAAATTCAACCATCAGTCTGTGTATCCATCCATCCATCCATGAAGGCTGTTATGTCTCCAAAGCAAACCCCTGCAACAGCTCCGACAATCCCCCTGGGCTACGCACTGTATCCTACCTGAGGCCCTTTCGGCTTAATGCCCTGCCCAGTGTTCTCTTATGAATACACACATGGAGGAGAAGACATCAAGGAAGTGCACACTGCACTTGCAAGGGGTTGATGTTCAGAAACAAGGCGACATGACAGCCCCTCCAAAAGCAATGTCATGTACCGTGGCTGAGGTTAGCTGGACTGTGTGATATCCACACCTCTGCGACATATGTTCGGTCCCCGTTCGCCTTAAGGGAGCAGGCCGTGCGCTGCCACCTTCGTATTCTATGGTAATTAGCTAATAATGAGACAGGGAGTGTTTGCATTGTCACAACATGTGCGTACCAAAAACAGTAATCTGCATATAATGGTAATTACTGCTTTTAAAATGGAAACGTCCGAACAGGATATCTGGTCAAGCTAACAGTGTTTTTTCAGATAATCAAATTAGACTCAAGATTTTAAGCTGTTCCCTCTTTTTTTGTCATTCAATATGAAAGTTACTTAAATATTTAAATGATTTGGGGCACATTTTTTGTGCTGCCACCAAATTTCCACTGTCACTTACACATTACATACACCACGCACAGAGGCATGTTGCCCATGGACACACTGGCGGCATGAGATGTCAATGGCATGGATCCTACCATAGCATTTGTTTACCCTCTCGTGTTTGACC
Organism: Gobius niger; assembly: GCF_951799975.1. Classification (NCBI taxonomy): domain Eukaryota; kingdom Metazoa; phylum Chordata; class Actinopteri; order Gobiiformes; family Gobiidae; genus Gobius; species Gobius niger. Next base: position 18,848,252 of record NC_136856.1, on the reverse strand, counting down.
TATGCTTCCATAAACTTTTTGCTTCTGGTTTTAACATGGGTAAAGCAAATGTAAAAATGTACCAAAAATCGCCCCAAGGATGAATGTTGAGCAGTACATCTAGTACATCCTATGTCATTGCTATGTCTATTTTAAGTAAATAAATAAATAAGCAGACTGCATCCTTCAGGGTCCACATATTTATGGTAATTGGCTAATAATGAGACAAGGACTGTTCACACTGTCAAAACATGTACATACCAAACTGGCCCAATCTGCATATCCGGTAATTACTGCATATTTAAACAGAAGGAACTTTGTGATCCTAACCGAGCGTACCAATTCTTCACCCCAATACCCTCTGTTTCCATCTGCTAACAAGCCAACTTATTGTAAAACCGGCGCCGTGCTCAAGGTGTCGTCTGTTGAGGTGTCAAGAGAACATATAGAGATTGTCAAACACTGCACTCATTTCAAATTGTAATTAAAGCGGCCATCGTGTACCTGGAGGCTGTTTAGTCAACAGCAGGCTACTAATTACTATAAGATGACCTTTAGAATAATATCTGCTGGTGAATTATTCATAATTGGGAAAATTGCTTCAGAGACGCCACAGACATAAGGGAGGACGAAGAGCATACAAAGAATGAAACACAGCCCTCTCCAAGATTTAGCCATGAAAAGGAGGCCAAGACTGTAGGAAATTAGATGGCTGAGATGAGCGCCGCAAAGACAAAATGGGAAAAGTTGCTGACCACGTTGTTTAAAATTAAACTTAATGGAATGGGTTTCCAAAAGAAGAGAAGATAGTCCGCTTCAGTGTTGCTTACTACCCAATATTATTCTGCGATGTAAGCCGGCTTTCTTTTATAGTGCGTGTAACACTACTGACTGTCAAATAAAACGCTTGTAACTGTCAAAGCCACTCTCGAGATTACAAAGAGAACGCACTGGCTTTCATTCAAATTAAAGCATCTATAAGAAAAAGGAACAAGAGTAAAACAGCTTTGCAGGAAATCAATGCATTTCAGAGAAAAGAAGGGGCTGTTGAAATGTAGTGAATGATATTGCACATTTCAAAGCCTTTTGTGGTGTCTTTAAACCTATGTAGGGGGGGGGGGGGGTGTGCTCCCTGTTGCTTTTAAACGCTTCCATGGGGTTTTCTGCACACAAAGGCCAAAGGTCGTGAAGGGTGTTGCTTCCATCTTCCATTTCACCACCAGTGTCAGTGTGCAAATCACTGCTGGGTCTGACAATGTCGTAGCCTTGTATCATGTTTGGGCAGAAAATGGGCCCTCATTAAGAGGACTTAGACAGAAGGTGTTTAGTTGGTTGTAACAAGCCCTGTAATTGGATGAGGACAGAACCAGTGGTGTTACCTAAAGTAGCAGCAGTGTGTGGAGAGGACAAACATCTCAGTTTGTTTAAAAAATGACTCAAAGATTATTCTGGTGAGTCCAAAATGATTTAATAAACCACTTATTTTAAAGCATAGTAGTGTTTGAGGGCTGCAAAAGGGCTGGCTGCCATTATTACAAGTCATGATACCTATAAACATTTTGCTGCTATTAATCTAAACAATAACCTATTTTATTTACCCAAATTCTGTAAGTATATATCTGTTATGTCACTTGGAATCCTTCGTAGTAAAAGGAATAAAGGTCACCACGTAGTCCCGGTTGTGTGATATAAACCACATGGCCACACATTGCCACATTCAATTTACTCGGAAAAAGAGCTACCTTCATCTCCACAGTGAAGAATCCACATGATTAGTCCAAATTTGGCCCTAATAGGTGATAATTGCCATTGACCTTGCCCTCTTGGACGTTAGAGATGTTGAAGTGAAGCCAGAGTGCCAACCATTACGGAGCAATTATTGGGAACAGAGAGCTGCACACGAGAGAGAGAGGGAAGAGGTAATACTGTATGCCATAGTACAAGTAAAAGCAATAAACATCATACACTATCTTAGAAGCCCAAGAAGTAATTGACCAACCGTGGGAAAGAACCACAAAAAGCAATACATTCATTACTTTTTCTATTAGTAATAAGCATATATATCTGCTATTTTTTAAAAGATGGCTTGTTCAAAAGTTGAAATTTTTGTGAATAAATTGTCAAAACCTAATACATTCTAATGCTATAAAAAAAAAAGGCAGATTACAATGAAATACAAAGTACATTTTGGGACGTTTTCAAAGGAATGTGTGACAATAATCTCACAGAAAATTGTATTTGTATTTACGGTGTTCTAGAAATTCAAGTCCTCCAAATCCATACGACACAAGTGGTCGTTTGTCTTATCCCTGAATTACGACCATATAAGACGTTTGCTAAAACAGCGCCCCCAAGCTCCCATTGAGGGTATGTCCATTACATTTAACCCGATTCAGAAACAACTTTATTTTACGTAGTGTTTTTGACCACTTGCGATGACAATTCCAAAACTCAAACGCAAAGAAATAAATCACTTACTTGCAAAAATAGCCCCAATTGCAATAAGTGAGGGCAAAGAGCAGGCCCAGATCTTCAGCCCTGCCACACCTGTGGAGGAACTGAACGTCCAGCTGTACAAAAGCACAACTTACCACTGATGTCTTCGTGTCTTCTCCTCCATATGCGTCACTGCCAACTCCATATCTCTCCTGTCCACTTCCATCTCTGTCCTCAAACGTCCTCGTGTCTCAGACTCCGTGTCACCCGTACGTCCGGTTGTTCGGTGACCGCTGCGAGCCTCGGATCCGCGCCGGGTTCCAGTGCATATGATGCGGGGAAACACCTCTCGTCATCCCGGCAAAGTCGGGCCTCGGCTCCGCTGCTGTTCTCCACAAAGTCCTGCGTCTCTTTCAGAGTTCCTCTGGAGAGCGTGGTGCCAAATGTCCGAGAAGAAACTGATGTAGTTAATTTCTCCGCAGTTTCGTAATTTAAAGATAAAACATATAAAACATTACAGCTGTGTTTAGCTTGCGGGTTTTTGAACTTGGCTTTGTCCAATGAAAACTTGTGTATCAGCTCAAGGGCATTTGGGCAGGTGAGGCCTGCGCTCTGATTGGCTGAAGGGTCAGCTACGTCATATCCAGTAACATTAGACAGAAGCCTATTTATTTCAAGACATTCGCTACAGTCATTTTGAGAGAGCAATTTTATACAAGGCAGTTATTCTAATTTACTGCATTTACAGACCAACAAAAGGTTACGTCATCATTGTAGTGTGCTATAGACTGGTGCTATGTGATTGAAAAAAGCATAATACCCCATCTTTAATAATCCCGCGGGAGGTATGTCCTAGTGGGACAAGGCCTCGTGGAAGGCCCAGGGCACGCTGGTGGGAGTCTCCGAGCTGGCCTGGTGTCGCCTCGGGGTCCTCCCAGAACAGCTGGAGGAGGTGTGCGTGGATCGGGATGTCTGGGCATCTCTGCTGAGACTGCTGCCCACGCGACTCGGCCCCGGATAAAGCGGAAGAAAATGGATGGATGGATGGATGGGAATAATTATCATCATTATATTATATATCAACATTAAACCTTAATCAGACAAACATTTACTCAGGGGTTATATTTTCAACAATAATAAAATAAAGAAATAAAAACATAATTCTAATAGTTTTCATCATGTCACGTTCCATCTGGACCGTGAGGGTTCGCACATACATGTGGTGCATGTGTGTGTTGGTTGATGTGATGTCAGTGGAGCTCACAGGAGAAGCCACAGGCGCATGTGGATCATCAGTGTTAAGTCAGTCCATGTAACATAAAAGTTAGTGTGTACATTTGACCATCTCCGTGTTGTAGACCAGCTCACAAAGGGACCCAAAGAACTGGACACAATTGGACTGTCCAGAACTCCATGAAGCAAATCTGTCCCTGCAGCTCTTCATTAGATGTCTGCATAGGGAACAATCAATCATGTTCCTCTGCACAAAACAGATCAGAAATAATGCAACCTCCTCATATGCTGCTATTTGATAAAGTCATGTTTACATTTCTATATTTTATTAAAACACACTTGACAGTAGCCTGTATGATTTACATGATGGGCGGCACATGTGGCTGAGTGGTTCGTGCAGGCACAGGCATCAGAAGAAATGCTCTACAGCAGTTTATTTCAGATTGTTTAATCTATTATTATAACATAATGATGATTATTATTAACAAATACTACTGGATATGACATAGCTGACCCTCAGCCAATCAGAGGCGCAGGCTCACCTGCCCAAACACCCTCGAGCTGATACACGTGTTTTCATTGGACAGAGCGCGTGTCCGTCAAATCTAGTTCAAAAACCCGCGAGCTAAACACAGCTGTAATGTTTTATATGTTTTATCCTTAAATGACGAAACTGTGGAGAAATTAACTATATCAGTTTCATTGCGGACATTTGGCACCACGCTCTCCAGAGGAACTCTGAAAGAGACGCAGGACTTTGTGGAGAACAGCAGCGGAGCCGAGGCCCGACTTTGTCGGGGTGACGAGAGGTGTTTCCCCGCATCATATGCACTGGAACCCGGCGCGGATCCGAGGCTCGCCGTGGTCACCGAACAACCGGACACACGGGAGACACGGAGTCTGAGACACGAGGACGTTTGAGGACAGAGATGGAAGTGGACAGGAGAGATATGGAGTTGGCAGTGACGCATATGGAGGAGAAGAAGGACTCACGAAGACATCAATGGTAAGTTGTGCTTTGATGTCGCTGTTGTTGTGAGTAAAATGGCGATAACCTCGCCTACACATATAATATAATAAATAATGAGAGTGGTGAATGGTAGCCGCTGCTGCGGTTGAGGAGGTGTGATGCGTAAAGGCGCAGAGTGCGCTTGGAGAGCCTTTGTCACAGCTGGACGTTCAGTTCCTGGTGTGGCGGGGGTGAAGATCTGGGACTGCTTTCCTTATTGCATGTGGGGCTAATTATATAAAGTTTGTGATTTATTTCTTTACGTTTGAGTTTTGGAATCGTCATCGTCATCTAGATTGAAGACACATGTTTTCAAACTAGCTTTTCAGACTTGGATTGCACTTATTTGATTGATTGATTTTTTAATATTGTTTTATCTTTCTGTGAAGCACTTTGGTCTTCCTTGTGTTGTTGTAAGGTGCTATATAAATATATGATTGATTGATTGATCGCAAGTGGTCAAAAACACTATGTAAAATAAAGTTGTTTCTGAATCGGGTTAAATGTAATGTACATTCCCTCAATGGGAGCTTGGGGGCGCTGTTTTAGCAAACGTCTTATATAATTCAGGGATAAGACAAACGACCACTTGTGTCGTTTTCTGTTGGAGGACAGTCTCAGAAATTAATGTCATGCTGTATTTTAGATGGAGGACATCAACCGATGAAAGAGTTCATCAACTCTATATTACAGGTGTTTCCACTGCCTAAACTGAACCGATCCGCATCCAGAAGGGTCCATGCCAAACCCATGGGGTCCCCTCGGGGTCTGAAGCGGTTCGCCTTTGGGGCGGGCTTTAAAAAAGGAGGAGCTATGTGGCTTGTATTGATTGGATGAGGGCGATATCTGAGGGAGAATAGCATACATGTTTATCTCATAGATTTAACATACAAGAGAATAACTGGTTAGCCATTCAGCCCCATTCAGTCATTCAGTGTGGCCTTTGAAATTAACATGGCTGCTTTATCTCCTCCTAAGAAGAAGTTTCTTAAAAGGGCGAAAAGGAAGTTTACCTCACTGCGCGGGCGGACCAGCTACGAGCCTCCACAGTGGTCCAGGGCCTGTCAATCATAGATGTAGGCTTCAATGTTTTGATTCAGCAGCACAAAACCCAGCGTGCTTAAAAATATGATACCCAGCCCAGTATTGTCAAATGGATCATAGCGTTTTTTAGAAAAAAAAAAACTCTTTGGAGCCAGTGTAACGGGTGTGGATCAGTTCAACATAGTCTTATGGACTTGGGGCACATCCGTTAACCCTTTGTGGTCTCTGCGTTGTGTTCGATTGGAGTACTGCGCGGAGAAGGAAGGACCAGGAGACGAGTCGATCACCGGGAGCACTTTTACTGGCTTCTGTACAGAATAAAATAAAATGTACATGAAATGCACTGTAGTCTCTCCCATGCACACAGCTCACCAGTCCCCTCTCAGAAAGCATAGCGCAGACTCAGTGGAGCTAATATTGTGCACATACTTTTTAGACATTTTTTAAAGAATGAAATTAAAATACATTTTTAACGTGTAAATGAAAAACATGAATTGCATTTTCAAAATGCCCAGTGTAATTTATAATATCTTAACCATGAATGATGAAGTGTTGCACATACCTGTACAGAATAAAATAAAATGTACATGAAATGTACTGTAGTCTCTCCCATGCACACAGCTCACCAGTCCCCTGTTAGCAAGTGAACACATAGATGGTGCTTTTAGCTAAGTCTCACATTTTACATTAGCTTGCTAAAAAGACAAAAACGTTTTGTACATGGGCCAACTTCCTACGTGTTAACTCTTTAAAATGTACATTCATATATTTTAACTTTCAATTATGCTACTTTAGAGTGTCCAATTATCGAATAAATATTATTAAATTTCACGAGCACAAATCAATACCCACCTCTCAGAAAGCATAGCGCAGACTGAGCGAGGCGCTGCTGCGGAGCTCAGAAAGCACGTTGTGCGGGCTTTCTCTTAAAGTGACAGTACAGGCATAAATGGGCAACACTTCTGACATGGTAATAACAAATGAAATATGGCTAGAACTTGCCTCTAAACATGAAATACTTATTAAACAACAAGTAAAATGAAGGATTTGGTGAACTTCACTTACAAAAATAAAAGTACAATTTGTCCTTGGTTACACCAGGATCTTAAGCAGTGTAAGGGAGGTAGAAAGTCTTCATTGGAACCCTGTTTACAAAGTTTCTTTTGGAGTCGCCACGGGCCACCAGGAAGTGGTATTACAGCAATGTCAGCTCTCCGCCATGAGGACCAAAGAGAAGCACTTTCCTCGGCCATTGGTTTTTCCATTCTTTTTTAGCAACAGCAGCTTATGGCAGAACACTCGCTTTAAGAACAAAAACGTGTATTGATGTTTTGGATTGTTTTTAAAGCATTTAAATGAACGCTCAACTAACATTGCATGAGGAGCACAAGTGCTCCGAGGGGCACCACACTGAGACCATTGTGATTGAATGGCATGAAACAATACTGTATTTGCGACGATGTTTTATTAATGAAGTTGACAAACAACACCCTTGTAGGCAATGAGGACGATGAGAAAGAAGAGTTATAAAAATGTGTGCCAATGCAAACGCTGATATGCAAGGAGGGACATCACGCAACAGAACAATCAGACAAACCGCAGTAATTTCATCAGCAGACATGAGTTCAGGTGCCTGGAACTTTAGCTTCCTGTAGTGTTCTCTGCTGCCGGCCATGTGGGCTACTTACAAAATTACACAATAAGCTATTTTGGATGTGAAAACAAATTATACATGAACAAATGAGATGACTATGAGCTACAGAATTAATGTCCAGATCTTCGGGCCCCTAACTATAGAGGATACACAGAAGATAACTCATTTAGAAGTCACAAAGATGGCAACCGGGTCTTTTCGTACACAAATTAGACGTAAACTTCTCCCTCTATACTCATTATTTGCCAGCTTAATTCAGGTAATTAGCTTAATTAAAGCGCTGCTCTTAGTTCTCCCCGGGCATCCTGTTTATATGAAGAGGAGGTGTGCAAAAGTTGGCTCAATGATGGAGGTAATAAAGACAGACTAAGTTTAGACTATGCCCCCTTCACAGAGAGGAAGCAGATCAGAGACGGGCCTTTTTTTTCCCTTTCTTTTTTTTCTGTGTGTGTGTTCTTTGTGCAAATCCAAAGACACTATCAGAGGACCAGATATGGACACACACACACACAGCACCAGTCCCCGAAGCTCTTCCTTTGTACAGTTTATTGTGGCGGTCCCTCCAATGGCAGGACGCCGCCTCTCGCTCCTCTTTGAAATCCGGTAGATCAAACAGAGCAGGCCCAATGACGGAGGCACTGCTGTATTTATGGTCTGAATATCTAATCCTATTCCATGGTTAGAGGTTTAAATCTGTTGTTGCAGCCGGGTTAGATCACAAAATGGATTGTTGGTGATAAAAATCTGTAGCGGGGAGGGTCCAATTTATGGACATTGTCATTGCATTGTTATTTTGGTTATGGAGGATTGGATATAATGTTATCTCTAGTAATGTGTAGCCAATGGCAGTGGTTCCCAAACTGTGGGTCCTTTGCAGTTCAAGTCTTCGAATTTCACTCAGTGTCAGTCTCATTCATGTTTTTACTCCCATTTGAGTTAGTCTTTGCTTCGAATACTAAAGTTATTGTTAGGTTTGGTGTGAAGGCCTGGTGTATTCCTGTTTGTATTTGGTAAAAGTCCAAGTACAGAATTAGATTGAGAACCTTCTAGCCTGTATTCAAAAGAGACATTTACAAGGACATAGTTGGGGACCACATCTTATGCTTTCAGGGATTGTGTGTCATTGCAAGTTATCGCATGTAAGTATTACATTGTTATCTTTAAAGAGCTTCTTGTGTGATGTTGTAAGGTTTTATGATTTGGATATAGCGTTCATCCCATATGCATGAAAAGATAACACTTCTTTTATTACATTGATTATGTCTTCATCTTCCTGTGGCAAGACGAGCCGTGACAGTCTATAAATTAATGTAACGACAATAAATAAACAAAAAGGACAACGCCACTAGAGAAATGCCCGTGACATCTAAAGGCACATCGGAAAGAGGACAGAAGAGGTTCCAAAAGCGTATGACATTTATTTGATCAGATTTTCTTCATTTGCAATCTTTAGTTCACATTTCCAAGATTTTGATTTCAGATGTGTCGTTCAGTTCATTGTTTTCTTTTACATTTGTTTCAAGCAACATGAAAGTCCGTATAGGCAAAACCAGGCAGCAGGAGGACAAAAAGCAGATGTGACCAAACCCCTTGACCCCTACATGAGCTCCTTGGCCGCCCCGGTCCTTCGATTGTGCTCGGCTACACCCCACGAGGACCCCAGCAGACCCCGGGATGCCGTCCACCAAACAGAGCCATGGGCGGCGTAGAATGGTGCGCTGTGAAACCCTCAACCAATCCGCGACACAACAGAACAGCTTGTGTTAGCGGCCATACGAAGCACAAAGATAAATGGCAAATATCTGACGTAGCACGCCCTGGACACATGCCGCCAACGCCTCTGAGGAAGACGGAAGTATTTCCATACCATAGAAACATGTAGAATTCTTTGATAACCAAGAACTTTTAAATTGAAGGTGTTTTTATGATATTCTGATCTAATGCCGTGGAACTGCATATGTTATTTTTGACGTTTTTTTTTGTTCCCCTATTGAACTAATAGACAAAAAACGCTTTGATTACCATAGAAGCTTTTATAAGAATATTTCAGTAAGTGCCATACTCCTTTAATCTCACTGCACAGAATGATTATTCAGCCTTTTACTTTCGAAAACGACTTTTGAACAATGGCAGGTGAACACATTGTGGGATGAAAGAAAAGCAACAAGAAAAATCAATACGGCAATTATGTGTGCAGATAATGGACATCAAGGTGTTATTTGGAGTGACCGAAAAAGGGGTGACATAAAGCCAATCCAAGCCGTGCAAACATTGCATTGTCTCACGCCAGCCGTTTCTACCATGGATTTAGTGTCAGGGGCCGAGAGAAAACCCAAATGTCTTTTTCTTTGTTTGGCTTCTCATTGTGTAATACTAATTATGTATCTGCTTTCTGGTGAAATCAAGTTGGCCCGTACACACACACAAGAAAAGATTTGGTAACAGAGACGGTGTGTAGAACCTTTTTAAGGAAATGGGGAAAATCGTTCAGGAAGACAAATTTAAACGTAAGCAGTCAAGTAAGTTCTGCCAATTTGCCAATGCACAACCAGCCTACGCTATAGTAATGAAATAGTTTCTTTTGACAGCTTAAGTTACAGGAAAACTGAATGTTTGTGTAGTGTAACCCCTGTCTCCTGAACCGCCGTGAAGCAAGTGCAGCCCTTGGCCACTAGCGGCGCTGCAATAAAAGTGCCTGACACCCATCACTTCCTGTCTGCCACCCTGGGACCGTGCACTGTGCTTCACAAACAAAACAACCGAGAGAGTTGTCCCAAACCTCATTAAAATGAAACGAAACTACTGCAAACTCGATGGTCAGGTTCTTTTCCCCTGCTCCAGAATTCCTCATCTAGAGGTGGTGAGCGGAATCCGGGAGGACATTCTGTAATTCCCTTTTTCCATGGACACCTTATGTTGGATTGCTGTTGTTGTTTTCACTTTTAAACTTTTGCAAAAACTGAACTTCCAAAAAAGGATCATACATAAGAACTTTGCGTTTCCCAAAAAAGGATTGTATTCAAGGACTTTGTACCTTCCAAAATGAAGTCTAGGAGTTCAACCTGGGAGACTAATTTGTGGCCACACCGCCTTTGCTATGCCCAGTCCCGTCAGACCTTGGAAGCTAAGCAGGGAACCTCCGTGTGGCAGTCCCGCTTTTAAGCCTCCAGCAATCATGGATCGTTCGCTTCCCAGCTGTGCTGTGACACACCTCTGCCCTGTCTCCACCACTTCTGCCCACGGCTTCTCCCTGCTTCTTTCTTCTCCAGTCTCCATACCACCACCAATGTCCAGGAGAGACATCCGTAACAACAAGCTGTTCATCCATACTGACTTTCATACATACATTGATGTCTACCGCTGGGGTCTGAACGCCAAAACTAATATATTTAATCGCTGCTTTTGTCTGTTTGAGTCTATCCGGGTTGAAAAAATTATCAGAAACTGAACTGAAGAGCCAAATCAAAAGCAAAACTTTGGGTGCTTAACATTTGACCAAAGGTAACAAGGGTTTTTTTCAACCCTTGCTGTTGTGTTTTTATTTTATTTTTTTGGGGGGGGGGTTTCGATATAGTACACTTCGCTCACAAGAACCACAACCTCAGGTATGATGTATGAAAAGATGTTTATTTTAGAACGTTGGCGTTGTCGTTTTGGGGCTTCAGATAGGGAAGCTCACGGGCTCTCGTCCCCTATCTGTAGAAATAGCAGAAAAAAATATTAGTAGAAGGGAGGGAGGGTGGGGCCGGAAACTCCGAACGAGAGGACGAGGTTAGTAGTCGGGGGGCTTAAATAAGCCGGCGGGCGGAAGAGGCGTATAGGAGGTGTGGTCCGGCTCTCGAACCTAGATAAATATAAATACTTATCTCCATTTAAAAGAGCTAGATGCAAGTTTCCCATTTTATACTCACTACTTTCACTGAGTGACAGTGCAGGATTTAAGAGGAATGGTGTGGTAACAGGTCTGAGCTCATTCTACACATTAGGACATTGCTGGAACATGTAGAAAAAACATAATTTTAACATTTTTAAACTCTGTACAGTCCCTTTAAAACGTATTTCTGTGTCTCATAATTCTATTCACATTAAACTCCCATAACAAATCTGTCTTTTTCTTTCTATTCAGTCATAAACATCCCATTGCAATAACTCCCAAAAATACAGTAGGCTCTTTGTGGTTCAGAACTGATTTCAACTAACCAGACCACTGCCCAAATGAAAACTTCTAAGTAGAAAAATAAACAAAAGCCGGTTGATAATGAAAAAGTGACAGAGGAGGAGGAGGAGAGAAAGGAAGCAAAGGACAATATGATAAGATAAGCACACTTGATTAGAGCACGCGCACGCCTCCACCAGGGGTCACCTCCAGCTCCACGCCGCTCAGGAGGGTCAGAGATCCAGATAACCGGAGAGGTTTAAAGAGCGCCGTTTGACAAGCATGACAATGGTCTGACAGCTCTCATTGGGCCATGATTAATGACTGACATCTTCGCTGCCTGTCTCTCATCCTGAATGTAAATCCAGCCGGGAGAAAATTACCCTCATACAGCCCAATAATCGAAGCGGAACGTAAAGGTGGAAGAGGTAGCCCCGCCGTTAATATACTGAATAGCAATAGTTAGTACATTTGCTATGATGCTGCTACTTAACATATCAATGCTTATGGTTTGGGTTTACATTGTGCTCTACAAACTTCACAAACTCCTCATGCACAAGACTTGAAAGGTGTATTGTTTTTTTGTTTTTTTCACTTTATAAGACAGATACAGAAATACAAATTGTACAAACTGTAGCAACATTTTAGTGTCTGGTTACTTTCCATTTGTGCCAGGAAATAAACCCGGAATACTAAAAGCCCAGCACCAAGGCTGATTTTAAATAGGGCCCACTTGAGGGGTGATGAGGGAGCGGCTGGTGTGATTGAAAATGACTGTCAGCAAATCCTTTTCATTTGTCGTAACACGGTGACATTTAGCAGTGGGATGAGCTCAGTCCGAGTTTGGTACGTGGAGATGCTGTCCTCAATCAACCCCCGCACTTTAGTTTGTAATAGGCTTCCTTTCATTCATTGGCCCAGTGTGACTCTGTCTGTTTTTATGCAGCGGGTTACATGCGTGTTGGCAGTGCAAGGTAAAAGTTGACTAGTTGTGGCATGTCAAGGGACGCCGATCACATTATTAACATTTATTCCACGCCGGCTTTGACATTGAGACGGGCTCTTTTTTAAAACAGCTGGCTTCAGTGGTTAATGAATATGTATTATGGGTAGCATGTGCTGACATTTGTCATTGACTATTTTGACTGGGACTATCTGGACACGTTCACCTTTATAAGGGCAAATGGTTACCGTGCATTGAGTATAGAGAGGCACTCGGAGTCAGGAATAAACCTCAGACAGTGACTTATAATCATTTGACAGGTGAAATGAAATGACGCCAAAGCTCAGTTCACAAACATATCCCTTCTTGTTATCTGTCTGTTTGTGAAAGCTCTCAGTTGATCAGAACATTTCCCATCATGAATCATTTGAAAGAAATCATGGGGCCCGATCTTCTGCCTGGCGCAAAGACACCTTAGGTCATTGGCGCGGCTGCGATCTTGCGCAAACGCAACCTTGCGCTAGTGCTTTCGCCGGTAGCCCGAGGGCGTCGCTTAGGAAATAAAAGTTGGGTTGGCGGAGGAGTGGTGTACTACAAGCAGCGCTGACTTAGATGAGCGATTGCAGCATTCCCTTCGCTCGATCTCCTCACACTTGCGCACATGTCCATCCGAACTGTGCCCAAGTGTGAAAAGCAATGGCCGCTGGCTGCTCTGCTTTATGACGACAACACTAGGGGCCGTCATTCGTCCGCCATAGCTGTAGTTCCTCCATATAGCTGCTAGTCCCCCATTGGAAAGCATTGCACTTTAGACACGTTAGGAACAACTTTGAAGCCTGGTTTCTAACTTTCCTAAACTTTCTGCAGCTAGATATTCCTCCTGTGATAACACTGGGTTAGCTACAATTAAAGAAACCAGGCTGGTTTTCGTAAGAATTTTTTTTTTTTAGAAATCTTGTATATTAATGAGGGCCGGACTTTGATTGACAGGCATGACTATGACTGAACTACGCGCCATCAGTCGGGATCTTCACTGTTGACTCGCAAGGGCCGAGTCTACAGTGAAGATCCCGCCCTTATGCCCTTTTTAGGAACATGCTCTGTCAGTGCAGGGTAGGAGGAGTCTGTAAATCCGCCATGATTTCCCCCTCGAACGTAGTCATTGTGGCAAATGGGGAGGAGTGAGGAGGAGTCGTCCATTCTTTTTAACGGTCTATGGTGAAAAGCCCCATCAAGCTGCGCTCAAGTCCAGCTCAGTTCCAGACTTTGGCCCGCTTGGAGAAGGCGGGCCAGAGTGTGGCACGGTTGCCGGTGTATGCGCGCACGGATAAGGAGCTGTTATATGAGCGGCTGTGTTTGTCTTCGTAAAAAAAAAAAAAAAAAGAGAAAAGGCTGTATTTAGGCCTTGTGTGTCAGTGCTGCGTTTATCTCCTGGTGAATGAAGAAGAGAGCATCAGCGGCGTAATATACCTCGTGTTTCCTTTTCGCATCGCTCGTGTGCAGCTCTGTCCAAATTCATTTCACAAACAGGGCGCAAAGCTACCTTACATTGATTCAGCCCCTCCAAGAATCCTGAACTGTTACAATAAGCTATAATTTCCTTACAACTATAACTTTGCAACCTCTCTGCAGCTAAAGTGACAGTTTCTTATTTAGTAAAGTTGTTTTGGACGAAGTAGTCAGCAGTGTTAATTTTGACAACATATTTTAATTTAGTTTTAGTCTTTTGACTAAAATGTAATGTAATTTTAGTCGAGATTTAGTCGAAAAAATCTTTTAAATTTTAGTCTAGTTTTAGTCGACTAAAATTGCATGTCAATTTAGTCGACTAAATTTAAGACTAATTCAGTCGACTTTGCATTGATAATATTCATTATAAACATATTTAATCTTGTTCCTCTGCTTCATGGAGCTGCTCCACATGAACAAAGCTCAGAGCTGTTCCATTGGCAGAGAATTTACATGATCTGAGGCTCTCTCAGACTGTCAATAGAAGTTTGGATGATTTTAGTCTCTCCCTTTCATTTTTATTTAGTCTTATTTTAGTCGACTAAAATATCTGGACATTTTAGTCATAGTTTTAGTCTCATGAAAAACTTTTAATTTAGTTTTCGTCCAATTTTAGTCATCAAAAATATCACTTTGACTAAAATTAAGACTAAATATTTTAGTCGACGAAATTAACACTGGTAGTCAGTCAGATTGCTATTCGGTTCATGACAATTTGCATATGCTGACTGGTGGTATGGTGGCAAGTTGCTTCAGAAAAATAACATACAAGGTGATTTTGTTTAAATAATGGAAACATTTAAAAGAATCTACAATGGCTAAACTCTAGTTCCGTTTTGCTTCAGGCAGGCTCCTCATCTCTCTCTAGTGAAGCTCCTCATTACACTGATTGTATAATAGATATAATCAAGCAACAATGTCCAATTAGGAGAGCAAAGACAAGCCAGGATCCTCAATGAAAGAACGTAGGGGGCATTTGACACTGCAAATTTGTTGGTACCGTGCATTGGATGTCCTTTAATCAGAGAGTTTTTATGAAGAATCTTCCGGAAAAGTGTGTTGACGTGTAGATGTGATATGATGGCGGCTGAGGGGATGTGAACAAACAGTCCTTTCCAGGTGGTTTGAGTGATTGCTTAATCCCCTGTAGCGAGATGATTGCACAGCGAGGTCAGTTTGAAGGCTTAGACTGATTGAGGGCTGTCTGTCGTCAGGGACTGGTCTGGAGCCAGAGTTTCTGATGCCATTAGATGGACGGGGCCGGAGATTCTGAGGTTTTATCAACACTCCAACCAAAAGCTGTCTAAACTGAGTGACAAGGGGATGGGGAGAAATCATAGAAGTGTGATGAAGTAATCGCAGGGGAAGACAGTTTAGTGTAATTAGCGTTTGGGGGAAGTGAAGGAAAAGGACAAGATGAGGCTGAAAACATTGGATTTTCATTGTGCTATGGGCTTTCTTTGGTTTCTTCGGAAAGTGATCGAAAGTACATCTTGATATAAAATCCTACACAAATCATACACGAGGTAGCCAGTGCAAATCCTCCATACTAACTTCTTCCACTTGGTTCTCCACTTCTTCTGCCCTTAGGGTAAATTGAGATATTGCAATATTTTTTTTCTCAATATTTTGAAGTCACCGATTTTTGGCCCAGTTCCTTCAGATTTTATTTACATGATGCTAGACGTTACTGTTTCACCAAATAAATCTTGTTGTCAGCGTTGTCAAGCCATAGCTCCCCACTCATCAACACCCTTTAATACCACGCGCTGTCACTGTTGATACTATACCGGGTGTCACCATCTAAAGTTCAGAATCTCCCGTGGCTGCAATTGGATCACCCCCTGCTGCTGTGTACATTCAAATAATAGAGGAGTGGGGGGGTGAAGGGAGGCAGCCTGCTGCATATCAAACTCCACTAGTGAGCTGCAGAAATCCTTTGTGCGGACATCTCTGTGACAGTTCCTTGGCAACTTGTACGCCTGTGTGCCACGAGCTCCCTAAGCTGACTGTTTGGATCAAGTGGAAGGAGGCAGCAATCCCAAAGAGAACAAAATAGCAGATCCCAGCAGCTTTTCCCGCCGATGCAATGAGATTTAGTGGGATGGAGAGAAGCGCGAGAATGCAGCGGCAAGGGGCGTGTGATGTACATTTAAATCTTTTGAAATGCCAGACAAATAAGAGTCACAAGAGGCATTATGTTTCCATAATGATGTTGCGGTACTGTGCCAACATGCAAATGAGCAGCAGTAATAAAGCGGTGACATTTCTTTGAAAAATGCTTACAAATGGAATGATAAAAGCTTATTTTCCACATGCATGCTTTGTCGTGCCACATTTTTCAGATTCAGTTTCCACCAAAGTGTACGCATTTGTATTTAAATTTAAATCACACAATTAGAGAAACGCCAAGTGGATACCTTTGTTTGGAGACACTGCAGTTTAATGGCTGCCTCGCAGTTGGAAATCCCTAGATTGCAGACGAACACAGAATCAAGTTTGCATGCTGATGTAAATCTTTTCGTGCTGACTGGTTGTGGACCGTATAGTTTATTGCGTTGGTGGAGGGCTGCGCACTCCAAATGTTTGTATCCTTTAAATGCTTTACTTTTGAAAATAAATGAGTTTAAAGGGGTTAACGGGTCAAGCAAACATTGCAGAACCATTTCACTTTTTCTTCTGAAAACCCATGAATTCAACATACATTTCTTCACCTTTCCCCTCTCTGTCTGAGCTTTACCACCTGCTCCTTTATAATCCCAGCATACCTCTCACCGACACACTCTCCTGAATCTGCAACTAAGCTCTGAGAAAAAAATAGAAAAACTGGTCAGAATTGGTTCCAGTCCGGCGGACACAACTCCAGCTCATTTAATGTATTCCAGTCTATTACCACTTTTTTTGTTCTGACACCTCATTCTTCTCCCACCAATATACGAGAGGGTCATCCAATAAGTGACACCTCTCTTCCATGGCATAGGCACGACTGGCGGTCCCGCTGTGTCGTGGCTGAGAGAGAGGCTTTTCCAAGAGATAGATTTGCTGACAGAGACGTCCCATCACTCCGGCGCAGGTTGAGGCTTGAACAGGAAACGGCTCCACTGTAGAAGGTGCAGCAGCCCTTGTCACTTTCATCTGAGGTAATTGATCACAGCAGACAACAGCTGATGTGTGCAAGTCAATTGGAAGGGGGCAAGGAGGGATGCTGCTCATTCAGATAAAAGAGCCACAGCATCTCCACCACCCGTCACTTTCATTGATAGGCTGACATCACCACGAGGAGGCCATGAATCAACTGGAAGGAGAGTTATTCTTGGGGAATGCGCTGATAATGAATCAATACATCCTATAGTGCGTGTAAACAACGTGTCCGCGTTAAAAAGCGTGTGTCATAGAATTAACTGACTTTAAAAAACCCTTCATTATCCCATGTGTCCAGGCTATATTTTTTAACACTTTAATAATGCCCTACATGCAACCATAGGCGGCAATTTAAAACCCGATCTTACGAACTCGTTCTTGTGAGCCGGGGTTCTCGAGTGGAGCATTGCATTACCACTCCACCTATATTAGTATAATGGACACGCACTTGCATGTTCACAGAAAATGAAGTGACGGCTCATGATTTACAGAATATATCTACTAATTATGGGCAAAGTCTACTGGGTGCCCAAAGATTTGAGTGGGTGCTCGAGCCCTGCAGCACCCACGGGATCTGTGCCTATGCATACAACACTAAGCCCAAGCAACCAACCCATCCCTTATTCATAAACCTCCAAACACTGAAATTCTATGATTTAGTAGAGTTATACACCTTAAAAAGTTATGTTCAAAGTGAATAATAAGCTGCAAACTATGTTCAATGTCAGACATAGCCAGTATGAGCTGAGTAGAGACGTTTCTAAAGAAAAGATTTCAAAAAAACACCATGAGATTTTGTATTTCTGTTAAAAGGGGCGACCTTTATTAAAAAGTATGCCCCTCTCTCCTCCACTTTAAGAAAATGTATAAAAAGAATGATTATTGTCGAACACATGAACTTTGAGAACTAGTTTGTTTAACAATATGCTTGCTGCATGAACAGTTTATTATAATGTGCTGTAAGATACCATTGGAAAAGCGTTTCTTACCAACACCGCCGTGAAACTTCTTCTGGCACAGACTCGGCAGTGTATCTACACACGAAAGAGACAGGTCACTCTTTTGAGGACAAGGCCACGTTCCTGTTGGATAAAGGGCCACTTTAGTTTGAGAGGGGGCGAAGAAGGCCATACATGAGAGACGGAGAGTGAAACCTTGCCATCTGTTGCTACAAGCTTGCGGATGTTCAAATTTTACTCAAGTACTGAAGTACTGTTATTTCAGAACAATCTTACCCAAGTCGAAGTGTGATAAATCTACACAAGAAGTACACTTACTTTAGCACAAACATGACCATAACACAAATCATGGTCATGTTTTTGGCAAGTCCACATGGGATCAGCATTTATGACTGCCAGGCGCTCTGGGGATACCATTCAGACTAAAACAACATGCATATCTTGGAACTTATCAGATGCCACTTAGCATTCAAGGGCTTCGCGATTCATTAGTAGCCCTGCACACTGATTAGATGGAAGCATCTGTTATCTGCTTCCGATCCTTATGCCATCAATGTCGCAAATAATCACAGACAACAGGTGCTTTTCGCTGCTGCAAGTACTTCAACATTAGAACACTTTGCATTAGCTCTGCGCCTGCTAAGTGATGAGACCTGATACATTATTAATTGCGATACATTTATACACTATCTAGGTAAACATTGGTATGTCCTCGTTTCACTCATTTTCAACCGTTTTCCCAAGGTTGTCCAGTGGATCAAGGTTTGAGTCATAAATAAGTCAAATAAAGCTGCTTCTTTTTCTTAAATCAATGGTACAAGGGCGCTAGTATCTTTAAAAATGATGTGTTTTTTTTTATCCAATGTCTTGGGCTTCGGTAGACAAGCAAACAGTGCTAAAGTGAACACAAAATTGACCCTTTTAAAAACTGCTGTCAGGGTGAAGACTTAGAGCAACCCCAGTTACCACAGTCAAGTGTGGTGAGTGAAAGTGGTTTGTAGTGCAGATATGGCCAGTTGAGCCACAATCATAATCTGTGTAAAGTTCGCTTTTGGTTATTTTTTATTCTTCAACAAAATGATGGGAATATGGGGGAGAAGAGACATTTTGATATTTGTCACTTAAACCCACACATCTTTGTCAACACAAAGATCGAGCATTAAAGAAACAGGCCACCACCGTTTTTCCATACTGAGATATGTTCTTACCTGAGCTTAGACGAGTTAATGTGTACATGTCTGGTCTTTGTGCGTGCACTCAGTAACGCAAAAAGACCAAAGATGCTGTTAGCATCTTCTCCTCTCCTCTATGGGGCCAAACGGGGTGAAGTTAGAAGTGACCGAGCTCTTCCGTTTTTCCTATTTAAAGGATCTGTATCATGCTATTTTAGCCATTCCAAAGTTAAGTATAGGCATTTATATGATATATTGTACCTCTACCACTATGGAGCACTCATTTTTGTGATACATATAAGTGTTTTCTGGAGGTATTTTTCGAACCCGGAAGACACAACGCTTCGATTCAGTTAACTCCGCCCCCTCTCTCCGCACATATAACTTTACCGTAATATAAATAAACAGCAATAAGTGAAATTGCTTCACGATGGAGTTATACGGAGTTGACATCTGCAACACAGCTTCATAAATGGCTAACACACATGCTAATATGCTAACACATAAGCTAACCCGCGTTTGGACTGACTCACCGCTCTGGTCCATCGCTGTTTACATTATGGGACTCGCGTTGGTTATAAAAGTTAATCCACTTTGATTCTGGCGAAGGTTCACCAAACATCCATCAGTGACAGTCACAGAAAAACAATATTTTGGTGATAGTCGCTGAATCCCGGAGAAAAAAAACAGGTAGACGAGTGGCCTCTCCTTGAAAAAGGTTGAATAAACTCCCGTCCTCGTAGCCAAACGCGCTTCTTTTTCTCCATGACATTATCGTTAGGTAAGAATAAAGAACAGGTGTGTCCAGAATAGATGACAAGGAGCTCCATCTTCACAGCTGCAGCGCAAACATGACTGATCTGTTCAGACGCTCAGGGATGTGTTTGTTTTGGCCTCAGCTGACCTGGAAGCACCTCAAGCACATCCTTTTTATTTTTTTAATTATTTTTATTTATTTATTCTTTCTCTTTGTTTCTCTCTTACGACAGAAATAATGAAAAAGCTATTTTACAAATTAAAATCACGCTGTAAGGCATTACATTACAGATGCCGAGCACTTCCGTTCCGCTGTGACGACACAACTGAACACTCAGTCGTTCACCAGGAGAGGGAGGAGCAGCTGCTCAGAGAGCAGGATTCAGGAGGATTACTGAGAGCTGCGTGAATGAAGCCACAAACCACTCTGGGGGTGTTTTTGATAAGGAAATAGCATAACAACATGGCTAAAAGCTCCAGAAAGTCGATTTTGCATGATATAGGACCTTTAAATACGGTTACGTGAGTAGTTAAACAATCGATATGTTTAATTTTGTGTGACTACAGATACAGACGGCATCGCGTCATCGATGTCATTTTCCACTCTTTTAGCCATTTTCTGGTGGAATATGAATTACTTATTATTAATTATTATTTACCACCTAAATAAAGTCAAGTGTAAATCGGGCCCATATGGATGTTTTCTCACAACAGATTGTTCAGTAGAAGTGAAAAAATGGCAGTCGTAGCTAGCGCTAGCTAGTGTTAGCATTAGCACTAGCATTCTCCATTATTTACATATTTATGGACTGTTGAACCCCCTTTGATACTCTCCATGTCTTTGTATCTTTATTTAGCAGATAACTATATTCATGATTCAGCATTTGTTAAAGTATTTTTTGAAAAATTAGAGAACGTTAGCAACGTGCTAATACTAACGCTAGCTAGCGCTTCTACTGAACAATCTGCTGTGAATAAACATCCATATGGACCCGGTTTCGACTTGACTTTATTTGTATGTGATAAATAAGTTTACATTTTGCCAGAAAATGGCTAAAAAAGGGGAAAATTGTGTCTCCCTAAAGATTCTGTTTTCCCCCTCGGAGAAGCCTATTATATGGTGCGATGCCATCTGTATGCATACTTGGATCATGTAACCATATTTAAATAGGGGAAACATGGAAGAGCTTGGTCGCTTCTAACTTTACCCCCTTTTCGCCCAATAGGGGAAAGGAGGTGAGGCTAAATGCTAACAACATCTTTGGCCTTTTTGCGTGACTGAGCGCACGCACAAAGACCAGACAGGTACGCGTCAACTCGTCCTAGCTCAGGTAAGAACATATCTCAGTATGGAAAAACGGTGGCCTGTTCCTTTAAGAGATCACAAGCCACCACATTTCTTCTCCTTAAGTAATTAGACTAAAAGGATAAAGAAGTAACGCATGAATAATTAATAATTTATGAGGGGAAAATATTACCATATTATGTGCACTTTGATGTTAACATGAATTGCTCAATATAATCATCAGGTATAGCCATTTTTTATTTGCATTTAGTTATAAACAGGTATATGTTTAAGCCACCAAACATTTGCTATTTAAATAACTGCATATCAGATTTCATGCCAAATGTATTAAAGTTAAAAATCCTGTATGGACACCTCAGCCAGCTCAGAAAGTTACCTTTTCTGTAATAGCCCATTGTAAGCCACACTGTCGATTACCTCTCTACACATCTCTCTCCATCTCCTCCACTATAGCACCTATATGTATAGCTGTCTGGTTTCACTCTTTTCCACGTTTTCCGCGTCGTGCTGTCCGGCATGTTGCTCCGTGACGTAGAAGCCTGCCGCACTTTCACTGGCCGCCCGCTGAGACAAGACACTGTAATTACCCGAGGCTGTGGAACTTGACACTTGTTCCTTTTTGAACGGGGCCAAATGATGGAAGTGAAGATGGATGCCGGGGTCTCCTGTGGACATAATCACACCTTCATCAGGACCTACAAATTATTGCGAGAACACACAACAGGGAGTGAGTGGGTGGGCACTGAAAGAAACCTCGTCTAAATCAGGGCGAGAAAAGCTATAGTTTGATATGGCATAGTTTGTCTGTATTGCTACAACTGATAGCAATTTTACACCGATGAAGACAGAAGACAACATGCATTATAGCTTATGTTGCATCGGTTAGATCTCATACATTTTCAATCAGCCCAGTAATTAAAGACCAAAGCTATAACTTCATGTTTTCTCTAATTACTGTTGCGTGAACAAAGAAGCACCTTGACTGCAATATATCCCATAAATGTGCTTCTTGAGCGTTACCTCATCATTCTTAACTCGTAATTCCCGAATGCAACATCTGGTGGTCCTCCCATTCAGCTGTCTATTTTGGTTCTGATGTTTTGCTCCAGGTATTCTTCCCAGCAATAATGATTTGCATCACACAGTTTGGACACACCTTCTCATCAGCAACTATGATTTTTTTTTAAGTTGTCAGGAGGTGGCACCAGGCGTAGATATAAAAGCCCTTGGTTTCTCTTAATTCTTTCGTCATCTGTTCCTGCCAGTTGTAAACATTAATTCAGCCCATTAAGATAATGTATATGCATTGTTCTCAAATTTGTCATTCTGTAATATCAGTCTTTGAGGTACTCTCTCTGTGGAGCTAATGTTGAACTTTCGTCACATATTTTCGCTGACATCGCATCTGTATGTTTTGCTCCTGTACGTGATTTTGTGGCTGCCAGATGCCACTCAAGAACGGTTCTCATCTAAACTGAGTTCCTCTTTGGTTCTTTGGATTAGTCGGACCTGGAGATCACCTTATGTGACAATCGTAGAAAAAGTTTAAACCATCGACTGGACTGGGTTTGGTAAAGTTGAGGACGTTTCGCTTCTAGTCACAGAAACTTCTTCAAGCTCTTCGGGTCTTTTTTTCAGACTGACCTAAAGAGCTTGAAGAAATGTCCTCAACTTTACCAAACCCAGTCCAGTCGGTGATTTAAGGCGAGACACTGCAGGTGAATAGGGATTTTTTTTTTTATTTAAAGATTTGAAACTTCTTCGGTACATTACTGGCATAAATATGAAGAAAAAGTGTTTTTTCAGGTTTTCTGTCATTTTCTGTTTTCATATAAAAATAAGGTGTTGTATGCCTGAAAATGCCCCAAATTTTGTGCTTTTCAGGGGACGAAAACTGAATAATGGACTGAGCCAGATTCAAATTTATGGTTTTATTTTGTTGACATATTAGTTAGGGATTTTGGAAAGCATGTTCAGTTTTAAAATTATGTAAAATATGTTAAAATTTCAATTTAGCCTTGTTTTTTAACATTCAAAAACCAATAAATAAGGATTAGATATTAAGAAATCCCTCTTCTTCCCTCTTCCCCCTTCAAAATATTGTTCAATCCGAGGCTGGAAAATTTGAAGTCTGTAGGAGCTACTGACGTGGAGATGTTGTTCCCCAATGAGAGAAAAATGCCTTTTGAGAAAATGGCCCTTGAGATTACGATTTCCCATATAAATCTATGGAGAAACATTGAATCAATGAATTCTTTGCACATGTTATTGTGAAGATTAGGTGTTTTTTTTTATTTCCAGGTGAAAGTTAATATGTTCAGAGACCAATTTGCCCCAAAACCTGAGAATAAAAAAATAAAAAATAAAATGTTTTGCCTGTAGTGTCTCCCCATAACCTTTTTTCTAAGATCGCTACTCCCTGGATGAATGAGAGCCTTCACAAACACCTTTTGTGACAATGCATTCCTCCTCCTTTGTGTGTCCAGGTATAAATTATCAAACCTTGTAAAAGTTAGTGAGAACTCTGATGCAGACATGTGATGCTAAGCCATGTGCACTTGACAAATAAACCACTCTTGATTCAGACTTGATTGAACTCTTATATATTACACATACACTCAAAAGAAGCCTCAAACAAGCTTGACATGCCCACTTTAACACTTTTGACATTTCTTTGCATTTATGTTGCAACCTAAATTAGAAGTTAAAATGCAATAGTAACCAAAGCAACTGATTGTATGGATAAGAATCATTAAAATATGGGAGAAAATTGGTACCTTGATAGTCTTAAATGTTTCGGACACAATGGCAATTTCAATGTTGCTCAAGCTGAGATGGTGCGCGAGATCTCCCAGGCTTGTCGACCTTTATCTCTGCAAACATCAGAATCCCTATACAAAAAAGGCAGAAAATGAGCTATTGATTTTCCGTTTTTCGCTCCCAGAGTAGTTTCTTATTCCCCTCTGGTATTGTCATTGCATAGTCTAAATGAAGGTCAGCATTGGTTTCCTTGTCACCGCTATACACATTCAGAGCAGAAATATTACAGGGCCTGTTTTTGAAAGGAAAAGGTTGTGTTGGATGGAAAGAGGTTTCTATTGTCTTCAGGGGATAATTGACTCAATAAAATGTTTCTCTGTCGAGTGATAGAAAGCTTGTGATGTGTAAGGGGGAACATACAGAGGAAAGCAGTGGTTTCGGATATGTTTAAAAAGCCCGGAAAAGTCTACCTTTTTCTGCGCTGGAGACAATCTCATCTTCTGTTACGATATAGTTGGGTCTGAAAGCCACTATTCTAACTCCTGGATGATCAAAACTCACAGCTGTCTTCCTCACGCTGTGTCTCTTATCTGCACTCTTTGCATCTTTATCTTGCCGTCTAAATTAAGAGCAAACGGGGAAAAAAGCCTCTTCTTTTCTCCATCTGTGTGTCGGCAGCGTGTTTGATTTGACCCTGAGGTGTTTGGCTGTCAGCTGATCACGTCCCGGTAAAAGGGGACTAAAAAACACGTTCCTTAAATCTGCTGCTACATCAGTGCATTTGACTTGGCGTGTCTGTCTGATCTCACCTCCCAAAGTGAGGCGTGCGATCAGGGCTGGTCTAACACAGAGGCCGTTTTGCATTTCTGTCACATGTATCTGCAAAAATCCTAGTGCTTCATTCAACTCTGCTATCGGTTCAGTGGTTGTTCTTGGCATGTTGGCAATTTGATGACATTTTCCGTGAATCCAAAATCAAACTCACAATTGCATGGGAAAACTATGAATGAATGATTGTCTTGTACACAAAGTTCATCCCATATCTTCAGCAAAGCTATTTATCTTCTGGGACAGCGAAGTTGTGCTCTTTGGGAAGGGGTTCCTTGTAGACTAAAAGAAAATGCAAATTATGTGTCAGTCAAGTTGAAATCAATATTAATGTATAATAATTAAATACAGATATATTTTATAATTGTTCATGGACTCTTTGTTGGACCTGGGCGCATATGGCCCTTTCAGTGGTAAGTAATTAAAGAAAACTTACCCTCAAATCCACTTTTTTTTTTTCTGATAAACTGTTTAAATGAGACCAATGTTCAATAGTGTTGTCTACATATCCTGGACATGATTTTGGCAATTTAGTGCAAATAAGTAAATAGATCAACTTTCTGCCTAAAACCATCAGTGAGGCGCCTCTACAGGCGATATGTCTGTACTGCATTTATTTTTTGAATTTGGCACCACTGTTGGAGAAGGTGTAAAATGTGATGTCAGAAGCTAAATCTGACGTCAGGGGGGGCTACTGAAGATGATTAGATAGACATCGTAGATTACCATTTCAATGTTTTGTTGTCACTTAGTTTTGGATCAGGTGTGAAAAGGCTGTGAAAAGGCGAGCCTTCCTGATTGTTTGAGCCATTCACTGGACTCGTTTTTATCATGCTAATGTGGTCGTTTGTTTTGCAGTTAGTAATGAAACTATGCTAAATGTAACTATGGTCAGGTTACAGAGGGGGTAAGAAGTGCTTCTGGCTTTTACCAACTTCATCTTCTGGCCAAAGTAAAATCTTTCCTTAGTCAGAATGACACAGAGAAGGCTTTGCACACTTTCATTAGTCCCTGCATTGACTATAATGTACTTTTTTGCTTTTCTATTTCTCTATTTTATGTTTTTAGTGCTGCAGTTATGAAAAGCGCTTTGGTTCACCATAAAGGTTGATTGATTGATTGATTGATTGATTGATTGATTGATTGATTGATTGATTGATTGATTGATTGATTGATTGATTGATTGATTGATTGATTGATTGATTGATTGATTCCCCCCTTTGCATTGTTTATCTATCTTGCAAAGTCAGTAACCCAGAATTGTCACAATCACAAAAAAAACCTTTGTGAGAGTCTTATGTTTTGATTGTGTAATAGAGATTAGATGAAATGACCCAGCTGCTGAATATATTTGCTATTGCAAGAAACAAACATGTATCTAAATCTGAAACGCTAACACTTGCGCCTCTAAATGAGTGCCTTTGACTCAGCGTGCTGCTCTGATCTCGCCTCTCAAAGGTGAGCATCGCTATCATGGCCAGTCTCACTCAGCAGAAGCCTTTTTTGCATATTCTTCACACTTGTTTATGGTTTACTGAGCAGGTCACTACCCCTGCTTGCTTGAACAGCTGCTCCAGTGCGACCCCCCCTCCATAAGCCTAACGGAGCGCTGAGACTACTTCACTGCCGCTTCCTGTCAACTACTTCCTCCGCTCGTGAGCCCTGCTGGTGACCTCATGCACAGCCTTTACCAAGACCATATGAATAATTTATCTTTTTGAATTTAGCCCGCGCCTGACATTTCGATGTTTGATGCCCACGGGCTTTGGTTTTAACAGTATAGATAGAGCAGCCTTTTCCTCGATGCGCCATCAGATAGAGTCACCAAGCATATAGCGTGGTTATAATCATGAAGAAGTGCACCGCATACAGCAGGGGAGGAGATGTAAAAGGCCGACATTTGAGTTGGAAATATTCTGTTCCATCAATAGCCAGATAAGATAGGATGGAAACCTAATAATCACTTTGGGAATGAACGAGGAACCAGAAAATAGATACATGGATACGTAATAATAATGTTTGCAACAAAATACAGAAGGTCGTAGCTCTCCACACACAATTCAGGGTCACTTTCTTCCCTTCTTGTCCTCTACCTCCAATGCTACAAAAGTAAAAAAATAAAATCTTCATTGTTCAACCTTTGCTGAAAGCCTTACTAAAACGTCTTTAATCAGTTATGTGTGACTTAGCTCTTGTAGTGTATGGCTATATATGTTAGGGCTGTGCAATTAATCGAAATTCAATTACGATTTCGATTATTACACGATTATCAAGGATGCTCTCCCGCTCGTCCATCCAAAGCGCAA
This sequence comes from Gobius niger, assembly GCF_951799975.1. NCBI lineage: Eukaryota > Metazoa > Chordata > Actinopteri > Gobiiformes > Gobiidae > Gobius > Gobius niger. Next base: position 18,821,061 of record NC_136856.1, on the reverse strand, counting down.
AAAGTCCGTCCTGCGTGTTATTAATATCATACTAATATTTTTTATACCTAACTCTTGAGATAACGTCACTGTTAAGTGCTCACCTTGTGCTGAAAGGAGAACAGCTGTTTAGAAGCCTCCCCAGGCCCTGGTTTTGTTTAGTAGAAAAGTTTAAACCTCTTCTTCAGGAGCAGATCTCAACAGAGCTCAAAGCAAACTCTTATTATTTCATACTGCTGTGATGATTGTTTCTGTTCCCTTCGTATTTCACGTGCTAAAGGCTCAGGCTTTGGTCCGACATAAAAACATAAGCGCTGTGTGATGATGCCATCAGGCCATGCGGCTCTGTTGGACAGGTGTGAGGGCTGGCCAGCAGGGGGCAGGTCTATCTGTCAATAGAGGATTAGTTTAGAAACGTGAGCATATTTAATTTTTTTTTATTGTTCAAAGAAAATGATGTCCATAGTCTTTTTTTTTTTTTTTTAAGGCAACAAAAATAATCGTTTGAATAATCGTGATTTCAATTATTACAAAAATAATCGTGATTATTATTTTTTCTGTAATCGAGCAGCCCTAATATATGTTCATATAAAGTATTTGGCATTTTACTATGATAATTGACATACTTCGCCAACAGTGTATGAAGAAGAGTCTCCTCTGCATTCCCATTCATGGCCCTCCCACCCACACATTTTCACAACTCTCTCATTCCATCTTTTAGGTATGAGGCGATGAAAGCCCGAGAGCTCGTCGTCTCCTCTGAACTCCCGAATACAGCCACCGTCTCAACACTCGCCTTCGATCATCATCTTTGCTTGTCTAATAAGTCTCTTTCACTCCGTTTTGAGGTTGTGGTCCTTGCTTGAACACATGAACACTGAGCCGCAGTCTCCCTCTATCCTGTTGGCCTTTTTTCCCTGCACTTTGTTACCTCTGTCAGACGGGTCTGGTGTTGATGTATACGCAGAGGTCATGTGTAGGTCGCACCGTCTCCACCTCTGCGCCCCGAATGATGACAGGTGTCAGTAGATTTTTTGTTCAGGTAGAAACCCTATATCCAGGCCCTTCATCCCATTCTGACGCTTAGCCATGGCTGCTTCGTCTTACTCTGTAAGACACCCACTACAACGAAATCATCAAAAAGGACGCTGGAGGGTAAAAGAAAAAAATAAATACTAGTGAACTATAAGCCAAGAGAGCATCAAGCAAAGCATGGAAAACATGGCCCTTGTGTATATGATTCACTTTTGTTTCTTTTTTATCATCCGTAAAACTAATGGCCTTTGAAAAAAAAAAAAAGAACCAATTACAGAGCAGAACAGAACAGAATCGGGTAAACATGCTGCGAGTCAATCTGCTGTTTTATAGATTCAACATTTTAATGCTTTTTTTTTTATGTGCACAGCTATGACAACTTTGGACACAACACACTTTGAACACAGTGTGCATCGAGACCAACAGGAAGTAATGGACAGCAGAATGGTGGACTGCATGATTAAAAGCTTGTCCGCAGCATATACTTTCGGACCTTGGTGCTCATTTGCTCAATGGTATGCACAGAATGTGGGCTCACTAATAAAGATAGTAGCTATATACAGAGAATCCCTGCAAGGTCTGCTACCATATGTTTTCATTATCCTTCAGAGCAGATAGCAAGATGTACATGCAGATTTCATCTCTTTCTCACAAACTGTTCTTGAAAGCCTAACAGAGTTTGTCGTTTAAAGAGAGGTGTGTTTAAAATAAAACATATATCTCGTTTCGGACATTCTGTTTTGGATGTAAATTGGCTTCATGTTGCATTCGATACTTTTAATTATGCATTCTATTTTGGTCATTCAAGTATATTTGTTATTGTTTGTTTAGTCAGAATCAATAAATAAATGGAATATTGCAACGCATGTCTTCTACTAAATCCTGCACAACCGGAGGATTTAACAAAGAGTTTTCAAATTGTATTGGCTAAATCCCGGCTCGATGCTCTCACTGTAAACCGCTGTAGAGCAGGAGACATGTGAAAAGAAGTTCTCTCTTTTTCTCTCTTCTTTCTCTGTTTAGTCTTTTGATTATACAGTGTTTTGGTGAAACCTTGGATTCATTTTATTAGTCTGTGTTTAAATAAGTGAGGGACAAATTAAAAACGTGTCTGGAGCCTGAAATCACAAGGATTTGATTAGCAAACATTCACCGACACACAAGTAACAGGGATTAAAAAAAATAAAAAATAAAAAAATAGAACTCAGTGAGCTCTAATTTTGGGGTCTGGGAGAAATAAATATTAAAAGATGGCTCAGTGGCGCCCCCTCAAACAGTTTACATGGGGCCTATGGGAGGACATTTCATTCTACAGAGATGAAACTGGGCAAGTAGAAATAATATATTATGACCCTGCCCTAAACTCTAAAGGAAGTCAGCCATATTGGGCGGAACCTCGAACCTTCAAAAAACTTCTCAATCTCTTGACGTCTTCTCCCTTGAGTTTTTATTCAAAAGCCTGAAAATTTGGTGCGAATATCCCAAACCCATGTGCGATTAAATATTAAAGATTGAAATCAAAGAGCATGTTTGATCTAGAGGAGGATTAAACAATATCTATGTGGAAACTGATGCCGAGTATATGAGGACATGCAAAGACTACCATCAATACCAGAAATACTTGTAAACCCTAGGACTTTAAACATTGTATTGTTTTCTCAGAGGGAGTTCCACGCACCCACAGCCACTCCAGTCCTACCACTAGAATGAAGACTGCAGAGTCTCGATCTGTGCCAAGTCCAACAGACTGAAGGGCAACATGTTACGGCCCCAGGCCTCCTGGTTCCCTCCTTGTTGTATGTTTTTGTCATGTGGCCTAAACCTGTTGTCTCCATGTAACTTTGCTGCTGTGGTCCTGAACTGCGATTGGTGGAGCGGATTGGGGCCCTGGCTGCTGATTGGGGGAGCAGCTCAACACCTGGAGAGCTCGTTGAAGCCACCTGTGCCAGCCACTATAAAAGGACTCCACCATGTCTCATTCGGGGCTGCTGGTCTCTGTGTGACCAGTATGCCAGTTGTACTCTTGTTTAGGTAGGCTGCTGGTCCTTGTGACCAGTACGCCATTTGCATTTGCTTTTGTGTCTGTGTTCCTTCGTGTCTGTCATGACTTTGTTTTCCAGGAACACTCGGTTTAGTTTGTGTCTCATTTTGTTTGTCACTCGTTTTGTTATTTAGGCCTTTTGTGACAAGTTGTGGGAGACACTCGTAAGTTTTGTCTAGTTGGTTTTGTACACTTGTTTTAGTAACCTTGTTTTGGTTAACCTTTTGTAAATAGCCTTTGTTTGTTATTTATGTCCCTCCGTTGTTCATTTTACCTTTTACACTCCTTTTATTAAATTACAACTTTACTTTACCATTTTACATCTTGGTTTTTGTTACGCCCTACACCTAGCAGAGCCGGGTCGTAACAATAGCTTGAGGATTCCCCCCTCTGCTGCTCCCTATTGTGTACATATATCCTCTTAACCCCCGCCTTAACCGAGTGCAGTTTCTCTGTCAGCTTTACCCAAATCTAAACAGCCTGTAGGCCCGTGCATATGACTGAATGTATTTTATCTACACTCCTGCCTTTTACTGTAATTGATTAATTGTATGTTGATTTCCAGAGGAGAAGGAGCGACAAAAACAGAGGTTGGGAAACTTTGTGTGAACGAGCAAGAAAAATAGTGCTCAAGACAGAGTGAAATAGTGCTCAAGACAGAGCGAGTCAAAACAAGACTTAAAAATAGTGCTCAAGACAGAATGAAATAGTGCTCAAGACAGAGGGAGTCAAAACAAGACTTAAAAATAGTGCTCAAGACAGAGTGAAATAGTGCTCAAGACAGAGCAAGTCAAAACAAGACTTAAAAATAGTGTCAATACAGAGCGAAATAGTGCTCAAGACAGAGCGAGTCAAAACAAGACTTAAAAATAGTGCTCAAGACAGAGCGAGTCAAAACAAGACTTAAAATAGTTCTCAAGACAGAGCGAATCAAAACAAGACTTAAAAATGCATATAACTGAAGGTATTTTATCTACACTCTTGCCTCTTCCTGTAATTGATTAATTCTATGTTGATGTTTTTATTGATTGTATTTGTTTTCTTATATTTATGCAACTGTGAAGCACTTTGAATTGCCTTGTGTATGAATTGTGCTCTACAAATAAACTTGCCTTGCCTTGCCTAGGCCAGTGTAACGCCTCATTTGAAAGCTAAGACCGACAAAGCTCATCTAAATGGATCTGTTTCCTCGCGTTGTTGCCGCGCTGGTCACTTTTTCGTCACATTTTTATCACTTTTTCATCACATTGTTGTCACTCTGTCATCACTTTTTTTGTCATGTTTTCGTGGCGCTTTGCTGCATTTTCATCCTCACACTCGTCTCATTTTTTTTTTTACACGTTTTTCAAAAAGCTTTTAGATTTGGGTAAAGCTAAACTGGTGGGGGTTAAGAGGATATTAGATTTGTATATTACCTCTTTTGTGGCAAGTTTGAGAGTCATTTTGAATATCTGTGTATGTGCTTTATGTGGATGACGGAAAAAAAATGACGAGGTAGAATAGAATTGCAAAAAGTTATGGGAGGAATTTCACTTGTTCTTAAATGCCGATAAAACACAGTTACTTTCTGAAGAGACTTTGAGGGACGTTTGGGGAAAATGTTAGAGTCGTGCATTTTCTCAGATCTCCTTTCTCTCTCCCCAAGGACATCTCCCCCTGCTGTCAGGACCTGTCAGGCAGGAGCAGCGCAGGGTAGAGGGGTGAGAGGACACCAATTAGAAAGCCAAGAAGAGCCAGCGGCACAGCTTGCCACAGGAAGTGGGATGTCTGACTTCCTGCATGGGGTCACAGCTGTTTGCGGGGAGGTTAGTGCTCGCAGCCAATGCAAGCCACCGTTTAGCGTCTGATGAAGGCAGGCCTCATTTGAATAGCAAAGAACCACCTCAATGTCACCAATAAATTTACATGATTTCTCTTCTTGTACAGCTGGGATCAGAGTCTATAGACTTTTTGGAATTAGGAGAGTCTGAACATGTCGAAAGATGGTGACTGCCATATTTGAAGATGGCTCGGTTTTAGGCGAAGATTATTAACCGGTCATTTCTTTAGTGTTAGTGCCTCAAAAGCAGTACTGTTAAATCAGATCCTGTAAAATCAAGGGTCAAGCAAACATTAACGCTATGCTGAAAGGGCTTATAGCTTATAATGTAAATATCTCACCCATGTCAGTCGGCTTTGGTCACTGCTTAATTGTACACTTAATAAAGACCCGTCATTGGATCTGGTTCCGCCTGCTTTTGGTGTCTCTAGATAGATACTTCAGTCATATTCCATCTGTACCATGTAACATTGCCTGCTTGCATCTTGTCGATTCAGATGTGAATAAGGTGTTGATCTAGTAAGATTTGTCCTTTAATGAAATGGTAGAAAATACAGTGTGATTTTCATTTGTATGAGGGATCACATTGCTGTTGTTTTTCCACTATTCGGACAGAATCATCTTTTAGAGGATTCACAGTTATGAAATTTGTACCGTATTTTCCAGACTATAAGTCACACTTTTTTCATATATAGTTTGGCTGGGGGTGCGACTTATACACAGGTGCGACTTATACATGAAAATATATAATTTCACATGTTTGTTATATTCACACTGACAGCCGCTAGAGGGCGCTCTAGGCTTGTGCAACAGTATCTGCTACTCCTGTATCACTGAAGATTTAACACACGGTAAAGTGTACTGCAATGAAGAAAACAAAAAAGATAATTGCGAGCTGAAAGCTAATGGCCACAGCAAAAGGAATGAGTTTTCAAATGAGCGCTTGAACAACGTGATGCCGGGAGAGGCTTGTCAACGGTGCAGTTGCGCCTCCAGGCCCAGGTAGTTACCAAGGCTGGTGTGACTTATACTCCGCAGCAACTTATATGTGTTTTTTTCTTCTTCATTATGCATTTTTTGGCTGGTGCGACTTATAGTCCGGAAGTACGGTAATATATAAATGAATATTGCTGTCTCTATTATTCTTTTAAATACAAGTACACTAATTTTGCTAAGAGGTATTAAAATAGTGAAACTATTGCTGAAAGAATATTGAGCATGAGGTAAGGGGCGCTCGTACGTATATTAAAATGTGCATCCTTAATGATAGGTTGATCAGTAATGCACAGTGATGTTTTTCTGCTTTTAATATTTCTACCTGAGGTTCTTCACTGCTGGATGGGAGGATGGGAGGGGTCTGTGAAAAGCTCCCGCTATGAGCAGCTGTCTGGAAGTCCTTATTTGGGCTCAACCCAATTACATCCTCTGATCCACAGTCAGTGGAGTGATGCAGGCACAGCATTAATCTCCCTGGCTGAGGACTACTGTGTTAACGGCCCAGACCCTCTCCCTCCACAAAGCCAAAGCGCGGCACCACTGCAGCTGCAGGTTGAAAGTCATGCCAATCACTCCACCTCCAGTGACTTCCATGTCACCTTGGGCCTGTTGTGATTATGGACAATTCTCTGCTGACTATGGAAAAGCCATTATGTGCAGCCACACTCCATTCACCACTGTCAGGGCGCGTGGAGAGCGCTTCAAACTAGAGCTGCCTGTGTGTTTTAGATCTGTGCAGACGGACGGAGGGATGAGGAGGAGGTCAAAACATTTTCGGATCTGGCTGTTAACGACAAAATATCCTGGAGCTGTGCGGGGACCAATTCCAACAAATCATTTTCAAATAGGACAGTTGTAAACAGAGCTTTTTCAACAGGCCATATGAGTAGAAAGAAAGGCACCTTCAGCTTGTGGTCAGAAAATGTCTTTCTTCACAAAGCCAGACAAATGTCCAATGAAAGAACATTTCTGCCGTCGTCTAACAATAACGAATAACAAAGTAAGCCATCAGACTGTTGTGACCCTTGATTGGCTCGAGTAAGAGTGATTAATTCTGGAGCTGGGGGAACAGAAAAGCAGGTTGATGTAAAATTAGGAGAAGTAGCTTAATCGGAGTGTGAATTACATGGGCCCTCCGTTCCAGTTTAGTGAGTCCTTTTTGTTCGCAAAGATTAAGGGAGGAATCAGCCAGGCCCCCATTGTTCCTCTGAGAAAAGAAACTCATTTGCTTTGAACGATAAATGTCTTTCGAGCATGAATCATGTCTGCTAATCCTTTAACCAATGCCATGTAATGCAAATTGCCTCCCATTTTGTAGACAAATGTAAGGATTTGCACTCAGTGCGGCAGACCCATACTCACCTATAAGATTCTATGTTGATTATAGCTCTGTGTGGAGATGTGCAATAAAAAGCGTCAGCCACTCAGCCATAATTGCCAAAGAGTAATTTACGAAAAATATGAAAAACCCTTCAGAATCCCCACTGATATGAATTAGTAAGACAATGTTTCTTATGTTGTGACAAGCGATCTGATTGGCTAAGGACAATGATATCTGAAGATACTGAAGTGGTTAGACTGAAACAAAAATTTCAAATTGGCCACAAAGAAAAAAACCGCAAGGACGCTGACAATTAGCAAATGTGATATTATGATATATTTTTAAATGATGTAAGCATGCCTTTTCTTATATAGGCCAGTATTTTACTCAACTCATAACTCATGTGAGACAGCTGACCCAAAGCAGACCCAAATCAACACAAAATGCTTCACTTTGGTAATTTGAATATAATTAAAAGTCCTTCACACACACAGTAAATGTGTTGCTTTGCTCAATATGTAAAACAGTTAATAACCTTGACCCAATCAATGTGTCCTAAGCTTTTGGTGGAACACCTCACCTGGGAGGCACCATCATGGCATCTGGACAAGATGCCCAACCAGCCTGGCTTGTTCTTCAATGTGAAGGTGCTGCAACTATACTCTGAGCATCCCGTGGGTCACTCTGTCGAGAAAACTCATTTGTGCCACATGTATCTAGGAACTTATTTTAATTCTTTCCTTTTAATATGACCAACGCTCATAAACATATTGTTGACAGGTAAATTAAAAGTATCATCTTTCAGTTCAACGAGTCCAACGTCCAACACTGGAGTAGCATTGGACATAGGACTGCTACAGTCCCATACTATAACAATGGAAAAGCTGTCAGTAATAATGTTAAGTGTTACTTCTCCTCCTTGAGAGAATGCAAGGTACGTATACTGTGTGTGTGTGTGTGACTTTTCTTAATATGCCAGCCACCAGCAACTTTTAACTCCCAGCTTAGGTCCTTTATGCAGCTCTCCATGTTTCCAAACACCACATGAATCATTTACCCAGGGGAGGCACCATGACATTTAGCTTTGTATGTGCATGTGCTCCACTTCTATTCCCATGACGCCGGTGACTTTACAAAAACATGCAAGCGTCTTACTTTCTGAAGGATAGCATAGTACTAATTAATGGGGACAAAGGTGTGTGTAGAATTGTACATTTTTGAAAATATGTCGATAGCAAATTCGAAACATCTATATACATTCTAATGAGATTCTTGTCCCGTGTGCGTGAGTGCGTGTGTGTGTGTTCATCAAATACAGTTTAAGAGACCTCCTACATGTTGTAAAATAGAGAAGTGCAGTTTCAGATGCAATGAAGTGAAAACGGTACAGCAGTTGAAATGCTTTAAGTAAGAAGAATTATATCTCCATTTGAATAGGGACAATAATATATTTATAGGTCACTTGGTTGGAGAACACATCTGGTGCCTAGATTTTCACAAGATCCAAAGGGACTCCTAAACACACAGCTTTACATCGGGTGTTATTTTCTCGATGTATTTGCACCATAGGATCCGTCGGTAACATGGCGTGACCTTAGCTTTTCATACTAAAATAAACAGCGGTGGGCACACTGAGCAGGTTTTATCGACAGCTCTTCCCTGTGTGATGTCCTCTCTCCACAACAGCCTGCTCCGAGAATAAAACAAACAAATAAAGCCGTGTGCCCACAAAAGCCGATTGTGTACCTGCTCCCGGATTTGTGTGGTTGTTGGGAGAATATAAAGGAGTATATTCATGTCTTTGGTTCAGACGCAGGGGGGGCACGCGTCTGCAGTATATGTTTCCGATGGCTTTTGTGGCTCCTGTTTGCCATGTGTGCTTAAGTTGGTCCTGGAGGATGACTTTGTTTTCAGAAGGGTCCCTGCGTGCGGCGGTGCAACATCTGCTTCGAGCCGGTGATCCATCTCCACTTAGCTGCCACATAACAAGCCATAAGGGAGCGCAGTGAGGAGGCCACACAGGACTGCGTTGTAAAGTTGAGCATCTCGCAAGGGGACGTTACAAAGGCTGTGCTTTAGGTTTGTGGTAATTTACATGACTTAAAGACTATTTCAAATGGAAAATATAGAAGACATGTCGGAACAATGACTGCACTTTGGGAAGACTCACCCAAGCGTGAGCTCATCATGTATCTTCTACAGGGAATCGGACAGTATCTGCAAAGAGGACAAGTTCACTGACTAAGGTCGCTTATACACAACCACCACGACACACGGGATGTTTTGTTTGCCTCTGTTTAAAATTCCTGCTGATTCAGCGAGGAAACTTTGTCTTTTCTACCTCCTTGCCATTTACTATTCATATAGTTTGCTCAAAATGTAAAGTATTTGAATCTATTGGCCCTGCAATGCACTCACACACCAGCAGGGGTCTGCTTGTTGGGAACAGAGCTGGTGCTGGCCCTTCTGGGGCCCTAAGCAAAAATCCATCTGGGGGCCGTACAGTACGCATCCCATGGTTGTTCGACGAAGAGCGAATCCATTTACGGTCAAAAACAGTTTCACTGTGTAGTAGTGCAGGGCAGAAGGGGAACATAATGACCTCAATTCAGGCCCCGCCCCTCTGTGAGAACCACTAACCACCAAGCCACCGTGAGACTGGGATTTAGGACTATTATTAGTCTATTTCCCAACTTTTTAAAATGGCAAATGGTCACATTCTCTCACTCTGGTCCCTGACCCACAGTTTGGGAACCACTGATTTAAAACTAACTGAAACCTGCACCCCCTCCTGGAACCGCCACCTTAACGTGGTGGAGGGGTTTGAGCACCTGAATGATCCTGGGAGCTCTGTTGTCGGGGACTTTGTGCCCCTGGTCCTGGGTGACGGGTCAGACAAAGAGCGGTTCAGAAGCCCCTTATGAGAGACCAACAGGCCTGTTTAATCGTGAGGCCGTCCTTCTGTGGACCCACCACCTGCAGCAGGAGCCATTAGGGGCTGGTGCAATGTGATTTGGGCAGCTTCAACAACTGCCCCCACGACCCGGCAACGGACAAGTGGAAGAAAATGGATGGATGGATGAAACCTGCACCTGACGGTTATTTCGGTCTGACCTCTGAGAATTAGCCTGTGAGTAACCCACCTCGCTTAAGACTGTGCACATTGAGAGAGCCAGAGTTCCTGTAAGTAACTGCGCGCATGAGAACCGTGTGGATTCAACTCATCTTTGAAACAAAAAGATCCGTAAGAACATGTTGATTAATCAGTGTAACAACACCGTAGTTTGATTGAGATGCGGGGCCCTTTTGGTTGCGGGGGCCCTACGCATAGTTTCTCTATAGGAAAAAACGTCTCTGGTTTGGAAACAATGTTGTTGTTGTTTTTTTCCAACTTTCCTTTTTTTCTTCCCTTGTTTCAGTAATAATAATAATGCGCCCCACTGCTTATTATCATTAGCCTCAGCCTTGTGTACATTTGGGGCATGTTTGCAAAGAGCCCAAAACAGTGTCAGCAGTGCACTTTCAACATTGGCTGTGTAGCTTGAGTTAAAAGTCCGCTTTCATCCCATCTTTGGAAAGAAGACTGTTTTATAAATGCCCCTGGCTTTTTTCCAAGCTCCTCGCCCGCAGCCTATGAGTCTAACAAGCATGATGCTTTGAGGATTGACTTGTGATTCAACCCAAATTTACAAGCTGATTACTATGCAGACACTGAGTCAAGTCGAGCACACAAAACCCCTCTGCTATTTTTTAACCAACAGTCTCAGGAATGTCCGCGGGATTAAATGACATCCGAGCAAGTATTTGTATGTTGTGTCTTAGCATGTCTTTAATGGCCGCGCACTTGAAACTTTGATGTAATTGATAAAAGAAGCTGTTCTCCCTAATCCTAATAGCACAATTCCTTATGATCCTTTATGCACAGGCTTGCAGAGGATCAAAGAAACTGAATTTTGCCTTGGGCGTTTAAAGATGTATTAAAAAATGAGTTGGAGGGATGCATTAACAAGATTTAAAAAAGAAAAAAAAAATCACAGCATTTATTCAATTGATATATTCGGCATTTGCTTGTGGTGCAGGAAATATCATAGGCCTGTTTACAAATACTACTGCACCAACTGCAATACAATGTACAATTTCAGCCACTAATGAGAACATTTTCAATGTGAAATCTCTGTGGGCGAGAGCATATAACTCATGTCAAATGTTTTCTGCTACTTAGGACATGCCAGACTCCGTTATGCTGTAGTTTAGTTTTGGTCTATTTTTAACCACCTTTTGGCATGTTGTGATTAGGAACTGGAGTGATTTCATCGCCATCAAAAAGACAGAGAACAAAGTCGGACAATGAGTGGCTAAAGTGTTGAAGTTTTCACTTGACAACTGGCTTTAATTAACACGTGACATGTTAACACGTTCACATGTCGACAGAGCTCTCACTCACATAGTTTTACCAAAATTATATTTAGATACTGATGCACTTGCAGTACATCAGGACAAGCAGGATACTGCTCTTTGTTTCAGTTCTATACCCTTTCAGGTTAATACATGAAGTCGTGCAGTTTTAATCAGATTTTGATTTGTTATTTCTTTTAAGTAAATCCCAAAGGTCGAAACAAATCTATACAGTATATTGATCAGTTTTTATGTGCACCAATGAAGTAATCAGGATCAATCACTTTCAATGTATATAGGATTTATATTGATTACTTACAAACAAACAGTTATGGTGGCCCTACACAACACATTGCTATAACTAACTAATTAGAAGCGAAACGCTTGATATTGATGAACTATGGACATGCGTTTAACACGTTCATTACAGTTATTTGTAAAGCTGCCTGTCAACCCTAGTTCTGTTTTATTACATTGTTCAGCATTGTGTCATCTACCCAGAACAGAACACTGTCCCATTTTTATAGTAGTGAGAGCTATTTCAAATCCTTTAGTGCTGATTTCTTTTTGTTGTGTATCTGACAGTAGTCTCATAACTTATAATTGGGAGTAAATGGTGCTGTAACATTTGCTCAGTGGATATTGACCAAAGGCTCATTTATATAACGCTCTATTGAGTGGATACCAGTTTACACTAACAGACCAACAGCTTATTGTAGTTATTGCAATAGACTGCAATGCAATACAATTGTTGTATTGTATGCAATGCAACAATGCATGCATGTTCATGTAAAATTATAATTTCATTATAAACTCAAAATCTTAAAGGTACTGTGCGCCGCACTTATGTTTCTAAACATACTGGTTTTAATTCTTCTTATGACAGAACATAGCAAGCACTTCTTTTGAACAAGTACAATGAACATGTACAATAGGGCAGGATGAATGATGTATGTGCGTAAATGAATGGTGGTGGCACATGGAGTGAATGAAGTACAAATCCCCTTCACTGTGTGAAGCGCTTTGGGTAACTTATGTCATGTGAAAAGCGAAATACAAATAAGCTTCCATTCCATTAAACAACTTTAGTTACAAAATGTTTTATAAATGTATTCAAATCTCTGATATTAAATGTGCATCTATTGCAAAGGTAGAATTGGGTCCATGGCTTACGATTTTATTTGCAACAAGCTTTTCAATGAGAAAAAGCTTTAAGAAAAACAGGGCGAAAAAAAATCACCATCTCATGCAAAATAGTGGCTTCAACTTTAAGCCGAGTGATTACAGTGTCTGAGCAATAGACTGGTGTCATGGTGAAATAGGGTGGCCCTTCCTTGCTCCCGTTCCTTTCTTCTCGGGTGATCTATAGTTTGTCGACACCAATCAGGCAAGAATGGGATAGCAGTCCATCCGTCTGCTCATGGCTTATTGAAGCGGCCGTGCTGCTTTTGAACGCCCCGGGCCTGCACATCCTTCCAGAGGTACAACTGGATCGGCCCTATTTATCTTCCTCTTTATCAGCGGGGAATGCACTTTTTGATTTATACATCCATATGATTCTTCTCACAGTGACGGATGCCTCCTCTCGCCGCAGTGTGCTAGAGGCCGCAGCGCATACAAAGTGTTTTTAATGAATATCTCACTGACAGAGGGTAAGTATCCGAGGGGGGCGTGTGGAAAACAGATGTAAATGGCATCACCTCAGACTTGTGCAGAAGTGATTAAGATCCACATGAAATCATCGTATATATGCTTAACCCGATACGATTTGCATGCACAGGGTCATTGTTGGGTTTTTTGCTCTTGTCTCTGATTTTGATAGATACCTCATTGATCTCCAGTGATTGTGTCTTGGATTTTTATGCTGCTTTTATCACACAAAACATGACACATTATACATTTTTTACTGCTTGAATGGCACTGCGCTGCACGTCTCACACTTTACACCTGAGATAGTAAAGGACATATTAATGTAACCTGGATTGTGATGACTTGCAATTTGTGGTTAACATACTGTTAAGAAATGTGTTGCTACAGCAGAGTCGTTTGGTATCTGAGATGTGCTGAGCAGATAATTCTCATAAAGCATAACTAGCCATGCTTTATCTGCTGGACATTACCATTATGTTAGTGAGCCATGTCCCCGCTTCTATTATGTAAATCTGCAACTTTGTGAACTAACGCCAAACTATAGAATATTCCACTTTACACATTGTTTTTGAAGCAGCGTAGTGACCAGTGACTAAAAATAAAACAATAAAAACGTATAGGGATAGATTTGTTCAAAGGGTCTGAGAATGAATAAATGATGAGGTTTGAAAGGCAGGAAACAGCCATTCACTGTTGTCCTGGTTTGGGTACATTGTATATAATGAAGGAATGTGGATTTGTATTTACTTTTTCTTTTCTTTTTTTCAACAAACTTGTTTTTAGTCACTTCTTCTTCAACGCCAATAATAAATCAAACCAGGAATTAGATCACAATGAAGGAAAATGTATTGTAGATGTCAATGTCACAGTGTAATAAAAATGCATTATGACAAAAGGACCTTCGATGTTATGTTCCAATGTGAAGCTAATGGTGACTCATTATTATTAAAATAAAGCAATTATTTATTTCCTATTGAAATCGTAGCATTTCCGTGTACTTGTCAATGATTTATGTTCCCTTGAGTTTTGTTTTTCATCGTTGAGCATTGACCAAAATTAACCAGTGTCCTCCATAAAACAGAGAACTTTTCAAAAGATTCCATCTTAAAAGCGTGGAATTTACTGCAGAGCTATAAAAGGCAGTTCTTGCCGAGCACAATGCATGTTCAATAAAACAATATGAGATCATAAAAGATGAGCAATAATGCATCTCCAAGGAAGATTAAATGAAAATCAGGGAACCAATAAGGCTTGTAATAATATACTGTGACACACAGGATATAAAACAGGGCAGACTTATAGCGTTTACTTCTATATATGTCCGTGTGCAGAACAAAAATACATCATATTCTGATGGTCTGCTACACTACCATATGGGTTCATGCTCATTATCAAATGTAAGGAGGCCTTTTAGATTTCAAGGGGATTGTTCCAGTAAGAAATAAGGTTTAAATACAGTCCAAGTTTTCAAGTAAAATTTTATTTTGCAACAAGAAGAAATGTGGGATAATAACAGAAATTTAGGACCACATGCCTTTAAATGTGGATTCAGTCATTTTCTGTCAGGTATTCACACTGCCATGACGTTGTGATGGCAAAGGCAAAATAAACCTTTCTTGTTTTGACTGTGGTTGGTTGTTGAGCTACATAAGCTCCATCTCTGCTGACATGGGACACAGCAAGACAGTCATTTTGAATTTCTCATAGGATCCTGAGGGATATGGAACAAAAAAGTCACGTGAAAGACCCCAAAAAATGTCCCCAGGACTGAACTGGAGGATTAAATTCAAGACACTGGACGATGCTCGACCCAAATGAAGGCCGTTACTGCAGCCCAATAACCATCAGAGGCCTGCGACTGAAGGGCTTCTAAAACAAAACGCGTCTTGAAAGGCCTCATCTCTTTGAATTCCACAGACCTGCCAATTTGGACTTTGCAAGAGAGCATCAAACATGGGACACTGAAAGGTGGAAGAAAGTTTTATTTTCTGATGCCTGACGAAGGCAACTGGCCGAAAAAAAAGGAACACTGGTGCGAGAGATTTTTCCTGTTCTGCGTTTGGCCTCTAGGCCTTCTCTTACGCACCTGTTTCACACAAGAGATATGCGAAAGAAACCGTCTTTAATTTTCTGATGAGAAAAAATGTGACCTTGATGATGGTCCTGATGGTTTCCAACTTTACTGGCATGACATGCTTGAGATGTTTTCTGCGATCCATGGGGAGGGGCGCCATCATGATTCAGGGTGCTTTTTCCTTCAGTGGAACAAAGGAGCTTCAGGTGGTGCAGGGGCGTCAAACGGCCACTGGCTCTGTGTAGATGTTGCAGAGAGCGTCCCCCATGACTGAGGGCCCAAATCTGTTTGGGAACCACTGGATTGTTCAACAGGAAAATGTGTCGTGTCTGGTGTTGGTTGAGTTATTTTCAGTGCTTTTTTCCATGTCAGTCATTCTATTTTATTTTGAAATCTCACTTTGTTTCTCATTGCACACTTCCTTCCTGCCCTCCTCTGTCTCCCGCCTGCTCCTGCCCTAATGTGTTACACCTGTGTGTCATGCTCCTTTACGCCCCTTAGTATTTATAGTCTTTGACCCCTTTGTCAAGTCGTCTTTGTCCTCAGGTAATTACTTCATTCTGTTCTTGTGTGTGTTCCAGTTTTTGACTATTCTGTTTTTTGGTTATTTGTCCTCTCGTGGAAATTCGCTACAATTCACAATGCCCGCAAGACAAAGGACTACTTCCAGAAGAATAACCTCCCTCTTTTGGACCATCCTGTGCGCCCTCTGATCTAAATCTCCCAGTCCCAGTCGATGCCCTTTGTGTTTCCACTCACCACCTGGAAACGTTTGCATCAAGCATGAAGAGGTCAACAATAACGGTGGAGCTGATTTCTGTTTTGAGGGGGTTTTGGGTTTGTTTGTTTTGTATTTTTTAAACTTTCGGTCAGCTGCAAAACGGCCTTAGCCTGGGAATACCCATGCTGCTGTGTGCGCTCGAATCATTTCAAACTGCACAACAGCCTGGGGACCATGGCCAAGTTTTCGCATGGTTATGGGAACCAATCACAGAACGAGGAGAGGCGGCAAGGCGATGACGCGCTATTCAACATACGGAAATTTGTAGTTTGTTCACGGATAAAACATATTTTTAAAAACAGGTTGTTTACAGATCCAACATGACAGCAACGACTCCATATTTTGATCGAGCTTTAGACCGTGTTCTAAATAGTTTAGCTCGAAAGTTTACAGCAGGTATGACATATGTCAAACCACACCTCTCCTACGAGAAAATGAATTGGTGGTCCCCTGACTAGATATAACTTGTGATATTTTGTCTAGGCTAGGGTTTGCTCAAAAAAAAAAAAAACTCTCTCACTCCTATTTCTTGTTGTTGCATATTGAAGTTCTACTTTGAACCTTAATAAGATACAACTATTGATGAAGACGGCACAATGTCATGAACCACGTGACAATCCGGAACAAGGGGTTAGTAAGGCAGTTCAGTTCCCAAATTGACTATAATGCAGCTTTGAGGCTTCGTAGCTTTTATATGTTACGCTTTACAACTAAGCATAGAAAGGACAGATGGCGTCCTTTTGATCGGGACGCATATATATTTTGTTTCCCCATCTCCAGCCCGTAAACACAATGGATATATCACTCAATCAATCAAACTTTATTTAAAAAGCGCTTTTCATACCGAAAGGTATCACAAAGTGCTTTACAGATAACAACATTTAAAACAATACGAGTCTTTTTGTTGACTTTAGGAATAACTAGGAGACCCCTGCCGGAGGAGCGAAGGGGCTGTGAAGGTTCAAAAGGTAAAAGCAGTTCTGAAAGATCAGAAGGACCAAGACCATTAAGACATTTAAAAAACATTAAAAGAACTTTAAAATGGATCCTGAAACACACGGGGAGCCAATGCAGCTATTCTAAAACCGGTGAACACTGAATAAGAATGTTTTTTCTTACTGTATATTTATTTTATTTCTTCATTTTCTTTATTTCTTTATTTCTTTTAAAAGAATGCAAGTAGGGGAAAGCCAAATGAACATCTTCAGTGCATAATCGATAAATAAATTTCCAGTTTTTAAATACAAAAAATTAAAACGCAGACAGTGCTGTGTGTGGGAGTGAACTTTCAAAAGGAACAGTGAAGGCCATTTTGGCACATTGTGTTAGCTGCACAATAAGATACGCTGAAATGTGATAAAATAAGTGCTGTGTCCATTCTCCAGTGACAACATTAACACATTGCAACAAAAGCAAAGTACTGTTAAAGATGAGCCTCCGTGGTTGAAGGTTTTTACGTACATGTCGAGCATTCAACTCCATTCACACAAAGCTGGACCTGGACGTAAATTCAGTCTCTCGCTGTCTTCATCGCACCATGCCTGGAGGTATCAAAGCCTTTCTCTTCGTTGCCATGGAAACTTTTTACTCTTTACATTTCCTATTGTCACTTGTGTTTTCAGCGGTTGTCCGTCTCAATAAGGCCGTGCGCTGATGGCATTCACTGCCAAACACAGACAACGGATCAGAAGAACAGATGAACTCGAGTATGTGTCGAGCAAGTCATTCAGGGACCTTGGTGCATCCGATCAAACCTGCATTCAAGAACACTGGTGCTAAAGACACTGTATATTCAGTTCAGTCATACGTAAACCCCAAAGAAAATGTATCATTCAAATGAATGAATGAAGAATGGTGTAATTACTCATGTGTACAGATGACTTAAATAAAGATTACTGTTAAATACTTTTACTGATGTAAAATAAAAACAATTTTTAAACAAGTTTGTCATATTGGCAAATGCCGAAGCTGAATCTACTGTATTATGATAACAATAGTTGTGTCAATTTGTCAAAAATGTCGCATTACATTCATTCATTCATTCATTAGAAACAAGAAAAATAGTTATTTATTCAAATGCTTTTTGTCCTGAGCCAATACATTGTCTCTCAATAGAAACCAAAGTCAATTACTGCTACGCTGCAAACAACAAAAGTATCCAAAAGCTCGCCAATCAAAGATTTATAACATTTCAAAAACTCAACTACAGGACTAAAAGTTGATAAATAAACAACACAAGTTTTGGACAACATTTTCAATTCTCATTTGGACGGCATCATGTTGAAATCCAGCCTCCCCAACCCCTCTCAGTATCTCAGAGTATCTCAAAGTCTGAGTGATGACAGAGAATATGTAAGGCTGAGAATATCATTGGAGAATTACAGTATGCAGCCGCGAGCAGCCTATTTTACCAGCTGTATCTTGTGAACTTAATCCCTAATATAAAGCCATGCTGAACCGGATTGTCTCGGAGATCCATGAAGGATTGGCTGAATAATTATATTTACACATGGCTTTTATACTCAAGTGAAAACTTGACCAGTTTTAATGACAATGTGAGTGTGTTGTGGGTGTCATAATAGAATAAAATATTGAGATATTTGTTTTGTTCTGACACCCAAACAATCCCAGCTCAGCCAATTAGAGTGGCAATAGCTGGAGGAGAATGCAGAGCCGAGAGAGCTGGGGAGGAACAGCTGAAGGCCAGATGCAGACCTGGAGATAGTCGCAGGCAGGGGGTCTATTAACGCTTCGGGGAGCCAGGTCTGACAGCTCCTTACTCATCTGGCCCACAGGGAAGTGTGTTCTCTTTCCGGCACTGTTGTGATGGTCAATACCGGTGCTTCCAGGGACACCTGGATGTGGGCTGGGATATTTGGTCATAGTAGCAATACTGCTCCATGTGGGATTTTGTCCTGTGTGCTACAAAAGTAGAACATCTTTCATTTACTGGATAGAATAAAAGAAAAAAAGGAAAGTCCACAGAGACATGTGCATATAGTTACAGACAGTGCTATCAAAGCTCTGTGCATGCACAGCTCCTGCAGTCATCATGAGAGCGTCACACTTAGTACTCCTGCTATGCTCAGGCTTGTGGAGGCTTTACACAGTGTATGAAGCAAGTAAGAAGTTTATTTGACATACACACATATTTTCATAAAATTCTGTCATGTAAACTGCTTATGTGGCACTTTGGAAAAGGTTCTTCTTAGTTAAAGCTAATGAATACAGGAAGTAATCCAAAGTGGTATAGCAGGTAAACAAACCGTCTGTCTTACCAAAAGAACCATCTTTAATAGTGCTCATGTGGTGGTGCTCAATGTAAATATTATCTTTGAACTTAATTGTAGTATGTGTTCAGTGCACGTCTGTGATGTGAGAAGGTAGAAAGCATGTCTCAACAATGACAAAAGACAAATCAACACTAACATGTCTGTTTCCACAAGCCTAGTGTGTTCTTTATATTTATCATGAAAACGTGCAAAGCCACTTGTCCAGTATGCACATGTAGCTCCGGTGGTGTGTGAGAAAGATAAGCTGTCAGATAATAACACCTCTGAGGTGATGCCGCTGCCTCATACCACATACGTATACTGTGTATTCATATACTGTATTTCCAAGAGTGGTGTGTTCACCTGTGAGTTGGAAAGTGAGTTTCCATCATTCAATATATCTGCTTGTGTGGGCGATATTTTACCTCGTGCCAACATGGCAGCTTCCATTTTACAATAGATTCAAAAGAAGGTTCATCTTTCTGTCACTACCATCCATCGCACCATCGCCTCCATCGGGCTGATTGCAGAGATGCAATCCGTCCATTAATATTCTGCATGTATATGTGTCTTAATGGACTCTGACAGCTGTATCTAACATATAAAAAGAGTTACATGCTGTTCCACAATCATTAGATAAACGTAAATCTCCGATGCCTTGAGATATCTGTCGTGTAACAATTGTGATGATTTTGTCTTTGTAGATTTTCGAAGGCAGTTTCAAACTACTACTAAACTGAACTTGTTCATTTGAACATTTTTGTGTGATTTCGTTAACAATCCGGATGGCATGCAGACATTGTGATTCCGGGCACCTCCCAGCTATGGTCATCGTTAATTAAAGCTGCTGCGGACTGACTTATTGACCTCGCCAGCTCAAGGGATTTTGATGGGTTATAGAGGAGCTCATAGAATCTGGCCCGTGGCCCAAGTTCTCTCCATTTTGGTCATCCCGCCGTGTTTGATGCATGGCAATTTAAATCCTCTGGTCTAATTAAATGTGATCTGCACTTGTGCAAAATGACTTCTTCCTGCCTCGCCGAGACATATCCGCAGCCTCTCACACAAGGTGACATTCCTCTTTTCCATTATTCAGGATTATAACAGATAGGTAGGACTCCGAGGATAGAGTGTATTTGGAGGGCTGCCACCGCACTGGAAGGCTGCTTTTAGATTTGGGGTGAATAAGTAATGGTGGTGATGAGAAGCCTGAAAAAGTCAGAATCGAAAGGATTTTCTTGGCTTTATTCATCGTTTTCACTGAACATGTCTAAATTATGATGTCAACAAAATGCAAAGTTCAGACGTTGAATTATCAAACATTAATCAACCATTCGCACAGTTTAGACTCAAATTCAGTATATGAGTTATTTGACTATGGAGAGACAGGCATCATTATTTTCTCATATTTTATTTATTCAAGTTGTGTGTCAGTGTGCTCTCTTCGGGATGACTCGTAATAAGAAAGCAACATATCAGAAACATCCAGGAACAGGTCAAATTATTGGTCAGAACAACTTTCATCAGAAATTGTACAAACTACATTATCCAGATGTGTTTGAGTGATTGGGAGAAATTAAAACTATTCCTTGGACTAGGCTTGCCTTGTGTATGAAATGTGCGGTATAAAAGAAAACATGCCTTGCTACCGCCTATGACAACCTTTCATTTAATTAATTACAAAGATTTTAGCATGTTAATTGTTTTTTAACGAAATTAATCGTATTTCGTATATTCGTGCATTGAATAATTTTTGTTGTTTTTTGATTAAAATGCAATTCATTGCAATTAATTAATTACAGACCTGTAGTTAACTCGATATAAATATAAATATGTATATTTCCTACTTTCAAACATGAAATGCTGCGCCTAAATGTCCACCCTGACCTCCAGCCCAATCACAACACTATGCACTACAGCGCACACATTGTAGTTAACGGCACAGCTAGGCCTATACTTCCTCATTGCCGTGGATCACATGGGTAAAACAAAGAATAAACACTGGATATAATCGATTACTGCAATAAAGACTGACCAAATTCAAGTCATTGTTCACATGGATTTTATGTTACTGAAGGCCTGTATTATTACAATAATTTGCCTGAGAGGTGAAGCTGTCGATCACAACAGGCAGTTAACAAAGCTTGTTTCAGTTGTGTTCAGTTCAAAGACGGCCGTTCTCCTCCTGCTCTCACAATTCATTGTGAGAAGTATTGACTACTCTGCTGACCATTGCCGTCCAACTCATCATTCGGATAGTTCACTGTCCACTTGAAATAGTGTGCACATTCTGACACAATCATAGTCCTGTCATATGTCCCCATTGATGCCTATGGTGCAGTGACCTTTCACAGCCAAGCCATTCCCATCGCGCTCGTGGTTAGGCTACCAAGCAAGAAATGCAAATCTGTGTTTACAACATTGCACCATAACAAACACTACTGGGCTTTAGCCATTGTTTTGCACTAATATCGATCATTCATAATTTCCTTTTCAAGCTCACCTGATCAGTGGCACTTTGGTCGTCTTGATTACTAATTTATTCATAATATCATGTGAGATTTAAAGTGGTATTAGTATCCAGTTAGTACTATCCGACTCATGACATAGCGCTTTTCTGTCGCCCTTTTCAGTGTTCATTTGGAGAAAAGTCCATCAGTGTCTGTTCATTATTGTATAGTCTCGGGGAACATACTGTACTTTCAGACAGTCTGGCTCATTAATGCAGACTGTCCGACAGCTCATTTAAAGAGTCTGTCCAACATTTTAGTGGTATCCAAGTTTCTCATTATATATTTACAGACATTTAACATACTTTAGGGGATTTTGCCGCCCCTTTACTCTTTGTGACTGTAGCTATTTGTTCAGTAGTCTATCACCTGTGGGATTTTCTTTGTTTATTAAGATTAATTGGCCAAAGTCCTTAAAGCGCTGTGGGGACTCTTTTAAAGTCAGTAGGAATTAGGTTTGCCTTTTTCCCCCATCACTTTGACCTCATTTAACACAGTGAATAATATGTGTACCTTTGTAAACCTGAGCTGCATATTTCACAGGCAAGCTGTTAGCACGCTTCACGCTGTATCCATCCGTCCTGCCGTGGAACATTTAGCACTAACGCGTCATGACAATGCACTCAATCCTCCCACCCTTACGGATAACCGCGACAGTGACGGAGAGGCTGGAGAATTTATCCCAGGAAGATGGCAGATCGGGAATGGGATCCTTCTACAGCTGTCTGCACACATATCTCACGCAGGGCTTGATTATGAAGTTATGCCGCATGCTACATGTGTGATGCAAGAGCGCTGATTGATGCTTGTCCTCATTCATCATCTCTATGGCTTCCACATGGCCTGCATGCCTAATTGTGCAGCAGGGAAAGTGTTGTAAAACATATGTTCAATTGATCCTGACAGTGAACTAAGAACGAATCCTTGACCTTCTTGAAAATGTGAAGATAGCTACGAAGTTTTGGTCCCTCCTCAACATCAAAAGGGAGACATTTATGAACATTGATGATTTCAGTGTTGTTTGTCAGGTAAATGTTCCTGTGTCAATCCTTTCAGGTCATTAATAAACTTAAAGGCAACCTGTGTAGTGATTTAAAAAAGGCACTGGAAAGACAGCTTAATTTGGGCTGCTTTAAGTCAATGATTTCCAACAGGGAAACTCTCAAAGACTCAGATTGGTGTTGCATTGGCGCTCTATTGGTGAGTTTGGGATTTGATGCCCCTGCCCCATCCCCTAACCCTCCTGGTCAATGTGGAAAGGTTTTTCAACTCAATTCAGGTCATGGGACACATTTCAATGCAGGGTATGGAAGAAAAAAAAAAATATATATATTAGTTGTACATTTCAGGATAGAATTCACACGTTGAAATAACAGACCAATATTTCACACACAGAGGAACATAAGGTTAAGTTTAAAGGAACTATAAGGAGTTAAAAAATGTTAAATGTTGTCCAGCAATGTGTAAGGTGTAGAATGAGCTCAGACCTATTCACCATAACTGCCTCTAAAATCCTGCACTGTCACTCAAAAAGGTGTTAATTCGGGTCCGAAGTGCCGTCATGCACGAGCTTAATATAGAAGGTGCCGCTGCGCAAATGACCTGAGGTGGCAGTAGTGAGTATAAAATGGCCAACTTGCATATAGCCCCTTTGGTGCCAGGTCGCCATAGGGAAATTTGTCCTCTGCATTTGACCCATTCTTCGATGCCACCGGGGCAACCCATCAGGGGCAGTGGGCGACCGCAGTGCAGCGCCAGGGAACCATCTCCAGATGTGGATCCAGGCTGATGGCCAGAATCACCTGGCCGGAGAATCCATGGATGGAGCGCATTTTGGAGATGTTTTTTTTTTTTTTTTTTTTGACAAGTATAAAGTGTGTTATTCCTGCAGCACAATGCTACTCTGCACAAGATGCTGGGAGAATACAATGAAAATGAATGAATAGAGCATGAATAGAGCACCGCAGGCGGCACAGTGGCGCAGTGGTTATCGCTCATGCCTCACAGCTAGAAGGTCCCGGGTTCCATTCCCACATGGATGGGGCCTTTCTGTGTGGAGTTTGCATGTTCTCCCCGTGTGTCCTCCGGGTACTCCAGTTTCCCCTATCACTAAAAACGTGTATAATAGATGTCCCTCTGGGGCTAGGACTCCCCTGAAAAAGAGATTCTTAATCTCAGTGGGACTATCCTGGTTAAATAAAGGTCAATAATAATAATTTTGTTTTTTATAACTTACAACATACAAACGCATGAATGGAAAATAAGTTACCTGTGAGCGAGGACCTCTCTGCGCTGCAGGGTGAGTGAACATGTCTCTACTCCATGGAAGTGTGCTAAATGTGATGTAGCTCACTGTGTACTCTTTGAAAGGAATTAAGATACTTGTTCCATTCGGCATTCCATAAGATCACTCAGGGTGCGCAAAACAGACAGGAAATGTGCAAACAGAAAAAAGAGGTATCTTATGTACAATAAGTAAAAGCAAAAATCGGACGGAATTATAACAATAAGGAAATAAGAATGAATAAAAATAGGATAAACATTTGAACAGATTATAAAAAGAATATGAAGGTGTAAAGTTTACAGTCCTCGTGCAGGTTGTCAATAAGTGATGCTTGTACAGGGATTAAAGTGACGCTGATACAGAGATTATTACACGTAGCTTTGCAGAGGGGTTGTTGCACATGTTACTTTACAGTCTTGCTGTACAGTCTGACAGCAGTGGGGATGAAGGCCTTGCGGTAGCACTTCATCTTGCACTGAGGGTGTCTCAGTCTGCCACTAAAAGAGCTCATATACTACACCATTACTATACGGCCTATATCAACAGAAATCAGAGTTTTGAGATTGTATATAATATATTTAGAACTTTGGCCTATTGCATTTTGACCAACAGCTCCACATTCAACATTTATCCAATGTTCATTCCCATATTAATGTATGTTTTCTGTGTATTTTATTGTCAGAAGTGTCTGACATTTTAATATTTAATACAACATTTATTGAAATCCTACACTGTAATAAATAATGTAGCAGTTCAACTTAAAATTCTATGTTAAATTTCTGCCATAAAGATTTGAGCTCATTGAAGGTACTGTTGTTTCAATCAAGTATAACCAGTAAGTTATAAATGGTCCATAAAGCATTGCTATACATGTTTTGTTGTGCCAACCATAAACTTGTATTGCTTCTTCATATTAACGCAAGGGTGTGTGTTTTTTAAACTCACGAGGCTAAATTAAAAACATCTTTGACTTATAATTGAATGTCAAAAGAAAACAATGTTTTGACCTCTATGAACATGTCAGGTTAAGTTATGAACAGATTTCAACTCATTCACTGCAGTTGAATGAAACCAAATATATTTGCTACTATAACACAAAATACTACTTTTTTTTTTTTAAATGGTACCACTTACAGTCTAATGTTAAAAGAACTCAGATGTTTATGGCAGAAATTGCACAAACACTAGTAAGTTAACAGAACATCTACTTGTTAAAATCTGATGAAACTTACACATTTTGTTTACACATTTAAGCAAATACATGTATATTTTTTGTATGCTCTTGTGTAGGCCTGTCACAAAAGTTCATATATATATCAACTTATTGTTTAGAATAATTTTGCATTTTACCTAAGTAAATGTTAATTGCAACTCGTGTTGTTGAAGATCTTAACACGTACTTTTAGAACAACTGCTTTCTGAGATTTTGTTTTAGTCGCATCAAATGGTCCACAGTATCATTCATGGCAATATTTTTTTTCAATATAATGAATTTAATTGTGTGATTGTGACAGGCCTACACTTGTGTTGTAGACAAACTTGGAGGCATTCACATATACACATTCAAAAAACACTGGATGGATCTTCTCGGAGGCAGTGGTGATCCCACCACCAGAGCAGCAGTCCTGTTCCTCTTGTGTTCTGCAAAAAGTGACACATGTTGTTTATGAGCAACTTTCCATCATTATGTGGAGAAGAGACGAGACACTGAGGAATAAAATGGCATCTACTGCAGTTAGAAGTTCCAGAGTCTTAAGGATTGATAAGATTATTTTTATTTTATTTTAAAATGTATAATTGATGAGTCATTTATTATGCAGTTGGTAGAACGGGTCGTCTTGTGATTGGAAGGTTGGAGGTTTGAATCCCTGCCCCACCCCCTCCCCCCTCAAATGCAGAGAACAAATTACTCTTCAGAGATTATTAAAGGATAACTTAACTTCCCACTATACTTACATTTTTACATGGCACAAGGAGAAACACCTTCCAGGAATTGCTAGAACATTAGTGAAGCTCTAGCAGTCGGGGAAAAACGACCTCACAGCCATCCAGAAATGAAGCCAGCAGTTCAGTTACAGCCACTTGTTGAAATTCAGCTTTTAGAGAACAAAATACAAATAATGTATATTAGCAAGCACGCAAAAAAAAAACACACAAAAAAAACAGTAAACCGTTACATCACCTCATCACCGACAAGCTCTCTCTTCCACTGGGCCCACCATCGGTTTTGTCATGAATGGAGCTGTTTTACGAATTTTCCACCATTTCTTCTTCACAGTCACCTTCTTGAGGCTTCTTTTGAAATGTGTTAAGATTAGACTTACTTAATCTCAAACATACTGCATAAATAAGCACACAATCGAAACCCGTTTTCTACATATCCAGGTTGACCCAAGTAGTGGAATTTTATAATCCAAGTTTATATGCTAACACATTTAAAGTAATTACTTTTTGTCATGTGCCAATAAATAAAACCAAGGGTTACTCCCTCAATTTAATTCCCATTCTTTATTAGGCATTTTGAAGCACACCAGATGTATTTAAAAGAAGTAAGACAGTGTCTGCGTACATCGGTGTGTGAATGAGAGTATGATCCTTGCTGTAAAGCGCTTTGAGTGCCTAATGTAAGTGGAAAAGCGCTTTACAAGTTGAGACCATTTACAATTTTCAGTTTTAGCCGCGTTGGTGTAATGTACCATGACCTTTGACCTAGGATAGTGCAATCTACCTTGTAACCTAGCAACAGGTCATATTCCAAAGTGTGTCATGACACATTCCTTCCTGCTCCATATGGAATGCTGTGTCTGTTGCTATGGTGAGTCCAGGTCATTTCTGCCAAACTGCTGGTTTAGTTCACATTGCGACACCGTCTTAGCAAACGCTCAGCACTTTCTCACAGTTTTGATCGACTTTTACAAACATTTGTGACATTAGCAAAATGGAAAACACCCAAGACACTTCTGACAGTGTTACAGAAGGAGCTGAAGCGTTTTCTGAAAAAGACAAACTCAAACAAGAGATCCAGAAGCTCCATGACAGAGAGCGTCAGTGGAGAGAGGAGAGATCAGGTCTCCTTCAGAGAGAAAGATGGAGGCAGGAGCGTGACCGGCTCTGGCTGTCGTTCTTTCATGCCAGAGAACGACAGTGGTCAGAGACGCAATTTGAGAATGAAAGACGTTGGTGTGAAAGTCACGGTTACAAGACTTTGAAAGCGCCGCACGAGAGTCTGCAGTACGTGAGGAGCTTCTCTTAAACGTGTTAAAAGAGGATGAAAGGCATCGCATCATCGAAATTGAAAGAACATCAGAAATATTAATCCCTCAGACGACGAACACACAGGGTTCAGGAGCAGAAAACGTCCAGCAAACATTTGAGCCAGCGAACAGCGCCAACATGAGCGAAGGCCACAATAACCACGCTTTGCTCACAACAAGAACAATTTCTGAACGATCCTTCAGTGACAGTTGTAGAAATGGTGCCACTAAGACCAAAGTATCGACAAATTAATATGTAAATAGGTCAAAATTACTTAAACTCAAAACTTTACTATAACTTTTACTATTAAGTCAAATGAAAACTGTGTCTTCTAAAATATGAAGATATTTTTCTCGGGGATAAACACACATCTCAGCTCCCGTTGGTTTCCTCCGCAGGCCGGCGCACTGAGGCACCAGGTGGCCGTCCCAGGAGGAGAGCGCCCCCTACAGGAGACCAGGGCCCAGACAAGGTTGAGCTGAGGAAACAGCTTAATGCAGGTGCAAGGACGATGCTGCTCGAACGACAGCGGGCCACAGAGCGAGGACCTGCAGCTGCGTCTGGAAGCCTCTGACCCCGGGGTCCCGCATGGTGGGGTGGGAGGGGCCTCTGCGGCGAGCGGACCCTACGAAAAGCTGATTAGTCGTCAGGGAGGTAAATTTGCTGCCATTGGTGTGACAGGGCCGGTGTTAGGACAGGGCGGTGGTTGTAGGGCTTGAGGGCGGGGGGAGGATTAGGACAGGATGGTGGTCACAGGAGTAGGGGTGGGGGGATTAGGACAGGATGGTGGTTACAGGAGTGGGGGGGGGGGATTAGGACAGGACGGTGGCTACAGGAGTAGGGGGGCGGTTCTCTCACATCAATGGCATAAAATTTGCTTTTACTGAGCTCAGTTTGGTAGAGATTTGATAGTCCAGGGTGGGACGGCATGGGGTAAATTAGCGAGGGGTAGGACATTGCGCGAGGGGTAGGACATCGCGCGGCCTTTAGCGAGGGCTAGGACATCGCGAGAGAGGATAGGGCGTGACAGTATGGGGCGTGAGGGTACTGCGTGTAACCGGACTGGGCAGCGACAACATAGCTTTTCTGAGTTCAGCTCTGGGACAGATGAGTCCCCAAACCCCCCCATGTGCAGGACCCGGGGCAGGGCTCCACGCAGCTGCAGTGGACCTCGTTCTGTGGCGGCTGTCGCGGGCAGCATCGCTTTGTACCTGCATTTAGGTTGTTTCTTCAGCTCAACGTTGTCTGGGCCCTGGTCTCCTGTAGGGGGCGCTCTCCTCCTGAGACGGCCACTTGTTGCCTCAGAGCTCAGGCCTGCAGAGGG
This sequence comes from Gobius niger, assembly GCF_951799975.1. Classification (NCBI taxonomy): domain Eukaryota; kingdom Metazoa; phylum Chordata; class Actinopteri; order Gobiiformes; family Gobiidae; genus Gobius; species Gobius niger. The sequence continues at coordinate 18,792,325 of NC_136856.1, read as the reverse complement.
AAATAAAGGGAACAGCTGGTGTGAGTTTAATCACTCCTTCCCTCTTAAACTCTGTACAGTTTGGGTAAGAGAGTAAGAATGTATGACAAATGTTTAGAGATGATCAGGAACTGTCTCTTCTAAAATATGAATATATTCTTCTCAGGGATAAACACACATCTCAGCTCCCGTTGGTTTCCTCCGCAGGCCGGAGCACTGAGGCACCAGGCGGCCATCCCAGGAGGAGAGCGCCCCCTACAGGAGACCAGGGCCCAGACAAGGTTGAGCTGAGGAAACAACTTAATGCAGGTGCAAGGACGATGCTGCTCGAACGACAGCGGGCCACAGAGCGAGGACCTGCAGCTGCGTCTGGACGCCTCTGACCCCGGGGTCCCGCACGGTGGGGTGGGAGGGGCCTCTGCGGCGAGCGGACCCTACAAAAAGCTGATTAGTCGTCAGGGAGGTAAATTTGCTGCCATTGGTGTGACAGGGCCGGTGTTAGGACAGGGCGGTGGTTGTAGGACTTGAGGGCGGGGGGAGGATTAGGACAGAATGGTGGTCACAGGAGTAGGGGGGAGGGGGGAGGTTTAGGACAGGACGGTGGTTACAGGAGTAGGGGGGAGGGGGGAGGTGTAGGACAGGACGGTGGTTACAGGAGTAGGGGGATTAGGACAGGACGGTGGTTACAGGAGTAGGGGGGCGGTTCTCTCACATCAGTGGCATAAAATTTGCTTTTACTGAGCTCAGTTTGGTAGAGATTTGATAGTCCAGGGTGGGACGGCATGGGGTAAATTAGCGAGGGGTAGGACATCGCGCGGGGCACTACCGAGGGCTAGGACATCGCGCGGCCTTTAGCGAGGGCTAGGACATCGCGCGGCCTTTAGCGAGGGGTAGGACATCGCGCGGGGCACTACCGAGGGCTAGGACATCGCGCGGCCTTTAGCGAGGGCTAGGACATCGCGTGGCCTTTAGCGAGGGCTAGGACATCGCGCGGCCTTTAGCGAGGGCTAGGACATCGCGCGGCCTTTAGCGAGGGCTAGGACATCGCGCAGCCTTTGGCGAGGGCTAGGACATTGCGCGGGGCACTACCGAGGGCTAGGACATCGCGCGGCCTTTAGCGAGGGGTAGGACATCGCGTGGCCTTTAGCGAGGGCTAGGACATCGCGAGAGAGGATAGGGCGTGACAGTATGGGGCGTGAGCGTACTGCGTGTAACCGGACTGAGCAGCGACAACATAGCTTTTCTGAGTTCAGCTCTGGGACAGATGAGTCCCCAAACCCCCCCATGTGCAGGACCCGGGGCAGGGCTCCACGCAGCTGCAGTGGACCTCATTCTGTGGCTGCTGTCGCGGGCAGCATCGCTTTGTACCTGCATTTAGGTTGTTTCTTCAGCTCAACGTTGTCTGGGCCCTGGTCTCCTGTGTTGGGACACTCTCCTCCTGGGACGGCCACGTGTTGCCTCAGAGCTCAGGCCTGCAGAGGGAAACAAGGGGAACAGCTGGTGTAAGTTTAATCACTCCTTCCCTCTTACCAAACTGTACAAAGTTTAAGAACGTATGACAAATGTTTAGAGGTGATCAGGAACTGGGTCGTCTTCAGAAGTTTACCGTCATATTTTTGAAGTTACAAAGATGCTTTTACTCAAGTAATGTCATAGCATAATGAATTCTTTGGGACTGAACTTAGAATTAAACTCCTAGGATCTAATCAACAAGATGGATGACTTCCATCCTCTCCAGACTGGCACTCCTTTGTTTCTCCTTTTGCCAGAAGCAAGACCCCCACTGGGATAGCCAAAGGTAAAAACAGGAACTGACACTAATGTTAAGACTCATTCACAAAGATGAAACTTCCTTGAGCTTTTAACATCCTGCTGAAAAGCCACACTCCTCTGGATTCAGGATTGAAAACAACATCTTGGCTTTGTGTTTGAGGTCAGACAAAGTTCCTCCCACAGACAGTAGATTTCCATGCAAAGACTGTCCTATCACAAAGGAAGAAACAGATTTCAACTATTTGTTTCCTTTATGACACTCATGAAACAAGTCTGAAGCTGCTGCTGGCCTTGGACGAGACCAAAGACTCTTTACTGACAATGTGACTTATGTACATATTAACTGCCTCACTATGTGTGTCACACAAATGTTTTACTCTTTGTTGAATATTTATCAGTAATTGATGGAGTATTAATGTTGCCTTCAAAATACGGCCTGATCTCGCTCTCTTATAAAACTTCTCTTTGTTGTGGTGACCATCCTTGTGGTTTCAAACCTCGTGTTTCTCATTTATTTTTATTTAAAAATACATACATTTTTGAGCTCAGTATAATCGTATACGCTCCTTTTAAGTCGACAATTTACCATTTGGAGCAAATCCTGGTAAAAAAAATAGCTTTACAAATTTAATTTTGTCTTTAATTTTGTAATTAATTAATTTATTGGTTTATTTGGTCGGGACAGTGCGTGTTAATTAACATACATGGGTCTCGTGCATGTAAACATGCCACACTGGATTGCAGCCTTGGGCTAATTCCATCCGTTTTTAGTGGTAGGGGAAACTGTTTTTTGATCACAATTGTTAAAAGCACTTTTTGCAACATAATAAAGCCCTGGACGGGCTCGACCAAGCGCCGGCCGCAGTAGCTCTAAAGAGCAGCTCAGCGGGGCTCCACGAGAGTACCCGCGCTGGGCCTGAGCGAGTATACTGGAGAGCCTCTGGGGACCCACACAAGGAGAGAAGTGGTCAAACCAGGCGCACCTGGCTCCTCTCGGGCGCCACCAGGCTGACCACCACGGTGCCAAACCCGTCCTCCAAAACAAGTGCTGTCCACCTCCATGGCCTCCAGGTGAAAGATCGCCTCCATCCTGCGGTGTCTGTCGGCTTGGTGTTGAGCGCAGGCTACTCCAGCTCTGACCAATGTCCCCTTTGACCTCGCCATCGCCATCCGTAACTCCGGCCGATGATTATCTCCCTACATGTTTCATGTGGGTCTGATCTCAGTGGCCGCGTTACATCGGTTGATTTTCAACCTACCAATCAGCGAGCAGGGGAGGCGGGGCTTGTAGAAGTAGCATTTGATCGCTCACTTCACTCACTCGGGCGCATTACATCGCCTACGTGAAATCAGATCCAATCGTCTCAAACTATAAAAGGAGTTCACCCCTACCACCTGAAAATGGAGCTCAATTGTGAAGATCCAGACCCTCTGTATGAAATGAGTATGAGGTAAGACCAGGCTACCTTTGACAATTTTTATTTCATTACTTTTGAAAACCCTTTGTAAATCGATCAGGCCAAACCGTATTAAAGATAATTAGACCAATGTAACAAAGATACTCCATCCACTACTGTAATTGTCATTCACCCCATTTACGACCTGTTATACATTAAACTTTAATAATGTTGATGCTTAAGTGTGTGTGTGACCTCAAATTTTGAATAAATATTCACATTTGCATTTAAAGTTTGGATTTCTACGTGTTATTGTGCTTTGATTTCGTCAGTATAGTTAAAAGATTCAAGATTTCATTCCTTCAGATATGTGTTAATAGATTTATATAAGACTTTCTTCCTGAATGTCCATATTAATCTGTGAAAGAACAGAGTTTGAGCGATAGTGTTCTAGGGTTTGTTAGGATCTGGTTCTTTTGTATCACACGAGAACAGTTATTTGGATATGGCCAAAGCAGACACTGGAGATATAAGTGGTCTCAAAGAAAAGGCTTTTACTGCCATTGTTCCAGTTACAAAGAAGTAAAACCAGCTGGTGACTTCAGAGAAAGAGAAGAAGTCCAGACCTTTTATCTCCTTTTATCCCAGTCTTGCTCCTCTGTGCTGAGAGGGTGACTGTCTATCTGTGAGTCAGTTGTTTGTGTCTATGTGTTTGCAGATTATCTGTACTTTACGTTATGTTCAGAATGGTCACGTTCAAACCTCCGTACGGAGCACGGGGCTTTACCAGCCCAGTGACCGAGACGGGTCTGCGGCCAGATACACTTGCAGTGACCGCAGAGCGTGGCCTGTTCTTGGGCTTGAACTGCGCTAGCTTAGCTTAGCTTAGCACCCCTGCTAGCTTAGCTTAGCACTGCCGCTCCACTAAGCAGAGAAAAGTGGCGCGCAGCGTTGTACAACACAAATAATAACGTAATGCGGAAATGATCGGCAGCAAAGTCATTGCTTGAGTGGTTAAAGTACTTGCTAAACAGTTACATGACAGCCTTAGTTCTAGTTTACCTTTGCACAGACACAAACTCAGATGAAACCTGTGGCATGACTAGCTCAGTAGCTCCGCTCTCTTCCTTGTCTCTCTCCTTTCTGGGAGACTGGCCTGGACTTCGCCTGCTGCCTGCTGTGTTACACAAGAAAATATTACCACGAAGAAGCTTTTAGAGCAAATTAAAAACCCCACTCTAAGACAACTTTCTTCAAATAGCCCACCCCTTTTGAAGCTAGCTTTAGCACCGCATGGCTTACTTTACAAAAATATATATCCATATGTATATATATGGGCAAGACATGGCTTAGGGTGATATTGAACATATATTTTATTTGGCTAAAACACAAGTGAAAGATTGTTTCCTTACTTTAGCGCGATCCTCAGCGAAGAAACGTCCACTCCATTTGAAAACAAAACTGTGGAAATGTATCGTAGGACGGACTGATGTGGATTGTATTCTTCCGCCAGTTTTGTCCAGATTGATTTTTACCAACAACATTTCTTAAGCTGTTACAGTAAGAGTTATTATTAAAAATAAGTATTCACTCTCAAAAAAGCTGAATGTTATTTTATATTATTTTCTAGCACTATATGTGTGGCGCAGTAATATGGTTGTGGGGTTACAAGATCCGGTCTCTTTCTAAAACTTACCAAACTAAGTCAAGTTCATGTATTTAAATGTTACCCCAACACACCTCAAAGAGTTTTTCACCTTTGAACTTACTGACATAAGTTAAACATCTAAAACAATCATTGTCATGTGAAGACAAACACTCTTACGTTACAATAACAAAATGGGCATACGACTTTTAACAGTGTATGATCGGCAAAAACAATGTCCATAGACAGGGCATTGCTTCTCTTGCGCTGTAACCGATCGATCCTTTTATAAAACCGAGTTAGAGACTTGCATCAGCTGGTGCCTACCATTCACCAAAACATTCAGCGAAAATTGCCGAAGTAAACAATAACAGCGATCGCTCGTATTACATGAACCTAAAACAGCATAGAGATCATGGTGTCTTGATTTCAGAGACTTAAGAAATATTGATACAAAATCTAAATAAAATAACCTATCGTTAACTAATGTGCTTTTTGTGGATTAAAGCACTAAGTAACTTGTTTACCTTAATAAATCCTTTTCGTAGTCCCTCTGGAGATAATACAAGGGTTATTTTTTCTTTCATCTCCCCCTGGTGTCTCTAGCCAGAAAACCACACTTGCAACTTTCCCTTCTCCAACCCGGAGGCGCAATACACATTAATAGAATCCCATAGAAGAAGCTAACAGGCTAACGGGCAAAGCTAACTGCGGGCTAGCGCCACTTAAACAGTATTTACAGCCAAGTTTGAGTGAAAAATAATTATCTCCATCGTGTACTTGAGTTGTTGCACAAGGTACAATATCCCTCTCTCCCTTTGTCGTTTCTGTCAGCGTAGTATTTACTCTCACGGAAGTTTAATGAGTAAAAAAACAGGGGGGAAAAGTGTCAGAACAAACTTTCATCAACCATCACTTTGCCACGTCTTGATATCAGCCTGGTACAATCAACTCCAAACTCTCATAGCAGCAAAGGTTTTCGAAAAAATGTCAAGGTACAAACCATACTGAAAGAAACCTCAGTTGGAAAGGAATAATTAAAACCATAGAGTTAGGGTGAACTTTAAGTGCTTTGGAACGCTAATGGACTTGTGATTACTTGTGAATAGGAGGCCTGGATCAAGGGGTAATTAGCTCAATTGTAAGCCACCTCAGCAAGTGGTCATTGGTCATTGTATTATAAATGTAAAATATAATGATGGCAAACCCCCCACTTTAAGCCTTAATCTCACACACAGCTGGTGGCTATAAATACATGCGTGAAAAATCTCAAGGTTAAGTTGGGGGCTAAGATATTCCCTGGCTAATGGGCTCCTGCAGACGGTAACTTGAAATAAATCCTCCATTTGATTTCCCATCATTGTCCACCAAAAGCTCACTTATCTTGATCATATTTTGCCGTCCCTAACTTTGGCAGAACAAAGCGCCTCTTTCTCTTGAGGGTATTGAGATGTGCTGTCAGACGCTATGATTCAATAAGCCTCCACTATTATTGTTACCTGATCTGTGCGCGCTCCGTTGTTATAAAACTCTTCACAAAGAGCTGCGAGAAGGGATGGCGCTGAAGCAAAAACAAAAAGCAAGGGGAAAAGCAGTGTGTACGACGAAACTCTGGGGGAATGCTTCAATGGAGATCCGATGTACTTCTTTTTCAGTAGCTTTGCATTCGACCAGCAGTGCACTCTGAGTCTCAAGGGTGCTCAGTCCCACTGCCAGTTCTGAAATGAGGAGCCCTCTTTGAGCATGTGTAACGAGGTATCAGCAGGCGACCTCCGAGCAGGCACATAAACATCAAAACATAAACACAACATTAAACTTATGAATTAATACTTGCTCAATTTTGTTTGGTAACCATCCAGAAGCATACTTAAACTGGGGTATACTCTCAGCAGGGGGATGATGAGATAGATGGGACATTTGGACTTTTTTTTTTTTACTATTTGCTTTTGTTTTTATTGATTTATTTAGTGGCTATATTGGTAAAATGAACTCAGCTTCATTACACGTTTATCTCTCATGCCGGCCGACGCTGAAAATTAACATTACCATTAATTCAACATAAAAATGTGATGCTGGGTTATATGGCACCGGTTCAGAACAGGAAATAGTTTATTTGTAATTTGAATGGTAGCATGTCGTTTACTGTGTGCACCCCTGCAGAGGACTTTGCCATCGGCTGCAGTTTGGGAGATTTCTTAGCCAGCCATGCAGTCAAGAGTGAGCTTGGTTTTTGTCTTGCTTTTCATCAAAAACATTACTTGAAGGACTTGCTCTTGACATGGCGTTATACATACAGACGGCATCTCGTCATAGAAGGGGGCGTCGCTTCGCTGAGGGGGAAAATAAAATCTTTAGAGCAATGGTGCCCAAACCTTTTGTCTCCGAGGGCCAAAGTAAAAAGTGCCTGTGAGTCGCGGGCCAAACACGGCGATGTCAAGCACGAAAAACACATATGACTGTAAATTATAAAGTTACTTTATTTTATTTACTTTTTATTTTTATGATAGCCTACATTTGCATTTGATTCTATCTATGCAAACAACAAGCTATATTAAAACAAATGGTAACTATGGCAAAAGCCTAATTTTAGTAGAACAAAATCAACAATTGTAGCAATTTAGTGCAAAAAAAAAACACCTGCATCTACAGCACCTACAGTAACTTTACCTCATTTGTTCACTCAAAGATAGACCTTTGCAATAAAAGTTGGAAAACTGTGAAAGTTGATGCTACAACACTCTGTAATTGATAAATACCAAGACACCACAACAGTGTTTCCTTAACTTTGCGAAAGGAGTGAAACAGCACCCCCAATTTGACGCTGGTGGTCAAAAAGTGTACTGCATCCATATTTACCATTGAGAATGAACGGAAGAGAGTTAGTAGGTCACTCTCTGGCGGGCCAACAGAATTGTTTCGATGGGCCAAATTTGGCCCGCGGGCTCCACTTTGGGCACCCCTGCTTTAGAGAATCACAATTTCCACTCTTTTTAGCCATTTTCTGGTGGAATATGAACTTATTTATCACACATAAATAAAGTCAAGTGTAACTTTGGCCCATATGGAGATTTTCTCACAGCCGATTGTTCAGTAGAAGTGAAAAAACGGCAGTCGTAGCTAGCATTAGCATTAGCCCGATGCTAACCTGTAGCATCATGTTAGCATTTTTCCGTTATTTTTGTGTTTATGGGCAGTTGAACCACTTTGCTCCTCTCCATGTCTTTGTATCTTTATTTAGTAGAAAACAATTTTCAGAATTCATGAATAATTCGAGAAAGTTTAGATTTTTCTCCAAATTGTTTTCCCCCTTAACTGTTTTCAAACATGACCATATATGGGCAATTCCAGAGATGCCGTCTGTATCGATGCTTTTCAGTCACGTGATTTTTGTCCTGGATCCCGAATCCAGCTCAAATTGTTCAAAATTGATACAAACCCTCGGATCAGCAGTAGTTTTGCCTGATTAATGGCCAACACACGCTCAACGGCCCTATAATTTTGTGTGGGAGAGCACCGGAGCCCCGTCCTCAAACCTGTTTTATTTGGAAGCAGCATGTGGCTAAAAACAGCTTCTGTCACCTCTGCAGATAATACAAGCGGTTCTTTGGTCTGTGCCACATTAGGACCTCTGTTAACTTTGAACCACTCATTTTAAAAACCCCTCTGTTTGTGTTGAATTAACTCCTTTCAAGAGTCACGATGCGCCGCGCAGTTTTGCATGCTTCAGTGATCTATTTTGTTTTATTATTTTGATCATAATATTGTTGTAAACACAATCTTTGTATTAATTTTTGTATTATTCTTATATTATTCTGCATGGCAAATATTACACTCATCATAGCAAATGGTCAAATGGCAAACCCAATTTATTTAGATTAAAAAAATGTTAAAATTAAGCATTTTCCTCCCCCTACATGTTCTAGCCATGTCCTAATGTGTAGAATGAGCCCAGACCCGTTCACCACAACTGCCTCTAAAATCCTGCACTGTCACTCAAAAAGGTGTTGATTCGGGTCTGAAGTGCCGTCATGCATGAGCTTAATACAGAAACTGCAGTTATGTGTAAGCCCTGAGGTGGCAGTAGAGAGTATAAAAATGACCAACTTGCATTTAGTCCAGGGGTCCCCAAGTAAATTTCGCTGGGGGCCAAAATATATCGGTAGTGTGTTGCCGGGGTCCATAAAAAAAGCTCCAGTAAAATGCGTTTTGATTGGGAAAACACAATTGAGGAAACTTTTTTCAATAAATAAATAATAATGAGACGGACAAAACTAACCTCGGCTTACACTTGTATTGTACTTAACAAGTCTGTGTCACAAGTCTCTGCCACACTGTAGGATTATAATGTATTGTTTACATCCTGAGCTCTTATTATGTCAGGGCCCTCTGCTGGACACGTGTGGAATTCTTTCCTTTCTTTTTTTAAGCTGCCCCCTAGTGGCTGGAGTGAGCATTCTGGTTATTTCTTTAAAAAAAACATGTAGCTCTGCACAGGAATGGGCTAGAGACTTACTTTCTTTTTTGACATACTCAGGAATTTGTGCTCTACAAGTCAGGGGATTGAATCATCTCGCGGGCCGGATTTGGCCTGCGGGACGCCTGATCAGGTCCCTTTTAAAGGAATATTGAATTATTTTAAAACTCTAACCTGTTGATTTTAATGACTCTCTTATTTAAACCCCCGTTTACCTGTTTCAATATTATTATTTGTTTTTTTATCATTTCACTGTCATTTTATCTCTCTTATTTATATAATGATCCCAACTATCTCTATGTTGTCCTTCATTTTCCTCCCGAGCAGTGAAATTAGTGCATGTTGTGTTACAGCATATACTCCTCTCCTACTGCTATCCCGTCTACACATATGCCACACCCCCTCAGCTGCTCAGCCAACCATCACCTCTGCAACAGTCAGTGATTCACTCCGTGCCACCTCCCTCCACCCAGCTCCACCTCTACAACATCTTCTTCATCCTCTCTACGCTGCACCTTCATCTCCACCACCGAGAACGTGCTCCAGGTCAATGCGGCAAAGCTGTGGATTCATTTCGCTTTTTATCCTATGCACACTTTGTCTCTGTCTGAGTCAAATTATCCAGCTTTGTTTGCATATCAAAGTTTGACCTTATAGCGTAAACCACTTGTATTGGTTTGTTGTTAGGAGTACGCAAGCACATTACTTCCTTTTATAACTAAACTCTTGCACTCTGGGATTTGATTACACTTGGCGTGAGTGCATTACAACTGCCCTTACTTGATTGCAGTTTGTATCCCCGTCACCTAATCATGAGTCTTTATGGCTGGACAGTGAACTTCGATGAAATTAAGAAATCTGGGAGGCAGAGGATTTGAATCAGCACTGCAGGGGTTAGGAAAACAAATAGTCCTAATTCTAACAAATTGTTGCAGCACCAGTGGGCTCTCTCCCAGTGGCTCTCTTATAAATTGGGGCATAATGTGGCGGTAAGTCAAAGCATTTTTCATTTTTTTTATGGGACAAACTCAATGATGTGAGTGCAGCGGTAGGCACACACACACACACACACACACACACACACACACACTGGCCCGCTCAGACGGTCTATGCTCCACCTGCCTTCTAGTAAAGGGTTTGCTCGCTGGACAGTGATGGTAGAAGGGGATATAAATGGCCCATAGCGGATGCATTCCCCGTGGGCCCATACACATATTCAAGCAGGTTCAAGGTATAATCTACATCAGCCCATGAGGGGGGGCTAATGAGTGACTGGAAGAATAGAAGAGTGGGGGTGATTAGACTTTACATACTAACCTTGGCAACTGGGCCTGTCCTTTAATGATGGCATAATTCAGCGTTCACCTTGGGAGGCTGCCACGGGTTTTGGTTTATGAGGTCACGGCGGTAACCTCAATCATTCAAGAGCACAGTCCGTCTTCTGCTTCAGTGGCTTCCCCTCAACACACATCCATAAGTCCTGCACCGCCGGACCTGTGTTAAAGACAGCCGCCATCGCAGCCGCCCCGAGGCAGGAACAGGTCAGATCACAATCTTGATTTTCACTTGCCCGCCTGGTCTGACAATCCTCAAGTCAATGTAACAATTGGAATGGAGTGATGGTTAGAAGAACCAGGACTTGACGTTGGCGAGGCATCCGACCAATCACGGGCAGGTTTCTATTTGGGCCTTATAGATTTAGCTTTTTTTTTGCATCAATTCTGTGTTGTATGTTTTATGTTGCACGATTGTGCCAAGAAAAATTCCTAGTTTGTGAACCTGTTCTCAAACAATGGCAATAAATACAATTCTGATTCTGGTACACCTATTGTATTTAGATTAATCTTCATATCACCATCAATGGGTTTTATTATTTTAAAAATAAGCAAAAATATCAGAACTAATTAGTACCTAGTAAAAAACACACACAAAAATGAAAAGACCAGCCACAATGGCCAGTGAGCAAAAATGTTTATGTCAAGCCCGGTGATGATTATGGATTATTTGTCTAGTTAAAACAGAGATTAAATAGTTCAAATAAAGCAAAGGATTTAGTCATTTTTTGACAACTTTATACTTGATTTTAAAACTGATTTTGACACTAATTTAACAGCAGTACATTTTTTTCTGGGCAGGCACTATATACAATTTGCATACAGTGCCATAAACATGGGCTTTTTGCGACACAATGGAATAGGGGTAGGCAAGTTTGCGTTGTGGAGGGCCAATTTCTATCATCGCTAAAACACCAAAGGCCGAACCTCACCATTGTAGCCCAAAGTAAAGAACCATTTCCTGCAAATGCCTCATACATTACATTAAATATGACCAAGTGGGATGTTCTGACAATACACAACAAAAAGTAATTGGCTTCAAAGCCACACCACATAGAATTTTACCCAAAAAATAAAATTGAAATACAAGCATTTATTTTATGACAGATATTTTCATCATTGAAAACTACTGCATAAATGTCCAAACAAACATTTATGAGGCTCACCCCTCTTAAGATATGACTGTAATCTTTACTGGGAGTGGGTACGTCTCCAGCTCGTCTCCATGAAGATGTGACTAAAGGCAGTAGAATTTGAGGTTCAAACAGGTTAGTTTCTCATCCAAATCCATTATTTTATCACTCTCTGCAGTAATAGCATTTTCTGTGTTGAGCTGGTCAATAGGAGCAGGTTTTGTTTTGTCAGCAACAGTGTAGTCCAAAATGTTACGCAGTGTGCCTTTGAGGAAATGTCTCTTGTTTTTTATTCACTTTTTTCCTGATCCAACCAAGTTTACTTTCCTAATGTTTGAGACTATAGTTAATTTCAGACTAGTTCTAAGGTAAATTTCACTTGAAATAAGAAAGTTGATCTTGCAATGGGATAAGACCAATGTTCTTACCCCATTGGAGTATAACGAGTAAATCAAGTAAATCAATAATCATCAATGATCTAGGTCAACCGTCCACCCACATCTTAACTCGCCAAAACAACTCAAATTAGGATTGTTATGCTCAAATTGAGAATTTTAATCTAATCTAGTTAATTACTCTCTTGTAGTGGACTGGTGGCAAAACTCTAACAGGTATTTGACCTCTATTTTGCATAAATATAATATTTTTCAAAATCATCTTGGGGAACAGAGGTTTTGTGCTCGGGGGCCAGATTTGGCCCTCGGACCTGATGTTGCCTACCCCAGATGAAAAAAGTATTGTATCTAAGTTGGCTCTTCATCATTTCAGAACAGTGTTGATTCCGTAGTAAATGTCTCTTGAATTTTAATCATTCCAAATTGTGGAGATTTTTTATTTTTAATCAATTCCTTTGATGAGAGAAGGATATATTTCTGAGCTTTGGCTTATTAACGCTTTGACTTAAAAGATTTTTTTCCCATTGCTAATCTATTCACGTTTTACTTGCTATTTTTGCTTAACTTTAGCCATATTTCTCCTGCTAAATCCCTCCCTCCAGTCATCACTAATTGATACTAGATCTTATTACATATTGATCAAAAACAGACTGCTCCATGTCCGTGAACATGGTCTAATTAGATGATGTATTTTTCATACGGCCCTTCTGCAATACAATACAACATGCTGACGTATTAGAATACCCATTATTCACAGGGATCATCAATACTTTTGACATGTTTATTTTGCGTACCAGCTCTGGCCGCCAAGCTGTTCTAGACGCTCGTGTTTGGATGCATTGTGTGGATGGTGCAAAGTGGCTGGAGTGTCTACATTATTAAAGACCTGGGATGTGTTTTTCTTGTTTTCAACCAATGGAATTACTATGAAGAGAGCCTGAGCCCAGCACAAATGTATCAGCAGTTCCTGACTCACACCGGCGCACAGTCGTACGTTATAAGTATGCTTGACTCAACAAATACGGGCTTTAGTGGATGTAGTGGAATAGTCAGTGCCTGGTGTGTGTGTGTGTGTGTGTGTGTGTGACTGTGCCGGCGACCAGGGCAAGGTTGAGAATTCGAGTGCATGAAACCATTATTCCCACTTGGCCACAGATGTTAGGCACACGAGAGGCAGCCAACGAGGGTTACAGTATTGCAATTAAACAAAATGAATGACCACTGTCCGGCAATTCTTTAATTGGAGATGCAGAATTCACGAGCTAAAAAAACAACAACGTTCAAACTAATCACACACAGAACAACCACGTTTATTGTTTATATAGCAGGAAAAGTCTATTTAAAGGCAAATTCACATGTGATATCACTTGCCCGAGCCCAACGAACGTACTATCATCCTTTTTTTTTAGCATTATTTCTGACAGAACAAGACAGTACCATGAATTAACCTTTCTGCAAGATGTGTTTTTCTGGATACTGAATGTGAACACGCAATAGGTAACCTTTCATTGTGAAGTTTGGGGGAGAAAAAGTCTTAGTATACAGTATAACATTCAGTGATATTATTTGTTTCTCTTGTCCAGCCAGTTAAAGATAGTGATACTGGTAATTACATTTTACACCTAAGCCCAGTGTTGGGTAAGCTACTTTAAAACTGTAATATATTCTGTATTAGTAGTTACAGCTATACAAATTGTAATGATTTTTACAATTTACATCTGTTATTCAACTTAAACTGTGAGACTAATGTATGATATAGACTCATTACATGCAAAGTGAGATATGTCAAGCCTTTGCTTGTTATGTAAAAGTTTTGTTTGTTTTTTTGAGTTTTTTACAAGCTGAGCCATAATAATCAAAGTGATAACAAATAAAGGCTGGACATATCTCACTTTGCATGTAATGTGTCTGCCATATATTATATTCACAGTTTGAGTTGAATAACTGAAGTGAATGCACTTTTTCATGATATTCTAATTATATGACGAGCACCTGTATGATATATACAGTGGGGGAAAAAAGTATTTGGTCAGTTTCACATAGACATTCTATTGGATTTTGGCCAAATACTTTTTTTCCCCACTGTATGTATACAACAGCATGCGATGAAAGAAGCAATCAGTACAAGCCCCCTCGCTGACCCTCACACACATACACAGCGTCACACCTGTATAATGCAGCCACACATCTCATTTTCTCTCATTTTGACGACATTAGCCACACACAACTGCACACCCTATACACCAGTGTCTGTATATTGAATGGAAAATAGCCTTTAGTATGAACAACTGGAAGTATCGAGTCACAGGCCAGCTGTTCTGAGACATTCTTCTCAACTCATCCCTGCAAAGATCTGAGGTGTTGATAATGTGTTAGGAAAGGGTTGGAATAAGTTTAACAGTTTCAATGTAACTAACTTCCTCTGTCACGGTAAGAAAATGGGGGGAAATATATACATACGGGGCTTTTCAGAAATTCTTGATCTACAAAATAGACCAGGTGTGTTTATATGGTAAGATTTCGACAGGGACAGATTACACGCTGTTCTACTTTCTATTGCATTGCTTATATCAACTTTATTTAACAGCGAAACATGAGCAAAGTCTCCCTACTGTCTCCTTCTGAAGAAGCACTGAGTCACACTGTATTTTGGCCAGATGAAAAACTGTGTTCATCATTTATCAGGCCGACAGACAGAGAGCTGCGGGAGGTGCGCGCGTCCCTTTGGAGTCCTTTTGTAAAGCTAGTTCAACAGTAAACAAGGACATTCATTTTGCACTGCCACCTCAGAGGTTCTTTTTATTATTTGATCATTTTCACAGTCGCTTTTTTGGATGCACCTTCTGAGCGCAGACGCAGCCCGCGGTTTTAGTCTTTGCCATAAATCAAGACCAACGCAATGTTTCAGCGCTATCCATAAAAGTTATGCCGACATTATTTTTTTTGACAGTGAACACAGCGCGGCGTGACAGTGACTTTGAGACGAAATTACAACTCTTCTATCACTCAATCTTGTGCTGTCTCAATTACGCACAGTTCTTATGCTTGTCAGAATTAGCCATGCAACGACTCTTTAATGATGACTCTCAGCTCCTCTGCAGAATTTACCGGGAGCTTTGATGTGCGTTGCCAGCTCGCGTTGCATTTGAGCACCTGTCACTTTCCGTATTGGAGCACGAGGAGACGTGGATGCAGTCAGACAGAAGCACCAGCAGGTGTGTGCAGAGCCAAACACAAGAGACAATATACTGAAGCACAGGAGCCAGACAACACGTCCACTCCACACCATCCACAGAGGTGTTGTTGTTATCACTATTGGCGAGTGCTCACTTTAACCACAAGTCCCACTTTTATTTAGCCAAGGTTTTGGGCAAAACAGAAGAATTGATCTAAGATTGATCAAAAAGCTAGTCCGACTCTCTCATCTAAAGGGGATTTTATTGATCTGCCAAAGTCCTTCTCTATAATTGCTTCACTGAAGTGTAAGAACAGCAGTTTCAGGTGGCTAGGTATCTGAGGGAGGAACACAACTTGGGCAATTTACAGATTGTTAAAGTTGAAAAAAAAAAAGGCTTCAATCTGGGCTGCTCACTAGAGCTCGTATCCAAGCGAATGCACTGACAAGCCTTTATTCAAAGAGAATGATTTTAACATAATCTATATCATCCATCGGATATTCTTCTGAGCTTGTTTTCATGCGAACATTAACTCCAGTTCAAAATACAGATGTTAAATTATACATTTTTAATCCATATCGGCTTGTGCTGGTACATCTTGATGTATAAATGTAGGCTGACGTTTGTCATACATTTTTATGTGACTATACTGCCACCTACTGGACTCTCTGAGAACATGCGCTCATTCGATCACACGGATATACAGCAGCAGTTCTGAGACTGCTCTCCAATGTCAGTGTCATTCACCAAAATGTGAGTCTCTTAATATGAAGCTTCAAAGTAATATAACATTAGTTAGAGGTTGGGAGTAAAACTTACATTTATTTGTCACAAGTGCCATGAAGACATTTGGAAAGTCATTTTAATAAGTAAATAATTAACAGAATTTTGGAAATTGGTGGGGAAAATATTTATCACTTCTGTAAAATGCACATGTTATGCAGAAAAGGGCAACACAGTTA
Source organism: Gobius niger (assembly GCF_951799975.1). NCBI lineage: Eukaryota > Metazoa > Chordata > Actinopteri > Gobiiformes > Gobiidae > Gobius > Gobius niger. Next base: position 18,776,057 of record NC_136856.1, on the reverse strand, counting down.
CAGGTGTAAGAGGTCATAACCCATAACCCATTAACTAAGGGTTAATGGGACAGAGGCTAGATGGTAGCCTATCCCATCGCCTGGGTACATTTACACACCCCCACCCTATCGTGGCCAGTTTATACCTCCAGTAGTGTTGAATAAATGACTTTATTTTTTAAACATTTCTCATTTGTTACTAAGTAATAGTCCAAGCATCTTAAGTTTGTGGAGTAACAAAATCATTCTGAATTAGAAATTGAAATTTTCAACCAATTTACTGGTACTGTGGAAACTCCTGTCAGGTCATAGTCCTACAGATGCACATCATGAGAAGAGTGACATTGTGAGATTTTTTTTCATGAATTGTCAAAATCAAGTTTTCTCAATTATAAAGAATCCTAGGACTTTGCACATGTCTTTATACAGTATATTACAGTATATACAGTATATACCCATTATGCTTGGGCCTCATCGTAGCATGATTAGTAAGACCTCTGCCTCACGATCTTTCAGATTTTAACGCTCAGAAAAAAAGCAACTATTTTGTAATATCTTGTTTATTTAGAAGAGAATTAGCAACTCTTCTATAGCTAATCTTTCTATGTTAACTAAAAAACACCCAAGACTGTGCAAAAATGCAACCACCGCCATTCATTTTTACAAGAAAACTATGCAAATTACAGCTTCAGGGTAAACAGAATAATGGAAAGGTCACAATGCTTTATCTAATAAACCAGATGAGACTTTGGGATTTGATTTAATTGCAGAGCATGTTCGAATGATTTGCGTCCAACATTTTAAGTTGATGAACTCCAAAACACAAATCTTTGCGTGGGCGGACAGTAAAAAACCAAGACAGCGATAGTCTAGTTGGACCATTCCTTTTGCTGTGAACATAGAGCCGCCCAAATATACAGATGGTGGGTTTGGATTAGTGAGTAATGACTAGCCCGCGTAAGTATTGTTAAGGGACTGCTACAGCAAACCCATTGAATTGCACAGCAGGGGCTAATTGAGAGTGTGAGACAGAGCCACGTCGGTTGCATTCTCTGGAGATGGCTTTGTGTAACGCTGGACTATGGTGGTGTATAGCATCGCCTTATCTCCACTGATTACCCTGCATCAAGACCAGATTACAACCAACACCATTGTACTGGATACATATATTATTTATTAAAAAGCAGGCTTTTTCAATGGCTGCCGGATTACTGTTTTAAGATTAATCAGACTTCTTATTCATTCGCAATTCGTTTCACATCTTGAAAATGGATCTCAATAATAGATGAGCGGCGGAACAACGGTACAAAAGAAGCGGGGAAAAAAATAACAATTCCTATCCTGCTATATTCAGCTTTTTGAGTTATTTTTTTTCCAGACTTGAATCAATTAGAGGCACTTTAAGGGGTGAATTACCCACCATTTTACTGTAAGCATAAATTCTGGCAATTTATTGAACAATGACATCTGTATAGACATAATTTAATGAACATCTGGTTTTCAGAGGATGCCTAATGATTTCGCATTCATCTTCTTCTAAATGGCTAAAGTGCACGCAATTAAGTTTTTAATTAGCTGTGAATATGTTTCTGTCAATTGGAATGATTCATCTCTTAAACATGAAATGCACCATGTGATCTCAGAAAGAAGAGACTTGTGCCAATTTTAGAACACAAGCAGCAAAAATGGGATTGGAAAGAGTTTTAAAGATTATCTTAAAGCAACATAGGTTTTGTTCTAACTCTAACATGGAAATACAGAATCACGGAGTTGGATGTAATCAGTGGACTTATTTGGTGGATTGGACTTAAAGCCTGTATCTGCTGTTCAAAGCAAATCAGGAAAATCTACAGCTCCCTAATGAATAGTGTTTGGCACGTCCCAGTCTCGCTGACTTTTTGGACTCCTCATGTGCGGTGCTGACTGTCATTTCTCCTTCCTGATCATTAATGCCTCATTAGAAATGATGAGCTTCTTCATCACCTCTCTTTGGAAAAGGTTAGTCCAGGCCCAGAGGAGAGGCCAGGAGTCCTTCACAGTGGGCCTGATAGAAAACTTCACAGCCCTGCAGCTATTGATTGGGGCTTCAGGTTGCCTTTCCACCAATGTAAGGGTCTGCACTGCAGCATACTAAGCTGATGTGTAATCAATGACTCATACCGCAACCGCGCTCTGTGCACAAACCCGTCAAATTATACAGTAGCCCTCCAATATCTGACATAGTGTGTTTTAAAACTGCCTTCTGGAAAAAATGACACACAGACCAGCGCACACTGGTAAACACGCTTTGGCCAGCGCACAGGCTGCCAAGTGTGCAGCCTTCCTCAGATACACGTGCCAAACGGTCCGTGCTCTCCCAACATCTCACACACCAACCAACGCCAGGTCATGCAGGGCTACTTTGATTTTTCACCTTGCATCCAGATAAAATGTTTATCAACTGAAACTCTGGCTGGATAAAAAAAAAAAATCTCGGTTGTGAAAGCCAGTCGCAGTTAGAAGCCTGTGTTTGGAGTGGGGCGGGCTGCAGTCAGGGGACGTGGCCTATCTGTGCTCTTGGCTGGCTGCAGCACAGACGTGCCCTCCTCCGTCTCTTTATGGCCCTTAACGATATGCACAAGCACACTCTGGGGCCAGCTTCCCAGAGCATTTAATCCATAGAGATATGATACTATGGTGGTGTTGAGTCATCCATCACAATCTCACTGCTCTTTTTCCCTTTACTCTTATTGCCTATAGGTGCAGCACTGTTGTTCTGCTTTGCACATTTGTCAAACAGCCTCTCATTTACGCACCCATTACAGACCATGGTTACTCACATCTATAGAACTTGTTCCTTTTTTGTACCCATTGGTTGATGATTTGCTGAACTTTGCTCATAAAGATGCATTTTCAAACTAAATAATGTTTATTTAAACTGTATCGACTTCCTTGGTTTCTCATGTGTGCACTTTTAATGTAGCAGTAAGGGTGTTCACAAGCATTTATTAGTTTATTGCAGAAGAAAAGTTGTAGAATTTCTTTCCCACTTTTGCACTTGCAGGATTTTATTTTGTTTACAACTCTCTAATCTCCCAAGATACAATTAGTGTGCCACCCTTGGACTCTTTTTGCGTTTATCAATACACATTTTCACGGTCGATACTATTAAGTCAACAGATGACCATCACAATGCAATACTCAATCCATTATGCGCTCCATTACATTGTCCCTATGGTTTGCCGACAAGCCATTAGGTAACAAAATCTCACAAAGGAAACACTATCTTTCATCAGACGCCCAGTTCAGTGCCTTCATTGCAATGCATGGCTCTTAACTCTTCTGAGTTTTTTTTTTTTCAAAGACACACACGGCCATTAGTAGTGTATTAATTACATGTAGAGAATTACTTTGTTCATCAATCAAGAAATCTCCTCTCGGCTTGTCAAGTGTAATTTGGTGACACGGTGAACAAAACCAGGAAGGGCCGGTCTGATCTGGCCCATTGTGATTGTGGCTGTTAATAGCCTGTGCGGTGCTGACAGACTGCAGAGCCAAACGCATCTGCCTCTTGTATCAGGAGGAGACGCTCGCTGTCCCACTACCCCGCTGAGCAAAGGATGCACAAAACACCTCGAATAGAACACAAGGAAATAATCACATCAAGACTCATTGCAAAGATGGCTGAAAGACTAATGATCACCACTGTCAGAACGTGCAGTCGCTTATAGACGCCATCCACAAAATCACAATTAGAGGGGATCATATACAATTATGTGAGTTTCAATGCAGTAAATGCCATTGTGATTATGCATCTCATGTCAATCTGAAAATGATATAGTAGATAACAGAATAATGAGCTACTGGTTGTAAGATGTGTCTGTGGATTTATCATGTTTAAAAGAATAAAACATTCAGATAGAGATTCAGTTTCCACAGTATCATGCATCGATAGGGTCCCAAGTCAGAACATCATAGATACTATCAGTAGACTGGCATTCCACCCATTTACATTAATGACACCATTCAAGACAAAATCCATGATGACAGTTCAGTCTCGTCCGTCTGAGCATGTTCCAAAAGAAGGCGGGAAACTTTGCCCGCCCAGCCACAAGACTCCTCAGCTCCCCTGGGCTTGTCCATCATAGCCTTAACAAAAGTTGAAAAGTTGCCTATTACGAAAACCTTTGAGGTTTCATCAACTGTACCCATCCCAGAGTTATCACAAGAGGAACATCTAGCTTTAAATACTCTAACATTCTTTGAAACAAAGCTTTGAAGTTGTTTTTGACATGTGTAAAGTACCCAATGGTTTTCACACGACAGTGCTATCCATCGGCCATTACATGTTTGTGGTTCAGCCCCTCAGTCAAATTTAATTGAAGGACTTTTTCTTGGGTTGTCTTTTTTCAGGCCACTTTGTCATGCGGGGTTACGCAAGGCTCATTCCGTGGCCCTTTGTTGTTTTCCTTGAACGTGCTCCCTCGAGGGTTAATCTTGAGGAAACTGATCCGCAAGGCTGGTAAACCCCTTATGTACTGCATTGGTGATATTGATATTGATGCATTGATTTCTGACCCTAGTGGTCCAAATTACGCTTCTCCTGACCGAGGCTTTTTGTCGGATTTGGTAACGCTGGTTGTTTCTAATTTGTGTGTTAAAATGGATCCTGAACTGAAACTTGAGCAGCAAAACAGTGCCTTTTATAAAGTCACTTAACCCTTTACAGGGCACTCATTGAAATACTTTTAAATAAATAATTTCAAATTAAGAGTGTAACTGGGGCACATAACACAAGTTTAGTTCTTTTTTAACATGTTTCTAGAAAATCAGTGTGAGAAGTTACCATATTTGGTACCTCGCCCTTAAGTGGTAGAAAAAGTGCTGTAAACAAAGTTACTATATTTAATTCATTGTCCTTTAAGTGGTAAAAAAATTATTATAATATACACACACCTTTTGTATTTTTTACCGCTTAAAGGACAATGAATTAAATATAGTAACTTTGTTTACAGCACTTTTTTATATATTATATAATATACAAAAAGTGCTTTCGGTCTTAGCTCAGGTTTCAGGTCTTGGTATTAAGGTGACATTATGTTTTGTGATATTGATCTTTAATGATCACACCCGTCATAGGCAAGAGCTTTTGTAACGTGATTGTGCTTTACGTGCAGTACCTCCAGTACTGTTTGCCTAAAAAATGTACAAATATAACCTTTGGCAACCTTTGGTTCTTTTGTCAAGAAAATACTGTATGAATAATAGGTGCAATGGGCATGTCCAAATATGGACAGAACTAATTAACTTAAGGTTTATGTGAACAGGGCGTATGATCAAATATGGTGGCTGCCTTTTTCATACTGTAATTTCACTTATTTCACCACATCCTCCAAAACAAATATATATATCATCACTTAGCACATTTATTCACCAATAAAATTTGTGAGTTTCATCAACTTACCATGGTTAGTTTTGAAGTTATGTAAAGAAATGTACCATGAATTTAGCCAGACTTTGGTCTTTTTTAGACTTAAGAGAAAACAGGAAGTTGAGAGCACGACCGGTCTCTGCTGATTGGTCAAATGCCACTGTAGTGGGATCTGTAATGTAGGGTGATCTCTTCTGATTGGCTGAGTGAGGACCATTATGCTTACTGGTATGCCGCTGGGAGGCCATATGTAAAGTGTGTGGAAATTACCAAAAAATAGTCACTTGCCCTATAACAGGTTAAGAAAACTGGAAAAAATGAAGCCAATGTTTGTCAAGGCAGCATTTTGAGACAGTGATGCATGCATTTGTGACAATGAGGCTGGATTACTGTATTGCCCGTTATGCTGGTGTGAGTCAGAATGAACTTTCCCGACTGACAAAACATTGCAGCTCGGCTTTTAACAAGGAGACAGAAACATGAACACAGCTCCATTGGCTGCCAGTTCATTTTAACGTTGATATTTTAAATATATATATATACATGGTCTTGCCCTTCCTATCAGTCTCACCTGATACACCCATACGCTCCCTCTCTTGTTCACAGATCAGGGATCAGCTGCTGCTGCTGCTGGTTGTTCCCATAGATTCAAACGTCGGTGAGACTGTGCATTATCTGTTGCTGGCCCCCCGGTTGTGGCTTCAGCTGCCATTACAGTCCCCACCAGCTTTTAAATCTCTTCTACAATGCACTGCTTTGCACATGCTTTTTACATGACATGCTCATGTCAGTTTTATACTTCTGTCGCTTCAGTTTGTGTCATACACTGCTTAGGGGAATTTATATAGGATTTGTGTATGGCACTTTTGGTTTTAAAGTGCTTCACAAATAGAGTTGGTATGGCAAGCTCTCCATGTGGTTCTTATAGGGGTATCTAGATAGTTAATTACATGTATGCTTTAGTATACCCAGTTTAGACCCAGTTCATGATTGTCTTGTGGTATTTGGAAGGAAATTACAGTGATATAACAAGGACCATGACATCATAGTATGGCTCTCTGTTTACATTACTGAATTTATATTGAACGCAATATTAAACATATGAAAACGACCATGTGAACAGACAGCAGTGCTGCATTTACTGCAGTACCTTCAGTGAACATCTTCATACTCTTGTCCAACGTTAAATTATTCATGCAATCCGTACTCTATCTTCTTGCAATATGGTTTCTAGTGAGACACGTGTGTTGGAGGAATTCTGCAATACAAAGTAGACTACATGGCTTGTCTCTGGTGATCTATGACTAACTGTGCTATGGGCCCAGTGGATTGGCTACGACAACAGAGGTAAGAACAAACAGTTTTATCTCTATGAGTCTTTGCGCTGCTTCCTGGGCTGCCTCGGCTTGTCGGGACCTACCGCAAGTTACCATTTACACACATTATGGATCGCGCCTGCTTAAAAATCTGTTCTATTCCAGAGCTGTGAAAATGTCAGGGAAAAGCACCCAGGCCTGAATTTTACTTGGAAATTATAGATCACCAAAAGCTGCTCTCTGAAGGGGAAAGAGCATGGGCCAGGTGGGAGGGTCTTCAAAATACTACCATTTTCACCCTGAGCAAGAGTGGATATCTGCGAATTTGCATGCATATTTGCAAAGATCCAATCAAACATCAAGGCACAGTTCTAGGATTGAAAAGCAGGAGGACCAGCTGTGTGACTAATACCTCAGTCAGCTACATGTAAGAAAAGAAGACGCTTTTTTCTTTTTTAACACATTTTCAGTGTTGCATCAGAAAATTCTGAACCAAGAGGTTTTGTAAAAGAGGACATGTGTCATCAACCTTCCATGTACCTTCCGTTTATGCATAATAATGAATGGATTGTAAATTGAAATCAGAATCAGAATTGTTTTATTGCCATTGTCGTGAACAGATTCACAACTAGGATTTTTTTTTGCGGTTCAATCGTGCAACGTGCAACATATAACACATAAGTTGGACGCGGTGACGCAGCGGTTAGCGCTCGTGCCTCACAGCTCGAAGGTCTCAGGTTCGATTCCCACCTGGACGGGGCCTTTCTGTGTGGAGTTTGCATGTTCTCCCCGTGTCTGCGCAGGTTAGTGGTAGGTTATAAAAACATGTGCAATAGGTGAATCCTCCAGCCAGGTGTTTCTGACCTCCAGCCTGGCTCCACATCATGGAGATGGGTCCTACAGGTCGCCCCATGCAACACTGAGGATGGGTCAAATGCAGAGAACTAATTTCTCTACAGAGATTTCTCTACAGAGATTAATACAGTATAACTTAACTTAAGAGGTCGATTGTGCAGCACTATGACTTATAAAGAATCTATTTTGGTGTTGACGTTTGTAAGATCAATCTATAGAGTTAAATATTTATTGAAGTGTAGTATTGTGTAAAAAAAAATGTAGTTCATTCACGTGTATACTTAAGCGTTACTTACATGATGGAGTTTTGGTGGTAAGTTATTTAGTAATCTAACCCCGGCATGGATATCCCAGTTTAATTTCCTCAGATGAACCTCTCCGGGGGTATTTGCCCTGCTGCTTTTCTATTTATCTGTCAAAACATTGCCAAATAAGACAACCTTCATTACAAAAATCTACTGTAGAAGTGGGGGAGGCTTTTCACATTGGTTCAAATGTGGAGGCACAGCGTCTACCTCAGATCTCGGCTCCTTTAAGTATATTTAAGTACCTAAAATGCATGTTCACAAGCAAATGTGTTTCACTACTGACCTTGTGCCACACAGCAAAAGCCAATTTCTACAAAGTGCTCTTGTCTCTGGGAAATAGGTCTCAAATCTTTACACAAGACTAATCCTTTGTATTGTAGTGAAAACAAATTAGGAGTTTCATAGTATTTTTAACAGTTATTCAAGAGTATTAGCCAATTTCCTCGTTACTTTCTGCAAAGTCAAATGTTTTGCTTGTTAAGCACACATAAAATCAGAGTCTAATGATTGTAAAACATTGCTTCAAAATAGAGGAAACAGTGCAGATGAAGGCGAAGGAGCTGAGGTGACTGAAAGCATATATTAAATGTCTGTGAATAGAGATAAAGGGAGAAATGTTACTTCAGAATATGTTATTAGGAAAGGATTCAACAGGCTCTTAGTAGCTCTCATTAGATGGTGTACCAAACCAGAACAAAACTCACTTTTCCTAACTATGTGGGGGAAGTGAATTGGAAAATTAAACGGGTAGAGGAGAGCGAGGGTGCAGTCTCTTGTCACTGCAGCATTGCACCGGCTAACAAGTCCGCTCCGTCGCCTCGCACTCAAAGTCATTCACATGCTTTTTAATTTCACTTCATTGATTGGAATTTAAAGCCCAGCAATACAGACAGGCAGACATTAAGATTATCTAGTCCCTCTAAACTGCTGTACTGAACATTTGTTTTTAAATTGTGCTACAGTAAGGAGGAATCATTCAAGTGAAGAGAGGAAAAGCATAAGAAACTTAACAGCCAGTTTAGGATTTTTATAAGAGGCAAAGCGACTTTGTAAAGGCGTGTATATTTATATAGCGCAGATCAATTGCAGTAACTTTTCATTAATGTTGACATGCTGTTCTTGCTTGATGCCAGATGCTGGGGACACAAGCTGTCGAAACAACGGACATGCTCTTCAATGCTTACTTGCCACTTTTTTCTTTTGCTTGTACTTCGAGCAATACATCTGTCAGAGAGATATGATTTACATAAACATCAAACTAGTGGTGTGAGTATCTGTCAGGGAAACTCAGGAGACCTCACAATTATTAGCATTTCAAGCTTGCGTTAAGGCCCATAGCTGTTTTGCATTTACTATTTTAAGTGTTTCAGATTAAATCTTTCCTTATAGCTCACTTCAGCATGTCTGAACCAGCAGATGGTTCTTACAAAGGTACAGAGGTGGAAATAGGAAAGTGATCACCAACAACCCTAAGCAGGTCCCTAGTTCCTCGTTCACTTAGATAAAAAGTACATCATTTACACCGCTTTTGATGATGAACCTGATCAGTTTAAATTCCTAAATTAATATATATTTATTCAAACACTTTGAATCCATTCATTAATAAGCATTCCATTGTCATATAAAACATCTATTGTGTTTAATTTCACCATGCTGTTGGCCTCTATAGTGTCTGTCAAGAAAAAATTTGGCCCACTGGGGACCACTTTCCACTATCAAGTGGAGATTCAGTTTTTGACTAACATCTTTTATTTTACATTTAAAATATGTTTCACTTGCACAATTTTAGTAGTTACATACATTAACTACTTTTAGTGACAAACCTGCAATGCACCAGATTGAAAGGCTAGCTATGGCTACACATAAAATAGAAATTATATCACAGTTTTGGTCAAATTGCTGGCTCCTTCATAGATGCTGGTTTGTTCTGTGGTTAGAAAGTCCAAGTCGCTGAATGGAGTATAAATAGTGCAAACAAACAAATATAAACATCATTTCTATTCACTTTGCTTTGCAACTGCTGCAATCACATGTTGAGATGGAAATGATAGGCTGCACAAGTGCGTAGCCATGTTACAGATTATTTTCACCGTGATTGTATGTCACTCTGGACCAAACATCCATGGTTGAATTGCAGTTTATGGTAACTGGATGGAAATTCCTTGTTTATCCCCAGGATTTCAGAGGACTGTTGCTTGGAAATAGATATGTAGTTGGACAAAGTGGCACCTTGAAGGACACAAAAGTGGCACTCTGGGTGTGATTTGCATGATTAGTTGTTTTTGCTAAATGCTGCCGAGGACTGGTCCAGAATTACAGTGGTGGGTGGGGGATGAAAATGGTCACCTTGTTTGATTTTATAATACCTGAAAGCTGAATAATTTAGCCTGCATGCCTGCAACAGTTAATCCGTGGGCTGCTTGTGGACATTTTAAATGTCATTTTGAAAGTAAAAGATGAAGTCCAGAGACCTCTGTTTAACCATATTGGCTGCATGAGGTATTTTACTTGCTCAAGTGTAAGGATCAATACTCTATGAATTTTTTTCAGCTCATCTTGGCTGTGATAGCCGCACCTGGTGGCATGGACCATCTCATTTGGCCACACTGTTCTCCTCAAACAAACCTCAGGGATGCACACTTTTCTAGACATGTACGATGTGTTCCAGGCAACAGTATTAAAATGTTGAAAATATCTGGGGGGACACAAAATGTGCTTTAAAAGAAACCGACTCTGCCTTGATGTTATCACAAGTTGGAATTAAATTGAATTTAGTGTGTTTTGTTATTTAATGACATGCATGTGGTGCTATTGTGCTCACTCTTCAGAGTGCAGCCACTCGAGGCTGTTCTACACCTCAGTGCCATGATGGATCTGTAAAACACTGCTGTGTCTTTGTTGGTAATAGAAAAATGGCAGATGAGAGGGGCTGAGCTAAATGAATAGAGAACAGTAGTAAACTTCATGTTTTAAGCCTCACAGAGAATCAGAGCTGTGTAAGATTTTCATAATAGACCAGACGTTAGCTGTTTCGCTGTCGGCTACTGCACACGCCTCAAACTGAAACTTACATGCTAAAACACTGCCGACAGCACATTGCATGTCTGATGAATCTTCAACTGACACCAGCTTACACACGCCACATAATTGGCTGCTTTGCATTTTTATGTCTCTGTTCTCCATTTTTACTATTTTAAGCTGGTATTGTAGTGTTGGATTTGTTCTTTTTTTATCTTGGACAGTAAGGGCTCTCTAAAAGGCAGAATTCTCTATCTTGCTCTCTCTGTCTCTCTCTCTTGCTCTCTCTATCTCTGCTCTCTCTCTCTCTAACTCTCTATACCTTCTCTCTCTCTCTCTCTCTCTAACTCTCTCTCTCTAACTGTCTCTCTCTCTCTCTCTCTCTCTCTCTCTCTCTCTCTAACTCTCTCTCTCTAACTGTCTCTCTCTCTCTCTAACTCTCTCTCTCACTCTCTCTTTCTCTCTAACTCCCTCTCTCTCTCTAACTGTCTCTCTCTCTCTCTAACTCTCTCTCTAACTGTCTCTCTCTAACTCTCTCTCTAACTGTCTCTCTCTAACTCTCTCTCTAACTGTCTCTCTAACTGTCTCTCTCTAACTCTCTCTCTCTAACTGTCTCTCTCTAACTCTCTCTCTAACTGTCTCTCTCTAACTGTCTCTCTCTAACTCTCTCTCTAACTGTCTCTCTAACTGTCTCTCTCTAACTCTCTCTCTAACTGTCTCTCTCTAACTCTCTCTCTAACTGTCTCTCTAACTGTCTCTCTCTAACTCTCTCTCTAACTGTCTCTCTCTAACTCTCTCTCTAACTGTCTCTCTCTAACTGTCTCTCTCTCTCTAACTCTCTCTCTCTAACTGTCTCTCTCTCTCTCAAACTCTCTCTCTCACTCTCTCTCTCTCTAACTGTCTCTCTCTCTAACTGTCTCTCTCTAACTGTCTCTCTCTAACTGTCTCTCTCTCTAACTGTCTCTCTCTAACTGTCTCTCTCTCTCTCTCTCTCTAACTCTCTCTCTCTCTAACTGTCTCTCTCTCTAACTCTCTCTCTCACTCTCTCTTTCTCTCTAACTCTCTCTCTCTCTAACTCTCTCTCTCTCTAACTGTCTCTCTCTCTAACTCTCTCTCTCACTCTCTCTTTCTCTCTAACTCTCTCTCTCTTACTCTCCCTCTCTCTCTCTCTCTCTTACTCTCCCTCTCTCTCTCTCTCTCTCTCTCTTACTCTCCCTCTCTCTCTCTCTCTCTCTCTCTCTCTCTCTCCCTCATCTCTCTCTCACTTGTGGCTCTCCGATATTCAATGAATGTAACACATATTAATAGTAATTCAAGATATTCATGCATTGTTTTTTTGCAGAATCAAAATCTTAAATTCTGATAAGCTGCAGATTTAAATGAATTGCCTCATTTGAAAATGTAATTGTACTGTTGAATGATTTAATGAGAAAACCCTGCAGCCATTCGGAGGCGCTGGCAGGTGAGTGTCCACCTTCTTGAAATAAAGGCCAAAGCTCTCTCCCCTGATTTCTAAAACCAGGGGCACAGGGAACACACAGGGCACTTTATTATTTCTAATGGCATTTTCAACTAGTTCTCCTGCAGCCTAATCCTATTAATCCATCCAGTTTAAAATGGCCACAATATGGAGCTCATGATGAACATTTATCTATCTCACAGTTTTACCAATAAAATTGTGTCATTGCCACAATAATGTTTAAAAAACATTTAAACATTTCTTGTAAATATCCTTCTTGGCTGCGGCAGGTGTGCGCTCTCACTCCTCCTCCTTCTCCGGGCTTCTGTCAGTGTAGTGGCTAATCCATGCAGCCGGCAGCTGGCCGCTACTCCTCTGCTTCGTCCACCATGTAAATGAAACTTTCTTTGCGTAGTCTTACCCGGTCTCCGTCTCCGTCGTTTTTTGCGGTTTAAACTATAGGTCTCTGTTCATGCCATCCCTCTATTGAAGTCACAGGAGATTTCATTTTTTGTGTAATCAAAACCGTTTGTTCGAAAACTGTGAAATAATAACATTTGAATTATTTTTTCCATACATTTGAGCAGTCTCTACACTGGTGAGTGTAATACTGCCATCTACAGATCGCACTTGAATTAATATATTCAAAACTGTAGGTGGGGCTGTTGCAGACATGCCACACACTCAGGTCTTTCCAGTATTACGGCCCTCGCCTCTGGAACGGCCTAGCAGAGCTCAGGGCCACACAGAACATTCATGCTTTTAAGAGCAGGCTCAAGACCCACCTTTTTAGTGTAGCTTTTAGTTGACATCTACTGTGCATGGCTATGGGGCGGGGGTGGGGTGAGTATGAGTGTTATTGTCTGCTTCTATTTGCAAGAGTGGGAAGTTGGGTGTGCGGGAATTGTATTTAATCTGTAAAGCACTTTGCATTACAACTTTGTATAAAAAGCTCTCTATAAATAACATTTTGATTGATGTGGGGTGCACTGTGTTGGGTACATTTTTACCATCAGATCTACATGATGATGCTTGTCAGACTAAAGTGAAGCATTTATCCACATATCAGCCACAAAACCAATGTCACAAACAACTCTCATTCAGACTCAGAGCATCAGACATGTGGCGACAGAGACACAATGAGGCAAACGTTTTGTCTAAACAGAAGTCAAACAGTTACATGCACACAATGCATTTATGAGTTCATAAATAAGTCATTTATGTCCTGCTAAAAGTTAAAGTGTATAAAACAGGTTTTAGTGCTTTTGAAAATATGACTTCTTTAGAAGGATAACATCAGTTGCAAGTTAATCAGCATAATTATAATTTCATTTCAGCGAAGCAGCAATTTTAATGCAGAAATGTTGGGCAGAAAAGATATTCTTTTTCGAATTTTTAAGCTGCTGACAGGAAGTGACATATAGATAAAGTTCCGTATAAGTTTGACTAATATATATATATATATATATATATATATATATATATATATATATATATATATAGATATAGATATAGATATAGGACCTGAGCTTATTTATATATATATATATATATATATACATATATATAATATATGATCCATCCATTCCAACACCAAAAGTGGAACGAAAATGTTAAAATGTTACTTATGGATTTCGCTCATGATACATGCACCGTATAAAATCTCTTGTATTAAGTTGGGCCAAGTCTCCGTCAGAGACAGTGAACTTGTCGTCAAAAATAGATCAACCTTTAGAAATTTGATGGAGTCTGGGACGTGCAGTGACACCTGATTCACAGTCCTTATCCACTGCTCCACCTTCCTGGAGCTTCTATAAGGGAGAGAGAAGTAATACACGCTGGCATGGCTCGGACTGTAATCCCTGCGGATACAGTGAATCTACATTGGCAAAAGGACAATAGTAATGATATTCACCTAATCTCCCCTGACAGATTCAGGACATGCTTTTCATTAACACAAAAGTGGATAAGAGTGCAATAAGCAGTGTTTCGGAGTTTACCTAAATCCTTTAAAGCTAACTGAGATTCACAGGAGGTGTCGCCACTGACGCCTGCTTGGATTTAAGCCAGCATTGCCATTGTATTTACCTAGTGCTTTGACGTCCCTTTCTTCTTCTTCCCAAGGTGTGAGCATAAACAACAGGGGCAGAGTCAATTTCCACACAGCTGGCAGTGCATGTTAACTTGCATTTGGGTTGTTCAAAGTGAGGAGAAAAATCAGACACTTTGATGCTTTTAAAGACAAATCTGAAGGGTATCGAGTTGTGCTCAACTTTGATGACTGCGAGCAACTTTTAGCATTTTTGTAGCTGTGTTTTTAATCTTAAGATCAAATAGAGTATATAGAGATTTTTTTAAATGGCTTTTGCAATAGTGTAGCCGGAACATGCTTCATGTGTCTTTTAAGAATTAGACGTATCATTATGTGCACCTTTGCGCCCTGAGTCTGCATAAACATGTGAATGTGCATTTTCATTTTCAGTTCTGACGGTATAGAAAACTAACCTGGCAAGAGCCAGATTGATAATACAGAGCCAAAAATATGAGCACTGATATCGATCTGGGATCGCTCCCCCTTGACTTGTTTGGGGAGAGAACGCACTTTTGGTAGCAGCATACCTCATGTTCTTTGTCGTTGTTGCGTTGTTAATTCGTATCTATTTGGCCCAAACCACATTTGGTTTGGTCTTGAACAGTGAGGCGGGAGCGATCCAAGATGGATTCTCGTGTGTTTGTGAAAGCACAAATAGAGCGAGAATCCAGCTTGTAGGCAAGATAAATAGAACGCATGCACTTTTGCTTTAATTAGCTTTATCTATTAATTGATCATAATAACTACCTGATTCATCTTTGGCACCATCTGTGTCGTAGAGCATGTCATCATTTTCATATTAACAGGTATTGTTTTTACAATGGATCCCCTGCTCGAAATGTTCCTGCAATTCATTAAAAAGTGTTGTTACTTTACCCTACAGTATTCCCAGTGAAAATTAATTAAGTAAATCAATTATTAATTTTATGTTGGCAATTCACTTATTTAGTATTAACTCTTTTTCGTGGTGGTTATTAAGGTTTGTCTTAAGGTGTAAAGGTACGAGTATGTTTTCACAAGAGGGAAACAACACTCCAGTTCAAACTCAACTCAAACTTGATCTTGGAGAGTTCCTGCACAGTGACTTTTGGACTTACCTTGATCACTCAGAGAAGGCCAAAGGGAATTTGAACTTAAACAATTAGGACGTGTTGGTGAATTGTCTGTGATACTGACTTGAGCACATGTGAACGCATCTGGTCTGAAGCGGAACTGGTATGAAAGCTTATGTCTGGGTCAGGTCATCCTCAACTGCAATACTTTTTCTCAAACATAAAGGCACCATTTTTGCTTTTTCTTCCTGTGCAAAGATGGTATTGGAAGAAGGGAGGACTGCACTTATATTTCATTTTAATTAGTTTCATCTGAGGAATTACCCAGCACTAATATAATGGCCTGATTCATCTCCCACACCATCTGGCGTGAGCACGGCCTACCTCTGGAGCTGATTGCTTTCCCCTGGCGCTATGTTGGGGCTAATAGGCTGTTCAAAGGCTGCTCAGGGCTCAGACAGCTGAGCAGAGGTGGGGCACCAACAGCTGGCCTCGGCACCATCATCTGCCGCCTGTCAAGGGGACCTCAAATGGCTCAAGTCCGTGCCCTAAGAGTAGAGTGAGTGAATGTAAACTAGAGGTAGGGATCTTCTGAGTGGAGTGAGGGAGCACATCATTGCGGCTCTCCTGAACATCTGCCAGAGCCGAGACAGGTGTCAGATATGCATGCGTGTTCAGTGGTGATAGTCATGCTTCACAATGTCACATGACAGGCAGGAGACCCTTAAATCAACTTGTGTGAATTACTTTTTTTTTTTATTATTGAAAACTTTCTGGTATGGTTCTCAACACAGCTCTGCTTTCACCTGTGGAGCGTGCCCTTCACTGGACACTGTCACAATAGTACGTATGGAGCCCCTACTTTAAGTGAAATAAACGTTCAAAGATCAGTGACTACATGGCTCAATTAAATTTGTAAATATTCATATTCATATCATATTGTTTGTTTCTTTCAGCACCTAGCATAAAATGAATTGCGTTATTGAGTTATAATGGCAAAACACTTAGGTTTCCTTTCAAATAAACAATGTGGAATGTGGAATGCATTCTCTCCTTAAACATGGGCTGGCCATTATGAGATCAAATCAGTCCTTGGATAACACAATAGCAGCAACAGACTCTGAGCCGTATGCACCCACTACCATTGGAAAGAGAGCACAAGCACAGTGTTGTCATTAAATGCCTTCGGTGTAGGTACAATAAATATTTGTATACGCAAAATAGACTCAAATCTTTTAAGCAAAGAAACACAAGTCTGCAGATGGAACGGATGTGAGCGGTCAGGGGCTGTGTGGTTATTTAAGGGATCTGATCTAACAGTTGAGCGGCTTTATGGCTTCTAATAGGCGTCCTGTCGGATTGAATGGTAAATATGGAGTGGCGTTGTGCATGCACAAGTGTGTACATCCTCCGCTTCATTTACCACATGCCAAGTCATGACCAGCCCATTTATTACACGCTGCAAACCACAATTAAATGAAGACATCCACACAAGAAAGAAACCCATTTACCTTTTACAAGCCTTGCACCCACACACCTTACACAAATCCGAGCAGTATTTGAAAGCTTCTCATGCATGGAGCACATTATCATTTGAGCTCTGTCCAGAGTTCTCAATTAAAATTATACAGAGGTTGCATTTCATTACTCGAGCTTGGGGCAATTTGCAGGCCATTAAGCCCCTACCTGTATCAGCGGAGATGTTTGGGAGATGAACATCTGGGGTTGAGGAGGCAGACCATGAAATGAAATGCCCCTGGCTTTCCCAGCTCAACCCTTTGTCCAAAAGGGTCCAAGGGTATAACAATGCCATGCATAGTGAAGAGCCCCCTTTTCCACACTGCGGCAAATTGGTCTGGGATCAGACTGTCGCACTTTTGTACCAACAATAATCAGTTTGCGAGAAATAATCAATGCATAAAAAGACGGTTGGTTGGGGGGCAGAAAAAAGTGACCAAATGTGGGAAGATCAATGTAATAGGTGCCTTTAAGGGCATTTTTGCCAATTATTTATTTGAGCGGCTCGGTACTGCAGCGGTTAGCGCTCGTGCTTCACAGCTAGAAGGTCCCGCGTTCGATTCCCACCTGGACGGGGCCTTTCTGTGTGGAGTTTGCATGTTCTCCCCGTGTCTGCATAGGTTTCCTCCGGGTACTCCGGCTTCCCCTACCACACAATAGGCCAGGATGAATGATGTGTGTGTGAATGCATGATGGTGGTCAGAGGGACCGCTGGCACAAATGTTTGCAGTTTCGGTCAGTCTCCCGCAGGGGAAACCACCACCGAGGATGGAGAGAATGTAAAGCTGTCTCATTGTGACTGTGTGTGTTTCCTATTTATGTTTTTTTGCCCCATATGCTTTGAGACAGGACAGCAAAGGATGAAAGTATTTGTAGACTACGGGATTCCAGTCCAAAATGCTGTGAGTTTCAGGCGTGTTTTTTTTTTGTGCTCAGAAAGACTAGTCATTCAGACTAACCTTTTGTTTTACAAATATCCTATACCATTAATTTATTTTGGCCAGGGTGAATGAGAGTGTTTTTGAGAGTGCGCATGGAGGACAACAGATGGAAATTAGCCCCAGGCTATAATCTGGTGTGGCGTGTTTACATGCATGAGACCCATGTATGTTCATTAACATGCACTGTCCTAATCAAATAAAGCAATCAATCATGGGTAATCGATTGTTTTGAAATCTAAAATACTGATGCTGTTAAAACCCTTAATATTATAAATTACAGGTGACAGTAAAAAGATTAAACTCAAAATACAATTGATAACAAGTATCACTTACCATCAGTTCATCTTTGCCATTAAAAATACTGAAAATATTATGTAACATTGAGCTCTTGTCCTTTTTTTACACAAATATCATAGAGTTAAATCACTCATCGGTTAAAGTCGGTTATGAAGGCAGATTCAATTTACTTTTATTAATAACATCAGAATCCAGTGGGCGTAATATTTTGCCTCATGTCAAAGTAAAACTGCCTGCCATTATTAGTGTGAGGTGTTGAGATTTTCAATTGCTGTCTAAATCTTGAAGACTGTAAAAATGCAAAGTGTTCTTAGCAGAATTCCCCAAATGGGATCAAGGTTCTCCATAAAAGTGTAATTGATTTTTGTAGCGCAATAATAAAGACGTGACAGAACTACTCTTAGGAGAGCAGTTCAGCGTGAGACCTCATTACGAAGCATCTAATATTTTCCTCTAAATCACAGTTTAAGCGCAAATGCAATTGCCTTAATGATATAATGCAATTTTGCAATATAACATTAGAAAATTAATATCCTCTGGAATTAATTGAAAAGACTTAGCTCATCTGAATATACAGGGTGGGGAGAGGGAACTTCCTTTTTTGAAAATGAAATAAAAACATTGTACACAGTTCAAAACTCTTGATTCTTATTGTTTTTTACCCGTCACACAACATCGTGTCAGCAATGACGTGTGTGTGAGACACATTTTAAAATAATCTGGATTGTGTCTCATTTTGTTTGTCACTCGTTTTTGTTGTAGGCCTACTGTGACTTAGTTAGTTTGTCCGTTAGTTTTTGTAAAAGCTTTGTGTAGCTCAGTTACTTGGTTTTGTACCCCTTTCTTAGTTTTGGTTAACTATTCATAATAGCCTTAGTTTGGTCATTTTTATTACTCCTTGTTAAAGGAATAGGCCACCGTTTTTACATACTAAGATATGTTCTTAGCTCACTTTAGCCGAGTTAATATATCCCCGTCTGGTCTTTGTCCGTGCGCTCTGTCACGCAAACGGAGCACATACGCAGCCTCTCCCACATGTCACATAGCTCCGAAAAAGCTCACGATAGAAGCTACCAAGCTCTTTCACGTGTTCCCTATTTAAATAAAGTTACATGAAGTGTTTTCATGCGAAGTATATTTACACAGAAATGTAGCATGTTGATTTTATAAGCAAATAAAAAGGGGGACTGTATTGTGAGGCGTAATGATACGAGGAGCACAGCGTCCGCGTAGTAACTCCTAAAGACTTCCCCCGCTCACTTCCGTCAATAACCTTTAGGAGTTACTGCGCGGACGTTTTACTCCTCGTATCATTACGCCTCACAATATAGTCCCCCTTTTTATTTGCTTATAAAATCGACATGCTACATTTCTGTGTAAATATACTTCGCATGAAAACACTTCACGTAACTTTATTTAAATAGGGAACACGTGGAAGAGCTTGGTAGCTTCTATCGTGAGCTTTTTTGGAGCTATGTGACATGTGGGAGAGGCTGCGTATGTGCTCCGTTTGCCTGGCAGAGCGCACGGACAAAGACCAGACGGGTATATATTAACACGTCTAAAGTGAGGTAAGAACATATCTTAGTATGTAAAAACGGTGGCCTATTCCTTTAAGTTTACCTTTTACATTTCTTGTTATTAAATTACATATTTAACTTTTTAGCATCCTTTTGTTTTTGTTTCAACTTTGCACAGCTGCCACACATCACTGAAGCAGTTGAGAAAGCCACCCGGTGGGTTTGGTTAAAGAGGGCAAGCCCGTGGACCGTTGCTGCTGGGATACAATCTGGGGACTGATCACTCCCGGATGGGTCGCCTGGGCGTGGGGTCTGATGTTGAAAGACCCGAAACCTAAGATGATCCCAGGAACATCCCTGATGATGCATCCCAGTGCATCCTTGAGATGTGTGTTTAAGCCATATCAGCTGATGCCAATGCGCAGCAAGGTCTAAATGAATAAAGTTGAGATTAAGCTATACTTTATTGACTCGTATTAAATATCTAAAACATTAACATTTGAAGCTGCAAGCAAGTGTATAGCTGACTGCTGGTAGAATACTTTAGACCTACCTGTAATAATATATATATATTTTTTTTTTCTTTAATTCTCCCCATTATGTGATGAATGGGAACACATGTTTCTGTCTCACAATAAGAGTATATTATTCAACTCATCACTTCAATAATGACTTAGTTAGATTTGGCGTGTAACATTCAGGTTAATGAAAGGGAGCATATGAGCAGACAGACGGGATATCTAGATTTCCACACATCTGGTTAAGCATCTGACAGAGCATGCGGCACATGTAAAAATAGCACTGACTCCGTTTTCCTTTATGAAAGGCGCAATATCTATGCAAAGAGATAGTTGTTTTATCAAGTTCCACTGTTCTTGCTATAGAGCACCACCCTTTAATCTTCTGTTCTTAGAAGTGAGAAGAATAAAAAAAAAAACAAGTCTAATATCTTTTTATGAAAAAACTGATGGATAAATGATCAAACTTCAATGAAAAAGCAACACTTAGTAGAGCAGGGCAGCTTCACCGTGCCTCTCCTCACACTGTTGTGAATAATAACACTTCTTTGTTGGGGATTATAGGTCCTTGCTACAGGGTGGTGCAAATAATTTTGCTGGTGACAGACTGAAATGGCTTTCAGTTTGTCAAATAGCTGCAGAGGTTGTGTTTAAGTCATGCAGTGAACATTCAGAGATCACTCTGCACAACACTGTGAGGCAGCTGTGTTAAGAGCGCATCATACAAAGTAGCTTTTTATTTCTATTATCGTACTTGAACAGAGTGTGGATCTCACTGGAGATTTGTGTTGTGTATTGTGTTCTAGATGATATGCAGCAATCAGGCCCTTTGAGTTTTCCCCTCTCACTTGCCTCTTTCTTTGTTTGTCTTTTCACAGTCTCAGCGCCTCGCTCCAGTCTGCCCTCACAGAAGCTGAGTACCAACTTCTGTTTTAGCATTACATCATTCCACATGGCACACCATTAAACTGCGGCGAGCACAGGCCTGGAGAATGGTAAAACACTGAATTCTGACGACCAATATTCGAGCACCGCGCATCACTAAGTCATTGAGTCACCACAGCAAATAAGTGTCTCCTTGTGTCCAGTGAGTCATGGGAATTCAATGATCTATCATTCTCTATATTCAAACTTCTGCTTTGGTCATTTAGATTACATTTTTGTAGTGTTATTAATCAACTTGCTTTTTTAATTAAGAAATGATTAAGATACTGAAATGTTTTATGTAATTTCTTCACTAAAACTCATATGTTTGACATAAATGAGTAAAAGACATGGAAAATGCTGGATGATATGGGTTTCACATTGTTGCCATAGCGACTATGTAGTAAAAAATAAATGAATACAATTCAAAATGGAAAAAGGTATGAATGGTGTCCATAAAAGGAAAAAGTTACTGTGGAATTTTTCACATTTCTGCCTAAATTGGTCATAAAATGTGGTCTGATCTTAATCAAAATCATAAGAATGAATAAACAGTGTCTGCTTAAACTAATAACACCCAAACAATATCATATTTTTATTGGCCATAACATGTAAACATTCACAGGACAGGGAGGAAAATGTAAGTAAACCCCGGTCTCACGCTGAACTGCAACAGTTTTGTAAAGAGGAATGGTCCAAGATCCATCCTGATTGTTGTGCACGTTAGGCCCAATAAGAATATGATAACATGTTTGGGTGGCCTTAGTTTAAGCAGACACTGTGTACTCATTCTTATTATTTTGATGATGATCAAATAATATTTTATGATCAATTAAGGCAGAAATTTGAGAAATTCCAAAGCGTTCACATACATTTTCCTCCCGCTGTATGTGTGTGAAAACAATGGATTCTCTACTACCCCGCTGTGAGATTGAGCAAAATCATCCGTATATTCATTGTATAGAAAGAGCATGGCCTTGGACGGCTTATCCCTGCATCGGCCCATACCACATTCCAGACAGGTACAGTTGATGTCATGGCGACGCTTACTTATGCAGAGGAATTTATTGTCTGCACTGCGGCAGATTACCATTGCTTAACATGCCACACAAGAGACCTAAAGAGGCAGCACCTTTTCTTTCACTGTGTTGCATGCTGCTAAAGCGCGCCGTAGAGCCCGAGGCAAGAGGGGAAGCACAGACTGTCGGCCTGAAGGACCGTGCCGCAGAGTGGGTTGGATTGATTTTCATTTTGTTTTTCAATTCTGGACCACTTTGCAATCACTGACTTACCAACTTTTATTTTTCTGCTTAATAAGTCACGCAGAGGGCAGTGCACTCCCAGGGCCGCTTTTAAACGTGCTCTGGGGGAAATGATCACTTATGCAGCAGTCTGACCATGCAATATTTACAAGGTCAATAGCTTGTGTTTTATTTACCAAAAGAGCAAATTTTGTAATTGACAAGTTAGCATTCCAAACCAGTCTGCAGCCAAAATAAAGATACATCCTAAATAATTGAAACATTCTCCATTTCAGATACATGAGACACGGGCAAAAGCTTGAGGAAATTTAAAGGGGAAATTTCTTTAACAAGGCAACAGTCTCAAGCTTTTAAGTACAGGGACTATCATTATGGAGAAAGTGTAGACGGAATTAGCCTTTTGAAGTTGTTATCTGCATGCATACAATATCAGGGCTATAGGGGATGAAAAGGTTTCAGTTTCTGTCCACCGTGGGCAATCCTCCTGGCAATATGTGCTCCATGTGTTTTTTCTGTGATACGGGCTGCCTGGGGTTAGGCAAGAAACAAAATGTTCTAAAAAATGATTAAATCAACCCCAGCGTCTCAGATCCCATCTGTACGTAGATATAGGCTATAGCCTCCAGCTGGAAAAGTGCACTTCTACAATATCCTTCTACAACACAAGATTTGTGGCATCTCAATTACATCTGTAATGGGTTATGCTGGTGTTTACAAGAAATGTATTCTATCATTTGTTTTATATGTACTCAATAATAACAATATCCATATTGCTATGAATCTAACTGACAATGTTTTATGGAAAACAATAACACCTACGCAGCACAATACATCTTTAGTCAGATTTTAGGCGACTCCTGAGACACAATGTTAATGTGAGTCACTAGTTGAAGTGTTTTCAGGTTATTTCAATATGTTTTACTAATTTATATTAAACACCTGTACTTTTACCGTTTATTATATACATAATTATTGTTGACAGTCAGTCAGTGCGCTTGTCCTTGTAAAGTGAATAAAAGACTTGTAATAATGTAATAATTTGCCATTTGTAGTTTAATTGATCGGGTCAGCAATGAATCACATTTGCTTATATTGAAAAAGTTTGTAGCACTCAAAGTATTCTGAAACTACTTTGAGAGCTTTGAACCTTTTATTGAAAAAAGTGATATTGCCTGCACTTCAAAAACATACCCAGAGTAGTACTTTGTTTCACTCACACATGCTTGGGGAACAATTCCTTCTCCGGACTGTTTATCCTGGAAGTTTTTTAAAGAGGGGGTATTATGCTTTTTTCAGCCACATAGCACCAGTCTATAGCACACTACAATGATGACGAAACCTTCTGTTGGTCTGTCAATGCAGTAAATTAGAATAACTGCCTTGTATAAAATTGCTCTTTCAAAATGGCGGTAGCAAATGACTTGAAACAGGCCCCTGTCTCTTTAAGAACCTCTGACCCTTTCCGACACGCCCCCTCCACACGCTGTCTGTGGCATCGCAACAACACTCCGCTCGTTGTCTCAACCATGGATCTATTGAAACTACGATCGGTGCATTTTAATTTTTATTGTTGGAAAGGAGCTACTGTTTATCACTTTGTGAACAATGGCCACACAGGATATTATTTGGAGACGAACCTTCCACACCGGACGCTTGGAAGGGGCTCTTGCCTGAAAAATAACTGCTGTTTGGAGGCTCTCTCTTTGCAACTGCCATGCCCTATGGATCTCTAACTATACCCCCATGGACGACACCAGGATCTGCAGGAGCCCATACGATTCAAAAGACGGACATTATCTGTGCAGGTGGACAATGGTTTTTCGAGGTTACCCGTTAGCTTGTTATAATCGACTACAGCTCATTGTTGATGAAAAGTCTGCAGTAAACCACACATGTGTAAAGCCAGGCTCATTGTGTGATCATCGTAAAGGCTGCTTCGAGTAGTTGCTGCTTTATTGACGTTATTTGTGCATAATATGCTGCCTGTTTTCAATGAATGTTGTGAAGGTGAAGGTTGTTAGCTTGTCGCGGCTAATAGTGCCTTAGCTCCGGGAGAAAACCACTCGGCTACGACTCACTGTAGATGAAATGTGAGCAATAAACTACAAAAACAAGCCAGGCTCCGTGTGTGATCATCATAAAGGCTGCTTCAAGCAGTTGCCTGTTTTAGTGACGTTTTCAATGCATAATATGCTGCTTGTGTTCAGTGAATTTTCCCGTTAGCTTGTTGCGGCTAGCTTGTTAGCTCCGGGAGAAAGCCACTCGGCTATGACCCATTGTAGATGAAATGTGAGCAATAAACTTCCAAATCAACAAGCCAGGCTCCGTGTGTGATCATTGTTAAACGGTTCTTTATGTGTGCGGTGGTTTTATTGACTTTATGTGTGCATATTTCTCGTTTTCACGTGATGACTCGAGGTTTAGCTTAGCATTAGCTTTCTCCGGAGGCTCTGTGCATCATCAAGGCCCTATATTCCCAGCGCAGAACCAGCCACTGAAATAAGTGTTCTTGTCACCGGTTTGAATCCTGGGTGTTTAGGTAACAGAAACACTGATGTGTGTCTTTGTAAAAGTCTGCTGTGGCTCCGGTTCACAACACATGAAGCTAATCCTCCATGATGACTCTGTTTACATCTTAGGGCTAGACACTGCGGGGAGGGGGTTCTGCTAAGGAGCAGTGGTTGGTTACTCGGCTGGTGACGAAAGGTCGGAGGCGTATCCTGGAGGTCGAGGGCGTTTCCTGAAGGAATCAGGCGTTTTATCCCTAAAATGGCTGCCATCAGAGTTTTTACAGATTACTCGAAAATACGTGAATGTGCCCTGGCAACACTTCAGGCATGTTTTTAATGAGGGAATGACTTAATAACATGATGTAAAGCTTGAAGAAGTCGATTTTGCATAATACCCCCCCTTTAAAACAGTCACATGGTCAATGACTCACTCTGATAATTATTGTCTTGAATTTGTGGAGTATAATTAATAGCCGTGCTGCACAAATAATAAACATGGTTCACTTACTGCTATTGCCAGTAGAGTCTATTGGATCCCTCAGCACTGACATTCTCATAACTTATAGAAAATATTGTAAATGTTAAACTTTAGAACTTCCGATATTTCAAAACATTTATACAGTTATACAGTTATACTGGCCATCAGAAGTGAAAAGACAGGTATCTAGAATCTGTGGTAATGACTAGTAACCTTCAAACATGCAAATAAACGCAAGA
Source organism: Gobius niger (assembly GCF_951799975.1). Classification (NCBI taxonomy): domain Eukaryota; kingdom Metazoa; phylum Chordata; class Actinopteri; order Gobiiformes; family Gobiidae; genus Gobius; species Gobius niger. Next base: position 18,750,361 of record NC_136856.1, on the reverse strand, counting down.
AAGGTAGTTTGCCTGCAGATATGATCAGAACAAGTTTGGTGAAAATGTCTCGACTTTAAAAGACAGAGAAACTTCATGGATTACACTATATGACATGTATCAAAGTGACTGAAACACGTGCAAACAAAACACAAGATGAGTTATGGATGAGGATATACATAACATGGCCAATATTAAAAGCTATACATGAATTGAAATATGTTTCTGTAGAAATATTTCAATCAGTAAAATTAATCCCTGTGATTACTGTAAGTCGCCATTGCGGATGCTGGTCATGTGTCAACAATACACACGATGGTGACAGCGTGGTGTGGTCGTGTCCATTGCGTCCAGTGTGTGCCATTGCGGGCATCCAGAATAGCAGTCGCCAGTCCCCGAATGTGACGCCACAATTCCTAACTGATACTGTACGTACATTATATTATACGGCTTCACAGAACAGGCATTTAGTCAGTAGCACTTGCTCCATCACAGGACAGAATGTATCCGATTTATGTTGCATCAAAAGCGCATTCACAAGCCTTGCTAACTTTCTATAGTATTCACACTCTATTCGAGACTCTCTCGACACAGCTGCATAAGTCTTGCTGGACATTTGGGGTGTCTTTTCATCCGTCCAGAGTCCCTTTCATTAGGTCCGTGAATGGCAGATGCAGATACGGCAGTGTTCTCCATCTGCCTGTGAAGCGTGAGGTCGAAGCTTCCCTTACAGCAGAAGTAATGGTCCACACCTTTAATTGTGGTGGGCCGTTCATCTTCACTAACAATAGCAGTAAGCAATGGCTCCGGGAAAGAAAGGCAGTGGTGTCTGACAATGGGAAGTGATTTAGTTGCGTGGACCATTGGTGAGCGGGCCTCGCAGGGGCAGCAGTAAAAGTGGAGGGAGAAGGATCATATGGGGTAAAGAGGCAGAGTGGATACAATAGCAGGCAGTGGAGAAGTTTCTCTCAGTCGATTGTGAAGATTTATCTAAAGAAAGATGCTGTCAAACACAGTTGTGCATGTCCTTGGAGGTATAGAGAGAAATGAAGAATGTAAGCATTATGGATATTGTATTTGCACAATGGGTATTTTAAGTTACACAGGACAATCACCACTTTGTCTTCATCTTTTTACAATCTTAAAATGGCCAAATATCTAAGCCATCAAGTTCCAAAATGTCATTGGAATGCATGCATTTTTTTTTTACTATAGGCATACAGCACTTTGTGTATATACCCTGGTGTTTATAATCTCAGTTACCCCATCTGATAGGAGAGTGTAGAGTAGTTACACTACTTAGTAATTCACTCATTGTTGTTGTTGTTTTTTATAAGACAGTTATGGCCACTAATGGAATTTTTGTCACATGACTAACCAAAATGAATACAGTTTATCTGCTGTGCCCGATAATATTCCATAAGTACTTGCAGTACAATTAATAACATTGTTTAGAGTAAGTTTTTTCAAAATCACGTGAAGTGTGCATAGAATTTTAACACACATTGGCCTTGACAGACTGTCTGGCTCAATGAGAGATTGAATCAGTAAAGTGATGACCAGTTTTTGTAGCTGTACCTGTAAATCTACACAAGTTTGTATTTTTGCAGTGGACGTGAAGTGTATTATAGATGCTATGAAAGTGAGTGGAGCACAAGTTACTTTGTCATCACAGCAGTATCAGTCACAAAACAAACGCATCTCAGTCCAACAATAGCCCCCTTTTGTGTGTGCGCTCAGACGAAAGGTTTGATGTTTTCTCATTATTCCATTTGATGTCAAAACACTATTTGATGCACAACTTTCAAAAGTGGACTTCTACTTTTGCACTTCTTTTTCTAGCGAGAAGAAGCTTTTTAAAGGCGCTGTAGGGGAGGGAGAAAAAAAAGCCATTGATGGGTCAGTAAGTGTTTGAAATAGGCATAAAGCAAGCAAGTGTAGTTACCAAATTAGCATGTTCGCAGAGAGAAAGTTGAGGCTTATTAAAATGATAGATTGTGTATGCAAAGAGATGCTTTACACCCACAAAACAGACTTAATTGCACTTGTTCCTGTAAGTCCAGAAATCTTGAATCTCAATACTCAATATTGGCAGCAGGCAGCAAAGGCAGCAGATGACTAGCTTCAAACACATCGCAAGGGGGAGGGCGGTAAAATCCTGACAAACAGTGAGATTCAGTGTCCACATCGTCTCGTCCCTGACAGGCTTCCCCATGCATGAATTCAAAGCTGGTGAAAAAAAAAAGCATGGCTGAATTTCATTTGGATTTGACAACCATCATGCAGATCAGTGTTGTGCTTCCACTGTAGTGTGTCCACGATAAGATGCTTTGGCAATTGGCCCATGACATCTGTTAGCAACCAGTCAAGAGAGACCCGGCAATTTGGCATTTCTTGTACATAAATAAATGTAAGTGGTGCTCCACGTCTGTTTTCACTTGTATTCAAATTGCCACTACAGCCAAGAATAAGCCGGAGTGTAACAACTATGTATAATCTCCACTGGAAGACAAACTTGTATGTTTGCGAAATGTAAACACAAAGTTGCCCAAAAAGCTTGAATAATTGACAGCACTTCATTTACAGCACAGTAATAACATGGTAATAGGATGGACACATGTATATATGAATGACAAGGGTTAGTGCATTTTGCAGTTTCCACATTACTATCATGAAAATATATGCCATATTTCCTGCTAGAGTTAATCATGTTATCGTGAAATAAATGAGGAGTGCCCTGTTTAATAATCATATCATTACACTTTCAGTTACCATTTCCACCCTCTTACCATGACATTACATTATGGCCTGGCCTGCCAGACTTAACACTTTTCCATTCTTTTACAAAGGCATGCAGTCTGCCAATATGTCAAGTTCCATAGGCATGATTGTTGAGGGGCTCCACCAATTCGAGATGTGCATAGTCCGGCCATACTTTAACAAATGGCGGCTTAACCGAGTACAAAGACATAAAGAAAACCTAGTAAAAATCACACACAAGACTTACTGTGTATTGCAGCGTGAGGTTTAAGCTGTTACTTATTGTTTTTAAATGTCTCCATGGCACTGCTCCTGTGTATTTGTCTGAGCTTCTGGCCCCTGCTAGGGCCTTGAGATCTGCTGACCAGCTACTGTTGAAGGTTCCTCGCTCCAAGCGTGTGACCAAAGGTGACAGGGCTTTCTCTGTTGCAGCTCCAAAACTGTGGAATGACCTTCCTCTCCACATAAGAGCTGCACAGACACTTGATTTTGATCATTAAAACCCTGCTAAAGACACATTTCTACTCCAAAGCTTTTAACACTGTTCAGCACATATCATGGCCAAAATCTGAGCTGTCAGTCCTTTGCTGCTTGTATATTGTCTTTTTTTTGTACTGTAGACCTTTTTGTGAAGCACTTTGGTCAACAAGAGTTGTTTGCAATTTTAAATATATAAATCAATTTGATTTGATTTAGAAACATCGCCAAATTAACTTATTTGCCTAAGTTGATTCTGACGGATTTTGAGAGAGTCTTCCACATTTGAGTGACGCATTGCAAATATAATTGCATTGATAACAAAATTAATGGAGGAACCCATACGCTCCCCATACTTCTCCCCTTTCACACTGAACTGTCCTGTTTAACAAAGTTTATGGTAGTAAAAATGCATTCCAGCTTTAAAAGGACATCAGAAGTATCCGAAGTTTAACAAATGCCACAAAATGTATTCAATATATGCCATGGCATGTCAAATGTTCAATGTGTAATCTTTTACCATCTGATGAACAGCTGTTTTCTTATTCTATGGGGGCAAAATCAAGCAAATGGGGCAGAAAGCAACTGCTGGAAGAGGAGTTTGCAAGTTGATGTTACAAGTATGTACATGTATGTTTTCAATTATATTGTTTATATTTTATTAGCCTCGATATCGAGTCTGAATGATGCTGTTTAGTTGGGGAGCTACCTGCTCTGGAGAACTGATCTAATGCTGAGACCAAGTAAACGCTAATTAATTATAAATGTGTGAACTATTACTGGAATAATTCTCTTCCTCCTTTTATCTCTCTGACGCCGTCAACACTTTCCCTTCAAGGCCAAGCCACGGAGCTAAACCAGATAAGGACTGAGCTCATTGGCTCATATTTTGCATAACACTGACTTTCAGGATTGTAAACAACTGCACACACATACCCCCCTCTAACCACACCCCTGTCGTTCTGCATCTGCCTCAACACGTTTCCTCAGTCCTATCTTCCGGTCAATGGCCTGTCGTCCTTCCTGTCCCCAAGAAAAAAATCCAACACCTGACCTGGTGTACAGTGAATTTCCCATGTCTTGATGTTTTTATATGTGCCTTAACTTTAACCTGATTGTAATTTCACATATCTTCTTTTGTAAGGTGCGTTGAGTTGCCTTGTGTACGAATTACGAATAAACATGCCTTGTTTGTTTGTTTGTTTGTTTGTTTGTTTGTTTGTTTGTTTGTTTGTTTGTTTGTTTGTTTTTTTGTTTGTTTGTTTGTTTTTTGTTTTCAGATTCAAGATGTGATTGAGCAGCATTAGCACCTCAACCTGAACCTTGACCTCTGTATTCACTCAAGACACAGAAGCTTCACTGCTTGCCCCCTTGGGACAAATGTCAGCCGTATAACAAGTTCAGAACTATGAGAACATCGACTGTGTCATATGGTGCAATATTAAAACTGAAAAAGACACATCTCCGGCCAAATTAAGAGTACATGTAAACACAGTATCACTGGCTATATGAGACACTGACATGTGTGTAGGGGGCGTTGTACGCAGATGGGATGGCGTCCTGATATCTTTCACTCAACATAATGAGACTGGAACACGCTTCAGCAGTCTTAAGGGCCGCGCGATGGCAGGAGACACCGCGGATCTTTTCCCCCTTCAAAGATAATGAGATGACAATGTATTCAACTATTATTAGATGGAGTTTCGGGGGGAGAACCGGCACTTGTCTGCAGCCTTTGATCAGCTGAGAAAACCGACTGTCATTCTTTGTATCTGAGCCGGACACATGAAACGAACGGCTAACAACTATATCACTGTCAAGAACACTCAGAGGGTTGTGGTGGGAGTGGAGCTCTTGCAGCAGGAGTTCACCTATCCTTGCACCGGGAGGAAGACCAAGAAAGCGACTCTGCGGCGTGTTGAAAAGAGAGATCTGAATTTCACTTAAGAAAAAAAAAGAGTGTAGATTCCACATGCCGTCACCTGAATGAAAATATTTCGTCTGACAGAGGGGCTCCATTGCAACATGTCAAAAGTGTCATGTTAACAGGCTTATTTAGGCAGGCTTGACGAAACACCCTTATTCCGAGTTGACAGTTTGTTTTGGCATTCGTGGAAAGATCCGTCTTGTCTTTTGTCCCCCTAGACAATCTTGAGTAAGGCATGTTTCTTTATATATTTTATTCTCAACATTGTGTTTTGACAAATAAACCACCCAAATCCTCTTCAGGCATTTTTACTGAGCTTTCTGACTATTTGATTTGTTGTCACATTTTTCTGTCAGGACTTTGGCAGAGAACAATTAGGCTGCGCTGCAATTTTACACGTCAAAATCTTCTCGATGGAAAGCTAAAAACAACCTGGTTGTGTTTTTCACACAATTTATTACACGTTTCACCTTGATTTAAAAGGTGTTATACAATTTACGAAGGCACCATTTCTATTTTTATTATCAGCTGAAATTGATTGAAATGTATTGCATGTGTTGTCTCCATGAAATGTTCTTTCACTCTTCAAAGCAGCATAATTCAAAATGATCGCATTATACAATATCAATAAAACATGTCTGCGAAATTCATTTGAGGCTAACCAATCACAAGTTGGACCTGATCTCTGCAAATCTATCTGCAACTCAGCAACACCATCCTGTGAAGGCAAGTTGTAACACCAATTTCCCAACATTTCATCATAGTGTCATGATAATTAAGCTGGGTTATTAGCTCAAGTATTTGTTCTTAGCATTCTTAATGCCAGCTGACATTTATTATGAACAGTTAAAGCATGTTGGATGGAAATGTTAGTTTGGCTGTGCGTTTACGGTGGCAAATCTGCTGTGTTCCCTGTGCAGTGCAACAGCGCCCTCTGTTGATAACAAATGATGCAATCAGTCACCAAAAATAATAGCGCACATGTTCATTTTGTTTTGTTCATCCATTTCAAAATACATTTCTTTTATCTCTTTGTGACTGTGTTGCATTGATTGTCGGACTAATTGAAAAATCCTAAAACGGCGTCATTCTTTACTCAGTCCTGATGTCCCTCATAATTAAAAGTTCTTGCGCCCTGTGATGTATTGTGCTGATGTGTATTTCATCTGACAGTTGTTTCAATAGGGAATGCGTGGACAAACTGAATATTCATGACTTCCCAGAATTTAATTAAAATCACGTCTGATAATTGGATCATGCAGTAAATCTGTGATAAAAGTGCTTGTTTAAATTTTTGTGATTGTGACTGGAGCACCAAAACCAGCAGCGACCCACCAATTCGTGTGCTCAAGCTGAATTCATTTCTTTTGTTTTGCTTGAGTCAGTGCTCAAAATATTTAGTGGAGGCAATGACTCAGAGGTAGAGTATTTGCCTGCAATCCAGTTATAGCAGGTTGGTTCCTTCCCATCGCTGACCAGTGTAATAGAATAATGCAATATAAAGCTACCAGTGTATTTTTCCACAATGAGTTCAAACCAAGCTATCGTCTAGCCCCCAAGCTTTTGGCCTTTTGTAAATTCGACAAGTCCCCTGTGTCCTCAAAACTGCTCTGTGAAACCAATTTGAACTTGAAGCCACATTAAAGCATAAAATTAGACGGGGAAAAGAATAATCTACTTCCTCTTAACAACCATAGACATATTGAATTAAGCGCATGATTCTGTTTCCCTCCATGTTCAAATTAATTGGACAGAGATACATGGAGCTAAATACTGTGTTTGCTTTGGGCTTTTAGTGATATTGCACTGAAAGGGGTGAATCCGAGCAAGAGCTTTTATGTTTTATTGATTGCCATTGATATACCACGGAAGGTGTGCAGACAGGATGTTTTATACTGTAGGCTCTTTATAGAAGCGCTAGGTTTAAGAAATTGGTGCCTTTACAAAGCAGGAAATGGGCTTTTAACTTGCGTGCATGTTGTCTACAAGGTTATCCCAATGTTAATAACTGCACGAGAGCGTGTCAGGACTCACATGGTGTAAAATAAAGGTTGTCACTGGAAATAAGAAACATAGATAGGGGGAAATAATATCACACATACATCATGGATTTGACCATGCACAGAAGACACTTGTTGCTTTATTTGCATGCTGTACAAAATTATGGTAAAAACATGAAAAGTTCTGCATTTGGCTCAAGAGCATGTTTACATTGGTTCAAGTTAGCATTACTTTTACGGCTAAGGTAACTACAAAATTAAAAATACTACTTACATTTCAAATTGTACAAATTTGTCGCTGTGTAAGAATGAAGAGAAATGTGTTTAGCCAGCACTACATTACAGTAGAGCTGGATAAACATAAGATTCACCACACACAAAATAAAAAAGTGCATTTTCACTGCGCAGCAGAGAAAGGTTTTGGTGTAAGAGTAAAATGCTTTACTGTTGCCAAAGCAAGAAAAGAAATGTACGATGGCTGCTTGTATTAAGAAAATGCTAAAAAAAAAAAAAATGTGCACAAAAAAAACAGCATTGCACACTCAAGTAGCCGATATCCAAAGGTGTATTTATGAATCAAAGCTTGCATTGCCTTCTTCTTGCTCACAAATGACAGGCCTGCTTTGCTTTGTTTGTAGTGAATCTTTAGTTTTTGCAGTTTCTTTACGAACTGAAACGTGTTTCATGTTTTCTACATTGCAAAATTTCAAGTGAAAAGGAATAATGGAACTACTGTTTGACACTGCTTTGGTCTGCAGCATATCATGATATCAACAGACTTCCTACAGTATCTATAAATATCACTGTGGTATTAAAAGTGTGATAATAGCATGCCCACAATAGTTGCCATGGTGAGCTGGTTAAGCTGTCATTGTGTCTCCATAACATACAGTCACTTTCAGAAGTCCACAAGACATTTGCACGGAAAAATGAAATATCAATATGATATATTTCCTATAAGACACACTTCTGTAAACTTTTATAAATGTGTAAGAAGACAAGTAAATGACTTTGGTGTTTTGCAGCTAAACAGGCTTGTAAAATTGCCTCTCATACAGCTTTCAGTTTCAGACTTGCTTTCTTGAAAACAGTAGTAATGACACTTTTTAAACATAAATGGCTGTACATACAGTGAATGCATGAAATGTGATGGCAGTCTGGGTAAAACAGGAGTTAAAAAGTTCATTTAACCTGCCCTTAGGATTCCTCTATAAAAACGCAGCTTCAAAACTTAAATATGACGACACAATGTACACAAAACCTTTCATGAAACACCCCAGCAGAACAAGGGGTTTGGCACTAGTTACGCTACAGCTCTGCCAACTCTTTGAAAAAAAAAAATTCTTGATCGGTTGAGAATGCAGAGAATGTGCGGCTTATTCCAGTCTCTGGGCAAGTGCTCCCAGTGGGCAGACCGACCGCTAATGATGGAGACAATGGTTTATGGGCAAGTCTCAGTGTGTGCCCAGCTCTGAAAAATCTGGAGAGCCGAGTTAAAGCCAGAGAAGAAAAAAAAAAAAAAAAAAAAAATGAAACAATGATTCTCAAAGGATGTGTCCTTGATCTGTTGCTTTGTTTGTCCACTCGTCTTTGCTGCTTGTTTTGCTCGCCGTCGGGAGACAAATCGCTCAAGGCAATTTCACCACCACAACGCAGGCGCCCGCTCGGCCTATGTTGAGAGGGACCTCCTACAGGAAGACACAGAGGTTAACTCGCAGCCTCGCTTTAAAGTCCCATTGTCGCTCATGCTGCTGAAAAGCTTTCGGGGACAAACACATAAAGATACATCAACCAAAAAACAGAAATCCAGCACAAGTTTGGATGCTGGATTGAATATAGGTTACATTCACTTGATGTCACAGATTGATGTTTGTTTGTTTATTAAGATCCCCGTTAGCCATTGCCTTGAAAAAAGTCTTCCTCGGGTCCGGATTATATTGATGTCTCAATATTTTGTTCACTAACGCTAATAAATGATCAGACAGAGAAGTCATAGCACCCTGTAAAACTGTCTGTGAGCAGTGATTCCCTCTCTCCGAGCCCCTGCGATGTTAAAGGTCATTTCATCCATTAAAAGAAATAATTGGAGCCGAGGTCAAATATCAGATTCAACATTTATGGGATTTCTGTGTGGATATTTCTTTTTTTCTTTTATGTAGTCGTGTATTGCAATATACAAGGACACTAAGGCGTTTCGGTGGCATTAAACTACTGACTGTACACCGAATTCTCATTGTAAACCAATTGAGACTGTAAACAAAGTCTGATAAATCCAGACAGCTGGACATTTCTTGATTCAGGCCTCTGATAAATCCTGTTCAATTGTTCACATTTTGATATTGTTTTGGTCAATGCTGCTCTATGGACATTGTTGCCTTTTACTAACAAAATGGTGGATCGCGTCCATAATATTCCATGCATAACAGTTTATTCCAAACTCTATAGGCTGTCACTTGAATGCTTTTGTTTATGGTCTGTCTATAGCGAATACCTTTTATCGTTTGGAAATGCATGAAAGACTAACCTCAGTCCACTCATTGTTCTGGGCATCATAGGAATCCACAGTGTTCAAATAGCACTGTCCGTCATATCCGCCAACAGCATACAGTCTGTCCCCCAGTAAGCACACCCCGATGGCGTCCCGCGGCACACCGAGGGGCGCCACAGTGGTCCACGTGTCTGTCTTTGGATCAAACCTGAAAGCATAAGCGCAGGGGTTTTCAGCAGCTTTTCATACCCCTTCATCCATTTCTGCTTGTGAATGTCACAAAATTCTTATGTTTGTAAAGCTTACAACACTTACACTCTACCACAACACGTTAAAAAAGCAGAAAATCAAAAGCAATGGGGGGAAACATAACGTGAAAATCATATAACAAAAATGACAGAGTGAGATGAGTATTCAGACTCTGCACGACCACTCCTTTTCTCTCAGTCATAACTTGAGTCATTGGTCGGTGAACATTCCATCCATTGCTCATGGGACAGAGAGGTGTAGTTCCTCTAGCCTGAGTGCAGATTTTTGCCAATAATAATAACAAGAATAACAATATGGATACTCCCTGTATCCCCTATACATTTCTGTTATTGTAGCCAATGCCTTTATACTTCTAACAGATGCTTTTGCTGGTCATGGTCTTTAATCATTAGTTTCACGGTCACCAGGGGGAGCTCTGTTCAGTACAGGACTTGAACTTCAAAGCTAAATGCAGAGTTGAGGAGCAGCTGGCAGATAACTGAGTCAACAGGGAGGCACCAAAGAGGGATAGAGTCCCCATGAAGGAGCTCTTTCGACTGATACGTTAATATGTGGAACATTTATATTATAAGCGTGCCCTTCTTTCAGGCTTCAAAATCATAATAATCAAATAGACATTCACATTACTTCACCTTTTATTCAGACCTACTTAAATATATATTAGTAGGTAAATATTATTGCATCACAAATAGAAAATTCTAAAACATCCAAATACAAATGTGGCCTTAATGTGCTGTATGTGGAACACGTTAGATTCAGGTTAGTGGCCACCAGGTGGAGCAAAACAATCATGTATAAGTCCCATTGCAAACGCCCTGCAACACGTAGAACTGAATGTGGAAACAAACAGTAGCTATATCTTTAGATAAAGTGTTAAGGACATGGACATTTTAATTGTTATTCCTGACGTACATGGCAAACCCAAGCCCTGTGGCAGGGATTTTGCAATAACACATCATACATTCCGTTTGGAGATAGTTGTACAGACCTTTCAACACAATCAGACAGCCTGGAGCAGTGGTTGGAGGCCGGTGCGTCATGTCCTCCCACAGCATACAGGAAGTTGTTGTACGTTGCTACACCAACGCCCCCGCGCCTCTTGGTCATGGGAGCACACATGCTCCACTTGTTGGTGTGGGGGTCAAAGCATTCCATGGATCTCAGACAAGAGCTGCCATCCCTGCCTCCAACTGCAAACAATCTGAAAATTGTGCAACATTGAACATAACAAATGGAAACATAATGCTGTTTTAGTAACCAGGGTTACAGGTAGAGATACCGCCTTGAGAAAGCTTTTCAAAGGCAGACTGATGACCGAGGTACATCACAGTGATGTCACATAATGGCCTGCAGCAGACGCCTAACAGCAAGTCGAGACAAGAACAATAGTTGCCTTTTGCTGACCGAGAAAGACAGAAAACAAAACGTTTGTATTGCACTTTCCCTGAAGTTTGATGAAATACTAAAATATAGATGCACACAACGTCTATTATGTTTCTAAGAGGTTATGCCAAGTTATGCCGTATTTATTAGCACAATCATGAGACTGTCTTTGCTCTTAGCTCATTGCTTTATACTAGAGGTTCACAAACTTGGCACACGTATGAATAGTTCTTTGTGTGGCAGCTGTGAGCAATGAGCCTAAGACAAATTTCCCCATTGGGGACAATAAAGGTTATCAATCAATCAGACAAACATACACCAGTTGGTACTTTGAAAGTCTTGAAATATTTTACCATCACAATACCACCAGGCCCAGATTAAGATCAAATCTGGACTAAACTGGGTCTAAAAGGGTCTTAAATTGACTTAATTGGAAAGGCGGCAAACCCTTGACTTACTTTCCATTGAGTGCAGTGACCCCCATGGTGCTTCGTGGGGTGGACATACTGGCCACATAGTTCCACTGCCGGGCCTGAGGATCCCAGCGCTCAACTGTGTTCAGGTAACTCCAACCGTCATGGCCTCCCACTGCGTACATGGGACCCTCCAGCACAGCGATGCCTGCACCACAGGCATCAAAACTATAATTATGGTTGAAGTGTCATGCCTGAAGAAACAACAGCATGTGCAGTATAAACAGGGGGGACTGGTTTAAACTTTTCTGAAAGCAACAGTTTTAACTTCACTGCCCTATTATTTCTCATATGTCTTTTCAAATACTAGTGGACCTGCTCAAAGGAACTGGATCTATCTCACAATTTTTGAGAAATAATTTCCCAACTCGAACCAAATTTTATCAGGTAAATGATCAGTTCTGTCTATTTTAAGAAATACTGTTAGTGTTTTCTGCCCCCTGGTGGCTTGAATAGGCATGCTTTGTACTAAAAAGTAAAACATTTGAATATTAAAACTATTTTATAATATTATAGCTATTTACCACCATCACATTATCAGAGTATTTGCTTTGGGTCATAGCCTGAAAAATGTAGTTCTACTAAACTAATATACTGTATATTAACTAACAAACAAAAATATAATTCACTGCGGAAAAAAATAATAATAATTTGGACTTAGGTGGTGACATTAGACTCAAATGAAGCAGAAAAAAACCCTTTTACATAAAGATTATGAAAGTGTAATTTTTTTTTCGGTTTCTGACAGTGTGCAAACAAAAGCTGCTTAATGTATAAAACTACTGACAACTGTTCCATCACAGCACTCCAGCTGTCAGGGAGAGGCAATTTGCATTGAGGGAGCACAAAAAAATCTGACACATCCTTCATGTGGCTGACGGGTGATTCCTGAATAAAAAGTAGCGTTTTGTCATGTCTTTGCCCTCCATTCAAGCAGCAGGAATCCCACACACGGGGATGTTTGTTGACACTAAGCTCAAATTTGCTCGATACATTCAATCCACAAGCGAGGCGGCAAGACATATTTGCAGTGTGGAAAGATGAAAGGCTACCCAGGTGATGTACAGTGATAGGTCCGACCACACGGGGCGCCAGAGCTGAACGCTTTGACAAGATCTCCCTGTTCTGTTGGCCCCAGACCTGTTTCAACTGTAAATCAAAAGCGTGTGTGATATGAGATTTATTGGACAAGTGAAGAGAAAAAAAGGAGAGGGGTAAGGCCAGAACAGACTGTGGAGCTTTGATAAGGGAATGAGAAAATATCAAAAGCCCATCTTAAAAGGAAGTGTGAGTTTGTGCAGTGTGCCAGCAGTGATGTGACCCTTCAAAGCACTGATCCTGCAGTTTTCTGGCGATGTGTTGCCGAAAGTGGCCTGACCGAGTGCAATCTGGTTTAGTAACTCAAGTAAGGTATGAAAGGGGGAGAAATGTGCATATTGTTAAAGGCTAAAGACATGATTATGACTTGATCATTAAGTTCACCCGCTCATCAAAGCACTGCTTGGAACCTCTCCCAAACAGGTTTTTTTTTTCTTCTGGTAATCCTGTTCTGAGGTTTATTTCATTATTTGATTTATCTCTCTTTTCTGCCTTAATTGCTTTATTCATTTTTATGTTTGGCACTCCAGTCCAATCTGTTAGGCCTCTGTATCAATAAATAAGTGCATTCTTAAATTGTCTACCACCAATATTACATAAAAATAGATAAAGCTGAAATCCTGATTGATCCCATCCCTTCATATTCACATTTCAAATATATATTATGTTAACCTCTTAATCCCCGCCTTAACCAAGTGACATTTCTCGAGCTTTACCCAAATCAAAACACCTATCGTAATGCCTCATTTGAAAGCTACAAAACTCATCTAAACTACAAATTGTTTTTTTTACTTTTGCGCTTTTGCCTCTTTTGTGGCTGTCTTGTTAGATTTTCGTCACATTTTCGTCACTCATTTGTTGATATTTTGACACTTTTTGTTCCCAAGAAGCTTTCAAATTTGGGTACGGCCGAACTGGAGAAAAAGTGCTCAGTTCAGGTGGGGGTTAAGAGGTTAAACTCTGAATGGAAACACTTTGTATATAAAATGTGCTGTAAATAAAGTGGATTGGACTGGATGAAAAAAAGTTCCCTGTTCATGACTCACCTAGTCCGTGTCTATGCGTAGACATAGGCGGCATCGTGGACCAGACTTTACTAATCGGATTGTAGCACTCCACCATATTTGTAGTCTTTAGTCCGTCTCTGCCTCCGACAACATACAGCTTGTTGTCGATGACAGCCACGCCAAACTGAAGCCGGCGGCCATTCATAACCCCGACCTGGACCCACGTGTTGGTCCTCAGGTCATATCTCTCTATAGTCGTAGAACCTGGAGCACAGACACTGCATTAGTGAGACGTCCTGGCCAGATAATGTTACAGACATATATTAGGCCTATACCCTTTGTAGCATCCATCCCTCCAACAGCATACAGTGCTCCCACAGTAGACTTCCGAGGTTTGGTCCTTGGACTCTGGAACATGGGCCGGCGCTCTGGCAAGAGATGGTACTTCATGGCCTCCATCAATAGTTTTTGACATTCAAGGTCATCCGAGAACATTTTGTTATTTTCAAGATCTGCCAGCAGCTAGAAGAAAGATTTAAAATACATTCAAAAACTGCAACAATATTACTGTGTGAACACATTATGGAAACATTCCCTCATCAGCAGTTTATTTCCCCTTTGGCCAAAGAAATGTAAGTGATTGATGATTTCCAGAAAAGGTTTGGACAAATAAAGCAAACCATGAGCTTAATTTAATTTACTTACTTAATTATGGTCCCATTATTTTGATTTTTGTTTACTTTTGTGATATTTTCCTTTCAACACTATCTAGCCTAGAGTTGGATGTCAGAAACCATGTACAGCAATCGTTCACAAATACCACACATTCTAGGCTGATCTCAAAAGCCTCTTCTTGTGGTTGCATTTCTTCAACATTTTTTCAACCACCTCATTTCAAAAGCATGCATCCATAAGTCTTCAAGAAATAAAAAAAAAAAATCAGGCCAGCTCGACTAACTGTCTGCAGTTTTTATGTCACTACAAACCGTCGCTGCTCCCGGCACAAATACTTTCTGTCAGAGCAGAGCAGTTAAGCTCAAGGGCAACACTCAAGCAGTGGAGTCTCAAATCTCCTGAAGGACCAGAATGACGGATTTGACCTGACTGGGCATGTCCCAAAAATATGAATAGGGTATTAACGACAGTGGCGTAAACCCACCTAGAGCAATGAGCACAGATATCCTTACAGATTATCAACATAATAATCACAGTTTGAACTTGTGAGGGGCAGCTATTACAATAAGGTTTAAAGCTGAAGAACATCCCAGGTTATATTGTATGTAATGCCATGTTTAGTTAATTTAGATTAACTAAACATAGACATACAGCAACAAACATGCTCTAATTTGCAGCAAAATAATTATCTTTTTGCAATTTTTAAAACATTGGAATTAAATAATTGCACGTACAGTGGGAGGAAAAAGTGAGTCCACCCTTTGCAATTTCTTACATTTCTGCATAAATTGGTCATAAAATGTGGATCTTTATTACAATCAGAAGAATGAGTAAACAGTGTCTGCTTGAACTAATACCACCCAAACAATGATTTGATTTGTATTGTCTATAACATGTGAACATTCACAGGACAGAGATGAGTAAGTGAGTACACCCCTTGGCTAAAGATCTTCCAAGAGTTAATTAGACAAATCCATGCAGACATTTAGAGTCACGTCTAATCTGCAACTGCAGGAAACGTCTGGTTGAAGTTATTGCTACCAAAGAGGGGTCAACCAGTTATTAAATCCAAGGGTGTACTCACTTATTCCTCCCTGTCCCGTGAATGTTTACATGTTTTGGCCAATAAAAATATGATTACACGTAATTGTTTAGGTGGTATTTGTTCAAGCTCACACTGTTTACTTGTGATTTTAGTAAAGATCAGACGACATTTTATGAGCAATCTAGGCCGAAATGTAAGAAATTCCAAAGGGTGTGCTCACTTTTTCCTCCATTTCATTTTATTCTAATTACTGGGTGTTACTGTGTTACTGTGGCTCAACTAAGAAATGATGTGTTTCAAGTTACTGAAACCTGTTTTACTTGACAAAAACAATGTTGTGTCTGGTCGTGATTTCCCACACTGCACGTCGCCTTCACTGGTCTTACTTGAGGCGGAAGCAGCGGGAGGCGGATGTGGGAGAGCAGCACCCCGAGGTCCCGCTGACGATGCTGCACGTCGTAGCGCACCCACAGCATGAGCGCCTGGAAGATGGTCTCCTCGTCGGGCACGTTGATCTCGTCACTGGACAGCAGCTTCACAATCTCCGCCGAGGGGAGCAGCAAAAACTCCTGGTTCTGAATGACCTCCAGGAAGTGTTCCTACAAAGAGAGAGATAATCATCAATCATTATGGAGGATTCTGTTTGGTCTGTGTGTCCTTAAGAGATGAAGGGCGGAGAGGTGAACGGGAATAAATGGGATAAGATAAAGAACAGAGATTCAGGGAGATAGAAGTGAGAGAAAACTAAAAAAAAAAGAGGAAGTAAATTAAACTTGTGTGTCTGTCTTATCCTGTTAATTAAAGTCCTCTCCACAGCAGCGAGCTACAAATCAATAGAATCAAACTCATCCGAAGAGACTCTGTTCAGCTTGGTCAAATATTGAGTGACAGACGGAGAATGGGATTTTCTTTTATAAAAAAAAATCAAATGTAACATGAATGTCCTTCAATGGGATTATATTCCACGTTTAGTTTAGTTTATTTATTTAGAAAAACAGGGACAGTGTACAATAAACATTAACCTCAAGGGGAGAGATGCATTGTACCAGGTTATAGGTCAAGTGCTAATTTCCACCCGTAGTCCCTGGGCAGGCTGATGTTATAGTGGAATACATAAAAACATCATGCATACATGGATAATGGCATTTACATTGACCAAGTTCATAAAAGCAAATCTTCACATACACAACAATCAGATAAAACACACACGCATACATCCGGTCACATGTGGGTGCAAGTTGGTTTGACAAGAGCCATTTCTTTGCCAGGCGTGAGAATGTGTAAGAGTTTATGCTTGTTATCAGCTCTGCAGGCAACTTGTTTCACTGATGAGCGGCCGCACAAGAAAAAGCAGAGTTTCCAAATGCTGTCTTTCGTTTAGGGATCCTGCATTTGCCTCGCACTGTAGAACTAGTGGTTCGAGCTGCTGTTTCAGAGCCCAGAGAGATGAACTCTTTTAGTGGAGGAGCAGCAGCGGTGTCATGGAGGACCTCAAACACAGATGTGTGTGGATTATCAAATTTTCAAAGCTGAGACATTTATGTTTTACGAGGATATGACAGTGATGGGATTGTCTGCCTTTCTTATCGTGAATCTTTAGAGATCTTTTATATAATGACTCAAGTGGCCTGAGGGCAGATTTACAAACTTGTGACCAACTTGTCCAACTTGCATTTAGGTAGGCTCCTGAGGCAAGGGAATTTCCAATGTGTCAATTTTCCCATATTAAATCTGATTGTATTTGATAACTTTTTATGTGCTTTTTAAAGCCTAAATTTGGTTCCAATATGACATCTAAATATTTGACCTATTATGTACACCTTGGCTGGTCATACACTTACAGATATGAACATTTAAAAATAATCATGATGGAGTGTCACAATCCTAACAAGCATTTTAAATTGTGGCAGCCATTGATCATTCAATCCATACTCAGTCGTAGTGAGCAACTGTATGTGCATTTAGCCAATGCAAGACTGCCAATCTGCGCCATTGGCCCCTCCAACACCACTCTCTGCATTTAAATTGGTGAGGTGGGTGAAATGTCTAGCCCAATGACACAGTCACTTGTCAGGGCAAAAACTTCCCAAATTAATAGCTTAATTTGACCTGATAATGGGGGGGGAAATTGCAGCATTTCCTGAAATAATCATTGATCATAACAATTTATCAATGGTCATTATTGGCAAAGGCCCACAGCCTACTGATAATGGTCAAGCGGCCCACGTTTGGGCTCCGAGCTGCCAGTAGATTGCATGTCCAAATGCCCACAGCCTTCAGAGGGGAATGCAATTTGTGGATTAAGTATGTGCCTTATCCCATTAATTAAAATCCTCTCTGCAACAGCAAGCTACAAATCAATCTGGCATCAAACGTGTCCAAAAAGTTTCTTGTCAGCTTGTTAAAACGCTGTTTGGACATCACAGAATAAAGCCTTTGTAAGCCTTTTTAATGAGCTGCAATAAAACTATAGCAAGGATGCCGCAGCTAGCGAAAACTTTTGTTGTCGCTCTACTCCATTACTGTCTTAAAGATTGATCTGCCTTTTTACTGGCCAGCAGCCCGGGCGGCGTTGCCACACTTCGAGGACAAATCCATTAATGCTGGTTCACTATAAAGGCCTCTTTTACAACACAAACATGCAATATCAAACACTGGCGACATAAAGATGCCAGGGCAGTCTATGGCTATATTATTCTTGGTTAGTGTTTTGAACAAGTCTTGATGATGAAGTTGACAGATAAGCCAGATGCACAAGTAGGGAGAAAAACAACTCTATTGATCACCAGCTTGCTCCAGATTACGAGTCCTGGTCCGATCTATTGCCAGAACAGGCTTTAAGAGCTTTACACTGACAGCTTTAATGAAATGAGGAACACATATTGATCCATTTTGGTAATGCACACGGAGAAACACGACTTAACAGTTGGAGCAGTAATTTGCAATTGCTAAGCTACCTTAAATTTAAAGCAAAAGCGAACATGATCCATTTGCACTTAAAAAGATTTTCACACAGTTTAAAACACAACTATATATAAAGTGGGAGCAATTTCTGCCTAAATTGGTCAAAAAATGTGGTCTGATCTTAGTCATAAGAATTAATAAACAGTGTCTGCTTAATCTAATACCACCCAAAGGTTTACATTTTATCATGTTTTGAATGGCCACAACATGTAAACAGTCACAGGACAGGGAGGGAAAAGAAAGTGAACTCAGGAATCTCGCTGAATTGCAACAGTTTTGTAAAGAGGAATGGTCCAAGATTGATCTTGATCACACCAACATCAAAACCCTTTCCCCACTGTGAAGTATGGTGAGAATCATGGTGTGGGGCTGTTTTGCTGCCTCAGGGGATCGTTGTCAACAACGTGCTATCATCAATAGATAAATGAATTTACAAGATATTTTGCAGCTTCTTTTGTAGCAATAACTGCTTTCCTGTAGTTGCAAATTAGACGTGCACAACGGTCAGGATGAATCTTGGACCATTCCTCTTTACAAAACAGCATGATATGATAAATGTAAACCTTTGGGTGGTATTAGTCTAAGTAGACACTGCTAATTCATTCTTATGATTTTGATGAAGATCAGACCACATTTTATGACCAATTTGGGCAGAAATGTGAGAAATTCCAAAGCGTTCACATATATTTTCCACCCACTGTAGACACATTGAACACAACTGAACTATATACGTATTTATTTATTTTATTATGTTGTGTAAGTTCCCTATGCAATGTCACAATATACTGTAATTCTTTGCGATAAAATTGACAACGCATGTCTCAAACTGCTGAAAAAAAAAGGATATCTGGGCTGGGTCATTGCCATGGTGAAACTCGTCTTTATCAAAACAAAACTCTTTCTGCCTCAATGCAGAGAATGGACATCCAGGAAGCTCCCGGTCCTCGCCTCTCATTACCAGAGCGATGGAACAGGAAGTCAGCCTCTTGTGCAGCTTGATGATTAGATTAACCTCCACAGCCCTGGTAAACAGACGGCAGATGTCCTTCAGAAGATAACGCCACCGCACACTGTCACCGCTGCTTCACGCTCCTGACACTATCTGACACGTACATGCATGAAACTTAATCTAATGCAAATATTCATCACGGTCCCATATACAAATATAGAAATCCAATTTTCACAAGTCTAGCTCTAACACAGCAGTATTTCTGACTGACAAGCAAGCATTGAATTAAATAAGGTGAGAAATAATGAAACAATTTCATTTATATTCAAATGTCACTCTAGAACAGTAAAATAAAACATATAGAATGTGTTGGTTATACAACTAGTGGCCCAAGCAATAGCATAACAAACAATGCAACTTTAATTACTCTCTTAGCCACAAATGCTTCATGGAACGTTACTCACTCATTGTCATTTAAAATTATATTCTTCTTCTTCCTTAAAACTACTACTGGATATGGAGTTGAATATTTTTTCTGATTCATTATACACAAAAACGATCATGGATTTTTCATGTGTTGATTTTTGGCATAGCTGTTGTATCCTTGGGCAAGACACTTCACTCATCTTGTCTAGGCATGAGAGTGGTGTGTGATTGCTAGTGGCTGAAGGGGCCATTGGCGCAGATTGGCCAGTCTACCCCAGGGCAAATGTTGCTACATTTAGATCTTACCAGCCTTGAGTGTTTGGAAATGCGCTTTGTACTAGCATTGGTCTACATTAGAACAATTTCTCATTTTCTTTTTAATCAAAATTGGAAGTGCGTTTCGAATTAACACCAGCAAATTCTCCTTTGCAGCACTCAGTCAGTGCAATGAGAAACCACTTTAATAGAGCCATTCCTTATTACAAAATAAATTATTTAGCCCACCGCAGTCGTTAAACGCTGTGGAGCCTCAAATAAAAGCTTCATACCATGGTGTAGTTATGAGCCACGTTGAGTAGGTCCGTACAGCCCTGGGCGTCTGCAAATGAGCGGATACCAAGGCAGTTTGAGGGATGGAGCTGTTTCATCAGGAAGTTGCAGCAAACCTGGATGACCTGTGAAAGCTGAAGGAGGCACGCCGCTGCCAATAAACTCTCTATGGTTTCCTCTTTGAGCTCAAGGACACCTGCAATGTCAGGGCAAGCAAAATATATAGTCACTTGACAAGTGGATATAGCCGAAGCACCAGCATGGGGGGAAGGTAATGCATTTCAAATTTCTTCTCTGAAACCCTCGCAATAAAGTGATAGTTATGGCACAGAGAATTAGACGGTTGCAATATCTCACTTTGCACAATGTCCAGTGGTATAAATTGTGTCAAATGCTGCACTGAAGAGAGGCAAAATGTCACTACATCTATGTGAAGAGTTAAGGTCAGGTCAATAGGGCAAGGACAAAGATGGTAATAGGGCTCAGCACTGCCTAGTGTTTTAGAGCATTGTGTACAGTTTTAAGATACAGACCAAAAGGAACCCGTTGATAGATTATGTGCTTATGTACAATGTACCCTGAATTTGAAGAACATGTTTGTCTTAAATATCTTTACAACTGTTATACAGGGCATAATACACTCTCCAAGTGCCTGATGTTTCACCCAACAGATTTCTGAAGCACCACCAGCTGTATCTGAATACTCTGTCAAACACTGGTATTTACAAATATAAAATCCGATAGATTGAGTCAACAAAGAAAGACCAACCTGTCTATAATAACGTTCTGTAATTCTATATTTACATGGATAACTGTGGGTTCTTTTGACTTGTTTCATTCATTTTACATATACACAATCCAATTTGCTTTTGCTGTGTACAGCACATGCATCTAAGCCCTATGTAAAACCAGTGTATTGATTTTTGCCTTTTTCATATCCCATAACTTGTTGTTGTGAATGTGTTTATGGGCACTCACCCGAATAGGCGAACTGGACCAATGACCGCAGCGCCTCTGGATCCACGCCCTCCATCTTGATCTCCTCCTGTTTGGCCTCCCTTACGTCGTTGGTGAACATGGCGGCAAAGTAGTCCGACACAGCACTCAGCACCAGTCTGCCGAATGAGCCAGACATAAATTATTGCTCCGGCTTTACATGTCTTTAAATGGTTACTAAATCAAAGCAGATGTATCTTATCTCCAAATGACATGTTACAACAGTGAACATGCTCAACAGTGACATTAATCAAGCCGTGATTTTATACCATCCTCTGAGAAATCAGCCTCACTCCACTCGGCAATAGTGTTTAATTTATGGCCTTGCCGAATGTACTGTACCTAATAGCTTTAGCAGCTCAGTGCATAATTACGTTAAGTAATTCGTAACTCTACGACTCAACTGCAGATTTAAGAAGCAGTGAATTATAATTTACCATTACATAAAAATGAGTTTCAAGCATATCTGTTGCTGTTTTAGTATTTATAATGCAGTTTGTTTACCGGGGGTTATAGATCTTCAAACAGCTTTAGCTCATGATTTGTGCATCTGATACTTCACAGCAGCAATAGCGGTGGGAATATGGAAAAACATGGTACATAAAACTGTAATAACAAGCTAATTATAGTAATTACATGCAAACGTGGGACACACATAATTAATTTCCCGGTTATATGACTAAGTCTAACCATAACACAGCACAAAGAACATAAGGAATCAGGAAGTTGTATGTAAGAGTAGTCTCTCTGTTTAAGACGTGTGGGGATCCTTAAATAAATAAAAATTCTGTATTAAAATTGGTAATAATATTGAAACTTTTTATCCCTATACCACGCTATTTCTATCCGATTGCCTTGTTAGTGCTGTAAAGAAAAGGACAACTATGAAATGTGGAAATTTCTGTACCACTTTTACTCTATGTAGCATTTTGGAGCTTGTTTGTAAAAAATAGCCCAGAAATATCTGTGGCTTTGATTATTTTGAGTAAATCAAGAAAATTGTGACAACATGACTCTCAGCTTTTCATTCTGAAAAGTGAAATATTAATGATAGAAAGCATTCTTTTATAAGGCCGGGTTGATCCATTATTTATCCCCTCCATAGTCACACACCGGTGATGGTACCTGTGTCCTGAGGCGAACTGATGGGGAAAAGGGGGAGAAAGGCGACCAATGCTTTACCACAACAAGTCCGTCCATGTCCCTCAGCCTCATTTAAGGCACAGAGGGCGCTGCGCCTCGCCCATGGACACACAGGCAGAATATGTATTAGCCATCTCTTTACAAATAATTGTTTTCTTGGGGTGTGGAAACAAAGTGCAGTAGGTTGCATTCAGGTAAATTCATAGCATTTGAGGCCAGGACAGACGAGAATGCTGAAATAGAAACTGTCAAAATGCAGGCATATGTAAATCGCTGTAATAATAATAGCAATGCCCTTTAGCTAAAAATATGACATAACATTCTGTGAACGCAATGAGTCTTTGTAACAAACTCCCATTTCTTACACTAGGCTGAACTTTGGCTTTCTTTCTACAGTCTTAATCAATCTGTCTTCTAAAATAACGTCTCTAGCCCACGCCCTGTGCCCCATCGACTGAAACTAATGAAGTGCGCCATGGTTTGCTCTTACACACATGTACAAAGTAATTACTTGAATCCGAGCTCAATACAACCTGTGTGCTGGGATCTTGTGGTCTCCGGCTATTAGGAGCACATCACAGAGCTGCTTGTGTTGGAGGTAGGTCTCCATCTTCCTGAAGGTCTGTTCTGCATGGTCTGCGGCCTGGAAAAACTCATCGGACGAGCTGCTGCTGGTGTTCATCTTGGAGAAAGTGCTCAGAGCCAGCCTTTTGGAAGATACAGAGGAAAATATATAAGACATTTTGCCTCAGAATTTTGATTTGATTTGATTTATTTGAGCAATTATTTACATTATTTACATTAATATATTTACATTCATGTCACATGAAGCCAAAGAAAAAATAATAACTCAAAGGGAGTAGGCCGAAGCAAGAAAGCTTATACGTGCCTACCCCATATTCAAGATACTAAATGCGCTTCAGGATTTTTTGTAAGAGAATACAAACAGTAGCAATATAAGATAAATGTTTTTGAAGCGCATGAGTCCAGCAGCAGGCAAATGTTCACATTGCTTGCAAATAAGTTCATATGCATCATTTTCTTTTTTCTTTTTCTTTTTCTCTCATATATGGGCAAACTCACACTACTCTGTGAGTTTACCCATCAATGATTTACAGATATGTTGTTGCAGATTTCAATAGTACAATTGTTGATTAGCAGTACTGATAATTCGAAGCATTTAGATGTCACAGGTTGAAAATCTGATGGGACTTACAAGAACACTTCTATTGATTTACTTATTGATTAAGTATTACATTTGTCTTAGTGTGTTTGATATACATATATACATATATACATATATACATATATATATATATATATATATATACACACACATACAATATAAATAATATAAACAGTTGTATCCCAGGGCATTGTGTTTCTCTATCCCAGGAGACAAAATGGCCTTGGACGCACAATCAAGGGTATCCTTTGGTGAACAGAGTGAATTTTGATTAATTTATTCATTGTGCACACCGGGGCTTTGATTGACAGTCTGGTTTGCGCGCTTTTGTGTTTGTTGAGGCCTGCATTCATTAGTGTGCATTTGTGTTGTGCCGCTGGGTGTAGATTTGTGATAAGGTGAGCTTAAATACTCTGTGGTGGTGGTTTACTAAAGTATTTAAAATCTAAAATGGTCTCGATGTGATTCCCATTGCGACACAGCCTTTGACATTCGTCCTGTCTGGTAGGAGCACACTTTGTGACCACTTCAGACTAAACAAATTAAAAATGAAAAGCTTTATAGCAGGTGCATGCACACATACAGAAAGAAGAGGAAAAAATGGGAAAAAATAATCATCCCTTTAATACTGTATCTCTCAGTACGTTGGAATTTGTTTTTCTTATAGTTAAAAGCATTTTCTATATAAATGCGCACCTGTAGGTTTAAATCTTGAATTTCATCACATACTTCAATTTGATTTGACTGTAATTGCTATGTGTCACCTCCACTTTGAAATAAACATTGTGACAAAAGATTCAGGGCACAATTGGGTTTACACAGATCGCTTTTGTGTCATCACATTCTCACGGAACTTGAGCGTCTTTCTGCCACTTAAAGCTGAAATTAAAAGTGTTATTGGACTCAGTTCCAAACATAAGCGGATAACAGGCAGCGCAGTCCAATGGGATAAGCCACTAAGACAATCTGAGCAACAGCTTGTCCCACAACACCGCCCCAGTCTTTACAACTGCCTATCTACGGGTACACATGTATTTCAGACAGAGGGACTTAGCCGTAGTGAAACAGCTTGAGTTCTGCTCCCAACAGGCTGATAGATTATATGCTGTTTCACAGGCGCCAAAATAATCCCGCAACAAATAATGCACCCCCATGCATTTGGTGTCCTTCACAGAACAAGTGCGCGTGTTGACATTTAGGGTTGTTTGTCACGCTGCATAACAAGATCCAAGTTTTGTCTCCAAAGGAATTGACTGTCATCTCGTGGTTCCTCTGCTGCAAAAAGACTGATAACATTGGTGCGGGGGTGCGGGTCATTACAGGGTCTATTTAAAGCCACACTTTATTTCCAGGCCTATTACTGTTCATATCTGATATAAGAGCTGCATAGACTCATAAACTTAGAGATTTGTCAATAGAAAGTGAAGGCAGTAATACTTGGCAGCTCCAGTGTATTGACACAAACTAAGATTTATAATGAAACAAGGGTGGAGTGGGAGGCCAATATTGAGTCACTCATTAAGTCACTCACACAAACACATTTAGGTTGTTTGTCCATCTGGTTATTACTGCAATACAATAAAGGTATAGTTGTTACATGATTACAATTAAATCAAGGCCACGTTGCACTGACGCTGTAGACTTAAGTCACTTTACAAACAGTGGTGTGTGCCGCCTGGGCCAGCGTGGTCTTCTCTGCTATATGGCCAAATGAAGAATAAAGAAGTGTAAAATAATGACATAATGGTCTATTCAGTTTGTAATTTATTTATATTGAGTTTATTTATAATGAGTTGCTTATATTGGTATTGTTGAGGTGCAACAGTAATTTCCTACTCTAAAAGTGCCTTAAACACCAACAGATTGAGATACCCCTCTGTTGTCACGATGAACCATGGCCGCACATATGATTGACTCTCAGTGTGACTGACAGAATTATCAGCCAATCAAAATTCGTTGTACAATAGATACAGACGGCATCTCTGGAATCGCCCATATATGATCATTTTTGAAAACAGTTAACAGTTTCTCTAATTATTCAAAAACTACTGTAACAAAAGCTGAATTATGAATATATTTTTCTACTAAATAATGATACAAAGACATGGGGAGGAGCAAAGTGGTTCTACAGCCCATAAATACATGAATAACGGAGAATGCTAACTTGATGCTACATGTTAGCATCGGGCTAATGCTAACGGTTGGCTAGCGCTTGCTACAACTGCCGTTTTTCACTTCTACTAAACAATCTGTTGCGACAAAATATCCATATGGGCCCGATTTACACTTGACTTTATTTATGTGTGATAAATAAGTTGATATTCCACCAGAAAATGGCTAAAAAGAGTGGAAAATTGTGTTGCTCTAAAGATTCTATTTTCCCCTTCGGCAAAGCCACGCCCCCTTCTGTGACGAGATGCCGTATGTATCTATGACAGCGTGCCTCCCAGGGCCCGCTGTCCCTTGGGGCACAGGGCAAGACTAAACCGGATAAACAAAACATTTCTCTCGTGAAATGTCCGAACGAGGCAAAATTAAGTGGATTGATTAATCACGGATATTTGGCGCCGTTTCTTTATGAGGAGCTTCGGTAGCAAAGCAGCGGGAACGACAGTGGGACGTAGACGCTTGGCTCCGCGGACAGGAGAAGAGTTTCCCCACGTCAGCTGCGCTGGGACTCGGGCAGGGAACAGGTACGGGACGATGAGCGCTAAAAAGGCATCCCTGGGCGTCCCACATAGCACCAAACTGTAAGTCCAGCATCTTTTTGTTACTTTGGATCTTGCGTTTCCGTTGATCTCTGGTGTCTCGCGCTGTTTCCACGTTATAACGTGCTCGTCTCCGCCTGTCATGTGTCGCGTGTTTCCGTATACTATTACGAGTGTTCCCGAAGGTTTTGGGTTTTGTTTCCTTTGGCGAACAAATGCCCCGTAAAAAAGCTGTTTTATCCATAGGCGTATTATCGATCAGTTTATATGCGTTTGAGTGAGTGAACGCAGGTTGCTGAAGGCCCTGACTGACACCCCACGGCCCGCCACTGGTTACAACCGTATTTAAAGGTCCTATATCATGCAAAATCGACTTTTTGGAGCTTTTAGCCATGTTGTTATGCTATTTCTTTATCAAAAACACCCCCAGAGTGGTTTGTGGCTTCATTCACGCAGCTCTCAGTAATCCTCCTGAATCCTGCTCTCTGAGCAGCTGAGCCGGCCTCTCCTGGTGAACGACTGAGTGTTCAGTTGTGTCGTAACAGCGGAACGGAAGTGCTCAACGTCTGTAATGTAATGTAATGCTTACGGACGGATTTTAATTTGTAAAACAGCGTTTTCATTATGTCTGTCGTAAGAGAGAAACAAAGAGAAAAACAAAAATAAAAAAAAAATAAAAAAAAATAAAAGGATGTGCCCGAGGTGCTTCCAGGTCAGCTGAGGCCAAAACAAACACCCCTGAGCGTCTGAACAGATCAGTCATGTTTGCGCTGCAGCTGTGAAGATGGAGCTCGTTACCTACTCTGGACACACCTGTTCTTTATTCTTAACTAACGACAATGTCATGGAGAAAAAGAAGCGCGTTTGGCTACGGAGTTTATTCAACCATTTTCAAGAAGAGGCCACTTGTCTAGCTGTTTTTTTTTCTCCGGGATTCAGCGACTATCACCAAAATATTGTTTTTCTGTGACTGTCTCTGATGGATGTTTGGTGAACCTTCGCCAGAACCAAAGTGGATTAACTTTTATAACCAACGCAAGTCCCATAATGTAAACAGCGATGGACCAGAGCGGTGAGTCAATCCAAACGCGGGTTAGCTTGTGTGTTAGCATATTAGCATGTGTGTTAGCCATTTATGAAGCTGCGTTGCAGATGTCAACTCCGTATAACTGCATCGTGAAGTAACTTCACTTATTGTTGTTTATTTATATTACGGTAAAGTTATATGTGCGGAGAGAGGGGGCGGAGTTAACTGAATCGAAGCGTTGTGTCTTCCGGGTTCGAAAAATACCTCCAGAAAACACTTATATTTATCACAAAAATGAGTGCTCCATAATGGTAGAGGTACAATATATCATATAAATGCCTATACTTAGCTTTGGAATGGCTAAAATAGCATGATATAGCTCCTTTAACATTGCTCTCCATGGTGTTCAGATACTTCCGTCAGGGAGCAAACTGACAGTTGTATTTCTGCGCTATAACTAATTGGATTAATCAACCAAGAATTGTAAACTAATTCAGTGACTCAAAACATGCTATTTGCTCAAAGAAGAGGTTTGAACACTCAGACAGCAGGAATGACATCACAATGGCGCAGGAAACGTGCAAGTTTGATGCAAAACATGTTTTGTCTCTTCCATCAATATATCCTGTTCATTTATTTACCCAAGAAGTTTGAGATGAATCTCTACTTTGAAGGAGACCTGGCCAAGAGGCACCGGGGACATGTATAAAACATGTAACAAATAATTTGCCTTTTACAGGCTTATTGAGAAAATGCGAGATCAAGCAATAAGACAACTGTTGCTTGCAGGGTTATTCTGCACCTATATGACCTCTTTCATCACCACCAAGGAAACAATCGTACAAGCATTGACTGGGCCAGTCTTGCCAAAGATTTTAACGGCAGTATCCAGTACATCCACAGTTGAAAATCATAGTATTTATTAGTGCTGCAACTAACGATTATTTTGGTAATCGATTAATCTACCGATTATTTTTACGATTAATCGATTAATCGCTTGGCTGTGAAAGGTGCATGGAAATTGTATTTCTTAATTTTTTTTTATCACATAGAGCTAAAGTGGCGCCGTTTGAGGACATGTTGATGGAGTAAACTTAAAGTAAACGTTTGTAGGAGGCTCTTTGTGCTAATTCTACTTTCTGATTGGACGAGACAAAGACAGATATTTATGAAATTCATAATGTACAAAACACTACAGACCCTAACTTTAAAAACAAAGTAGGTTTTCATCCAAAATACATAATTGTTATGTCTTTTTTGCTCTATTTTAGTCTGTGTTTGCTAGAAAACGATTAATCGATTACTGAAATAGTTGACAACTATTTCAGTAATCGATTAGTTGTCGATTAATCGATTAGTTGTTTCAGCCCTAGTATTTATATCTTCCACCAGGGTGATATCCAGCACATAATAAACAAGATCAGAGAGTTTCTGATGTGTCAGTAGAAATACTTGGTGAGGGCTGTAATGCTTGGCAGCGCGGTATACTGGCATTATGACTGATACTAGAACTGCAGCAGACCTGATTAACTCTCTCTTATAAAGTTTTAGGTGACTTTCATTCTTTCATTACCAAAGCATCTATATTACCCCATGGAGACTTGCTGATATTACCTGTTGGTTACTGCTGTTCTATAGTGAGCTCTTTATTGCAAGATTTTATGCTAAATAGAGGAATAATTTATTGTCCTGCCACAGTAATTCCCCACTGAGTCTTGCCGAGTAACACCAAACAAGACTGAATAAGCAATGCCGACCATAAAACCAAGATACATTGCCTTTGTATTGGCTCAGAGGTATAGTGTGGGGATTTTTCATGCCACCAATCTTGCAGACACTAATTGCTTCAGTATCACATTCGAGGGACCAGTAAATTTCGGCGAGGTGTAAATTTCCCTTTACTAGTGATCATCAGAGGTATAGCCCAATTTCACTGCAGGCACTAAAAAGCAAAGCAACTCCAGAAGAAAGAAACTGCTTTAGGGACATGGTGTATTACAAAACAATATGCAAAGAGTTTTAATACTGGCATAGTTGTCTGAAAGGTTCATGATGATAATTTTTCAAACAGAGCAAAATACCTGGAGTACTGTCATCCGCTCTTCACACGTACACCGAGATCACACCATCGCACAAATTGTGAAGCCGAGAAAAAGATGTTTGAAATGCAGCGACGTTGTCATTTTTCACGGTTGGAAAAGAGTCTCATATAGATGAGACCTTGAATCCCTATGAGCAACTGCTTTAGCAGATCAATAATATCAGTGACACTGGAAGGTGAATGTGTTTCTGATTGAACACGCTGAATGGAAATATGCATTTCAAAATGGATTAAGCTGCCGTTTGCCAAGGCAAGCAGAATGATCTCACAATGCCTCTAAATGTTTGCATATGCCAAGCCAGCAATCAATAATGTCCATAGACCCAGCCGTCAGTGTAAAGCTGTATTACTGGAGGAAAACAAATACTGCGCAACAATATAACTTATATATGAGATGGTGATGTTGCAGCTGCTTTATTTAGCCTATACATATTTTTTCTGTACTTTGTGAGTGACATATAGCCCATTTACATACACTTTTTTCTAACATAATTCATTACAATTTGTCAATTTGGCTGAATGTATTTAGTAACAGAACCTGTAGCATTACATCTGCAGTAAATGAATAAATCGAGTACAGGCTAGGTGCTGCAGTGCTGAGCACTACATTAAAAAGAAAAATTCACAATATATTGAAAGTGCATTATTTGTGCAGGCGCATGTCAGAGAAAAATCTGCCGATGTTTGCAGAAAGCGTCTTTCGCAATGGCAAGTTAGCTCATATAGTCCTAAAGGCTGCCATCGCTACTGATAATCTTTGCATAATTTATTGATATGCAGGAGCTGGATAGTAAACATGCTAATCCAGAAAAGCCTCTCAAACATGTATGAGAGAAATGATTCTCACATTGCTATTTCCTTCATTGGTTGCAGCAGCTCATACATTACATCAAGTTTTATACTGTTCTTTGGCAGGATTCTCCCTATGTGTTATCTGAGATTTATAACCTACTTCTTTTCTCATTTTTTGGATTCTTAAACTTCATGATCCTTGTATGAAAATGTGTTCTCCATGTTTGACCCATTCATCTGCTTCAAGACAATTTGCAGCATTGTACGACGTGTTTTGGGCTGATGGAAACCCATCCGAGAAGATAAAAACTCCATGCGGGACGGCCCCACACAGGAATTGAACCTGGAATTTTCTTGCTATGAGGCCAGTGCTACCGCCATCTAGTATCTGTGCCACCTACTAGCATCCATGAAGTATTCTTATTACTGCTTTTGACAGCAAACGACAAGGCAGTATTTCTTCTCTATAAAGCTGAAAGAGAATTGAAATATCATTCAAAGTAATGCTTTGCTGACTCAAGCTTCAGTTAATGTTTATGAGGACAGGTCAGGGTCTCCATCCCATTTAGGTTAACTTCAGTCATATATTTTCTTGGGTTATGAGGAGAGCTGGGCAAACATAGCAGGACATTAGAAGCAAGGGCACACACTAACAGTGTATGATTGTCATACTAATAGTTTAAAGCAGTGTTTCCCAACCAGGGGTACGGGGACCCCGAGGGACTACTTGAGCACTTAGCAAAATAAAGTATTTTGTCTATATTTTGAACACCACACTAATCATCAAACATATTGGCATTATCCTCGAGGTAGGGGATATGTGGAGTATAAATGAACGTCTCAAAGGGTTCATGAAACAATAAAGGTTTTAAAAACACTGATTTAAGGGATATCTTTAACAGCATCGGTTTATCGCGCGATAGGCATACTCTAGGCATGAATATTGAAATACAACTGGGTCCTGTTATTATTGACTGCCTGCCATATGGTGAAGAAATATGATTTCATTGCTTTGTTGTCATATTGTTTATCTCTTATTAGGTCAATTTAATTGATAAAAACAAGATTAAAGGGCAGTGTCACATTTGGACTGCACATAGGCCAATCAGGTCATAAGTAACTATTTTCATGATTACTGAGCCAGTACAAGTATATTAATGGTAATATTGTTGTAGTCCTGGCAATTTTAGACAAAATGACAACAGATAATTATACTATAATTTTGATGATAAGCATACATAGCAATGCCTGATTTCAATTGTGGGACAAAAACAACAACAGGGAATCAAAGAAGGGCATGTAGATTCTGGTGTAGCTTCATGTATGATTAGCACCGGAAATTTGTTTGTGACTGTCTGTGGCAGTTTACTTTACAACAAAACAACAGCAAGAATTCTTCAGATTTTGACCCTTGATTGCAATGTGTTCCATCATTCGGTTCTTCTGCCCAGCCATGAGCATGCATTACAATAAAGTGTCTAATGTGCATCTGCAGTATTGCATCTGCATATACAAACATGAACAATAGGCCGGGATGCATGTGGGTGGGTTTGAGAGTGTGAGTGTGGGACAACGGATGCAGATTAACCAAATAAACCAAATTTAGAAAAAAAACGACTGAAAAGACTGGATTGGGGCAGTGGTGTTTTTTATATTCTGGCATCAGTCTAAATCTGTTGGTGGAGCTGTGTTTTACATGGACAGTGAGAACTCAAGGTCCCCATGAGAGCAGCTCACTTACAGATTCTAACTCTGAGGCAAATTTGTTATGCATGCACTCTTTACACGCCGGGACCTGCAAACGTGAGCTTCTGCCAATTATGCCAACACAAAACAGCATTTCTAAAACTGTGTAATGTGTACATCCTCCAGACATGACCGTTAATGACTGACAGATACAGATAGATTTTTTTTACTTTTTGCTTGATTCCAACTGCACACCCAAAGCTTCTTTAAACAATAATATGTTTGTTTGCAATTTGTGTAACATGGCAAAATTTGCATTTGTTGTCCTGTCCATTAACAGGTGTTGTAATGCCAGATTTAAGTGTACGCTTCAGTGCCTTCATTTTGGCATAAAGCAACATAAAGCTTTGTTGTGTTGTTCTAAAGAGATCAAAGATAGTGAAGAATCTAGTGATCCAACTAGCCCAAAATGTCACGGGCAAGATGAAAGAGAGTCAGTGAGCTCATCCTTGATGCACGGGGCTTTTAGTCAAAGAGCTACCTCATGCACACACCATCTTAACCTTTACCTCCTGATGGGCAGTGTAATCATGGCTTCTGTGATAACCACAAGTCTAAATCTTGTAAAATAAATGTACAGTCCTAATGACTGGACCATGTAACTTTAGCTTTTGTTCCTTGCACTCACCACTGTCCTCTGCAGTTGACCTTTTTATGTGGAAAAAAAAAGTTGATATCTGTGCGTAATTAACGTGACCCAGCGTCTGTATGAGTGGTCACCAGGGCGCCTTTACTTTCCACCACAGGGATCTCTTGGACACTCCGGGATCAATTGTTTGGAAGGACTTCACTGCTTTCACTCACCAGAAAGCCTACAAAACAATTGATCCTGGAGCATTGTAGAGACCACCACGAAAATATGCACAAATATCAACATATTTTTTGGAATAAAAAGTTGCATAATGCTCCTTTAAGCCTACACTATGGAGACTGTGGAAAGTTCATTCTCTGAGAAGTAATGTAAAATCAGCCTTGTATCTAGACCGCAACAGAAGACAGAGGAGTGGTACTGCCTGCCTTCCCAGCTACTGAATAATTAATTGGTTGCTTTATTGGTTTATTCAGTCTGACACCCAGCTGTCCCCAGGTGAGCATGTTGTGGCTGCTGCAGAGGCCAGCAGATTAGTTTACAAGTGTAACAAGCATTAAAATGTGTATATGATATTAAGTTGGGGAAAGAATATAATGATTAATGTTGGCGATTGAGTGCTGTTCAGGGGATTCATTAAATCCAACATTCAGATACTTAATATAAGAACAAAGCCAAACTCACACATGTGCCCCCAGCAGGCTAAAGTCCTGGTAAAGTCATGATTTCCTTCCAAAAATCCTGATTTTACCAGGACTTTAGCCTGCTGGTGGCGCATGTGTGAATTTGGCTTAAGATTCAAGTTTAAGTACCAGTGTATAACCAAGTGCGCTAATTTGTTCAAAGTCTTCTTCTCTCAATCATACCTTTCTCTGGCCTCAACCTCTGGAGCCTCTTCCGTGCTGCTCTTGACATCTTCCTGTCTGGTGATGCTGTCCTCTTTCCTTGGAGTACAGGGCAAGGAGGAGCTCTTTGGACTCATCTCACTGACTTGTACCCCCTGGATGGTGCTGTGTTGCTGATGCCACGAGTGCTGACCCCCCCTGAGGCAGACAGGTGTGGGCCCTGGTGTTGGCGAAAGGATGCTGTGCACAGGACTGCTACTCTTCCTTAGTCCACCGGCATTTCTCTCCCTCGAGTGACTCTTGAGGCGCCCGTGAGCAGGTGTCCCTCTGTGTTCCAATCCCCCGTCCTGCGGGATGTATCCCCCCATCCCACCACCACCTCCACCGCTGCCGGCCGAACCCTGGGAGGAGTGACTGAACCATCGCCAGCGCAACCTCAGGATCTGCTTCACGTCAAAATCCTTCTTCCCGGACATCCTCCTCCTGTGGGTTTAGCGATTAAGGCAACGGAGCGACGAGCCCCAAAAAACATGGAGAGCACTGGGGAGACTGGAAAAGACGTCTAGGCTGTGTGTTATTGTCTGAGTGCTATCATGTCTGCACCCCCGTCTCCCTCCTCCTTTCCTCCGTTGTTCTGCCGCTGGATCCAGAAGCAATCGTCCGCAGCTTTTGTTCCTGTGTCTCAGACTATACTACCCTTCCTCTAACTCACGCGCTCTGTCTTTCTCTCCTTTCTCTCTCTCCCCCTCAGCTGCTGCTGCTGATGCTGCTGTGTGCCTCTGGAGCTGACTTAATGCACATGCATGATCCACCCCCATTCACCTCCCCTCTTTTTTTCCTTTTGCTTCTCTGTTCTGCCAGGAAAGACACATGAGAAAATTGTCTTTGAAATACTTTATATTTGCTGTTGATATGCTTTATACCGGGGCAATGGCAAGCTCGTGAGTAGAGGGAGGGATGTTAATACACAGGTTGATGAGAACATGAATCAAATCAAAAGGGGGAAGGAGAAAGTGGACTGGCTGAAGCATCTGATTAAACCATGCCGTCTCAGATACGTACAAGTCAAGAAAATACAATATGGATTTCATTCAAAGCCACACTACAGAACATTTCAGGATACATGTGGCCATGTCAGAAAATGGTAATGGTAAATGGCCTCAACTTATATAGCGCTTTTCCACCTACATTAGGCACTCAAAGCGCTTTACAGCAATGATCCACTCACCCATTCATACTCTCATTCATACACCAATGTACGCAGACACTGGGTAGAGAAACTGAACTGTTGAAAAACAAACAAAGGTCAGCTATTACCAAACAAGCTCCTAATACTTGCTGGACATAAACAATATGTTTCCAGTGGACTGGCAAACTAATGTATGTAATTAAAACTAACGTTACATTTTGGGAAAGCAAAGATGCAAGCGTCAAGCTGGTGATGTCCCGCTTCCAGCTTTTTACTATGATTTTACTGAGTGGCTGTAAACCTCTGCTTCTATTGCTGTGTTACAAAAAACGCAAGTGACAAAAAAACGATAAAAATGCGGATTTTTTTTTAATGAAAACGCAACAAAAAAAGCCATGGGAAAAAATGACAAAAAAGTGACAACAACATGAGGAAAAAGGTCTGTTTAGATTAATTTTATAGGTCTTGGCTTTCGATTGAGGCATTACTCTCGCCTATAGGCTGTAACCCTTTAGATTTGGGTAAAGCTGAACTGGAGAAAAAGCACTTGCTGAAGACGGGGATTAAGAGGTTGACGTATATTACACTATTGGTAGTTGCATTCGTGCTCAGAATGAAAGAGTATGTAATAAAAGGTCATTAGAAGGATCTGACGTAACGTTTCAAACAAACTATTACAGTGGTTAACCCCTTGGATGCAGGATTCAAGGACCACATCAGCTTGCTATCCACATGACACGACAGCTATAGACATCATTGCCGTTCGATATTCAAAATGTTTTGGTTTTCATAAGATGGTGAAACAAACTTAACCATAACGATGATATGCAGAAAATAGACATACAGTATGCCGTATAGCCGTACCTGTATTTCTTTTCAGCATTTGATGAGTGTCTTTTCTGAATCTTTTGAGTTTGCAATCCGCTAATAATTAGTCTGTTGACTCCTCAGCAGCTCTCTTGTTTCTGGTGACCCTGTTCCAGCAGAAGAAGGTTTAACCCTTGCAGACAGGAAGGGAAGAACTTTCCAGTTTTAAAGGAAACCCCTGACATGTTCCTTCCTCTGTGCATGGGGAACAATAGATTTCAGCTGAACAGGAACTGGGTAACATATCCTGTGTTAAACCAAAACAATTTTCTGAAAAGGTTTAAAAAAAAAAAATTAACTCACAACCCAAATAAAAATAAAATACAGTACTAATGTAAACTAAATGTAAAAACATCATGCAGTTTTACTATAAATACACTGCTCACAAAAACTTAGGGCACACTCAAAAAACACAATGTAACTCCAAGTCAGTCAAATTTCTGGGATATCAGACTGTCCAGTTAGGAAGCCACGCTTATTGTGAATCAGTTTCACTTGGTGTTGTGGAAATTAAACAGACAACAGGTGGAAATGAGAGGCAATTAGCAAGATCACTCCAAAAGAGGAATGGTTTTGCAGGTGGTGACCACAGACCATTTCCCTGTCTTCATCCTTTGTACCGTATTTTTGGAACACTTTTGCATTTGTCCAGTGTTCTCACCACTAGAGGTATCATGAGGAGCATCTACGACCCACAGAAGTTGCTCAGGGAGTGATGCTCATCCAAAATGGCACGTCCATTCGTGCTGTGGCAAGAAGGTTTGCTGTGTCTCCCAGTGCAGTGTCCAGAGCATGGAGGAGATACCAGGAGACAGGCCAGTACACCAGGAGACCTGGGGGGGGCCGACCAAGGTCAACAACCCAGCAGCAGGACCGCTATCTGCTCATTTGTGCACGGAGAAACAGGAGAAGCACTGCCAGAGCCCTACAAAATGACCTCCAGAGGGCCACAAATGTGCATGTTGGTCCTCAAACGGTCAGAAACCGACTCCATGAGGGTGGTATGAGGGCGTTGGGCCGGTGCTTACTGTCCAACACCGGGCAGCACAATTGGCATTTGCCCGAGAACACAGCGATTGGCAGATTGGCCAATGGTGCCCTGTGCTCTTCACGGATGAGAGCAGGTTCACCCTGAGAACATGTGACAGACGTGACAGAGTCTGGAGACGCCCTGGAGAACGTTCTGCTGCTGCAACATCATCCAGCATGACCGGTTTGGTGGTGGGTCAGTGATGGTCTGGGGAGGCATTTCATTGGGGGGCCGCACAGCTCTCCATGTGCGAGCCAGAGGTTCCCTGACTGGCATTGGGTACCGGGATGAGATCCTCAGACCTATTGTAAGACCATATGCTGGTGCTGTGGGCCCTGGGTTCCTTCTGATGCCTGATAATGCCAGGCCACATGTGGCAAGAGTGTGTCAGCAGGTCCTGCATGATGAAGGTATTGATGTTATGGACCGCCCTGCCCGTTCCCCAGACTTAAATCCAATAGAGCACATCTGGGACATCATGTCTCGGTCCATCCATCAACGCCACGTATTACCACAGACTGTCCAGGAGCTGACTGATGCTCTAATCCAGGTCTGGGAGGAGATCCCTCAGGAGGACATCCGTGGTCTCATCAGGAGCATGCCCAGGCGTTGTAGAGAGTGCATTCAGGCACGTGGAGGCCACACACACTACTGAGGATGATACAGACTCGTTTGGAGGAATTTCTACAGAATTTGGATCAACCAGTGACCTGATTTGTCACTTTGATTTTTACTATAATTTTGGATCCAGACCTCCAGGGGATGAGAATTTGAATTCCATTTATTATTCTTATGTTATTTTGTTCTCAACAGAGTCATCAGAGTTCTATGGATTCAAGCAGTGATCATATTGACGATGGCTTTTAAAAATGTTTTACAAACCATTTCTAGTCTGGTATCTTAAATATTACTGAAAAACATTAATATAATAAAGATTCAGAGACTGAGCAGTAATTGTATCTCTTTGTTTTATTTTATTTTTTTACAGAATTTGTCAGAACACACACAAAAGGAACGGCCCAGAGAGTACATCCATCATATCATTACTCAATATAACTCTCCTATAAAACTCACTCTATTCTCCTGAACTGTATTAAAAGTAGTGATGTCAAAATACCATTGCAACAGAATGTATAGTATTACAATAATTGAAACATAGCTTCATGATAACATTTGGAGTTTATAAACAGCGATTGTCAATGCAAATATAACAAAAACTCAAAATATATACACCACAATTGTTTTATCTCCTAACAGGCCAGCCTTATGTTGTGTGATTTCTCTTGCAATATTGTTAAAGTCATGTGATTTTTGTGAAGAAATGTCTTTAGCTAATGGCTGATGATTGCAATACAACATCGTCCTTCAGAGTATAACCATTTTGAATGTGTTCATAAATCTGGACTATTTACAAAAGAATATTTAATATTAGAATACAAATTCATCTTATTTACAATACAATGCATATCAAAAATGTGGATGTTACTTTTCTTGTAAAAATCAACAATGAGATGATTCATCTTTATATTTTTTCAACACAATTATTATAGAAATCTAACTAATCAGTTTTAGGTGAGACTGATAGTTCTAATTTTGGAAACCTAAACCCACCCCGTGAACCACTTTCACTGCTTGAGGATGAGGACAACCTTGACTTTTTAGATGCTAATGAAACACCAGTCGCTCCTTCTGCTGATAATTCACTGTCCTCACCAAAAGTCACTTCATATGAACCCTTTGACTTTGATCCAAAGCCTCCAAAAGTACCAAACTTCAACTTTCCTTTCTTTTCTTTACTCTTAGCTTCTCCCAAGTTAAGCGAAATATCACCACTCTCTGCTTCTAAGTGAGTCGAACCAGAGCTAAGCCCAAGCTCTCCCTCAGTACTCATAGATGGACTACCTGTTGATTTCTTGAAAAAATCCAGTGAGGCTGATTTGCCTTTTGGTGACAAACTGACTGCACCCATCTGCCCGCCAACATCAACATCTGCTCCTTTTTGACTAATTTCTAACTCTGGTCCCTTGAGATCAAATGCACTACTGCTCTTGGCTTTAGATTTGCCAAAAAACTTTGGCATTTTTACCTTTACTTTCCGTTCACTTTGCTTTATCTCTGGGCTTGAACCATCCATATTTGCACCTGCCTCATACTTAAGTGAAGAGGATTTCATTTTAAGACTTACATTAGGTGAAGTTTCTGTTTCACCATTTCCTGACCCTGAACCTTCTATTTGGGGCAAAGCGATCGCAAACTTTGGTGCTTTGATTTGAGGAAATGTAACTTTGCCTTCTGGATAGTGAAGGCCACTGTCAACACGAGGCCTTTCTAAAGAAACTTGCGATGCACCTGCAAATTCTACATCAGTCTTTCCCTCCGTGATAGACCAATCTCCTTTTGCTTTCGGAGATTTGAGATCAAGTTCAACATCAGGGAAATGCAGCTTGCCAAAAACACCTTTCTTTGTTCCTTTCACCTTAAGGTTAGGTGTGTCAGCATCCACACTTGCTCCTCTGTTTTCATCCGTTTTTTTAGACTTTCCCTTGACTTTAGGTACTTTGAATTTACCCCGTTTTCCTTTTACATTAAATTCAATATCAGGAGCATCAAT
The DNA here is from genome assembly GCF_951799975.1 of Gobius niger. Lineage (NCBI taxonomy): Eukaryota > Metazoa > Chordata > Actinopteri > Gobiiformes > Gobiidae > Gobius > Gobius niger. The sequence continues at coordinate 18,711,061 of NC_136856.1, read as the reverse complement.
GCTTCCTTCTGAAACTTTTCCTTGCCCAGCAGACATTGAGGAAATGTCGAAATCACCTTTGGGGGCCTTAATGTTGAATTCAGATAATTTTATTTCTCCTTTAGTCTTTGGGACTGAAACATCCAGATTTCCTTTAACCTTTGGGCCTGTAAGATGTATATTATCTGATAGAGAAACTCTGGGATCTGGCACAGAAGACAGATTCAAAGATGGCTCTTCAAATGTTCCACTTGGACGGTCAATTTCACCTTTTACGTTGACTTTTGGACCTTTCAATCCAATTGATGGAATTTTAAATGTGGTTGAATCAAATCCACTTTTGGTGCCCTCAATGCCAAATTCAGAACCTTTCATATCAACATCTGAAACACTCATATCAGGGCCCTCTACCTTTGGACCTTTAAAACCAAAGGAAGGCATTTTAATTTTTGGCATTTCAAAACTGCCTTTAGAACCTTCTATGTCAATTTCAGGACTTTTGATTTCACCTTTGGGAAGATTCCAATCTCCGTCTATCTTAGGTGCAGACAGATCAACATCACCCTTTATCTTTGGACCTTTTAGGTTGAAGTCGACATCAGGCATGGACACTTTTGGGCTAGAAATTGATGGAAGATTTAATTTTGGTCCCTTGATTTTTCCACTAGGACTGTCAATTTCAACTTCAGGTCCTTTTATGTTTAATTTAGGAGCATTAACATCAATATTGGCTTCAGGGAGCTTCACATCAATATCTGGGCCCTCTAACTTGGAACCTTTAATGCCAAATGATGGCATTTTAATTTTTGGCATATCAAAACTGCCTTTTGAGCCTTCTATATCCATTTCAGGACCTTTGATGTCAACACTAGGAAGATTCACATCTCCCTCTATCTTAGGTGCAGACACATCCAAACCACCCTTGATCTTTGGGCCCTTCAGGTTAAAGTCTAAATCAGGCATTGACACTTTTGGTCCAGAAATGGATGGAAGATGTAATTTTGGTCCCTTGATTTTTCCACTAGGACTGTCAAGGTCAACTTCGGGTCCTTTTATGTTCAGTTTGGGAACATCAACATCAATATTGGCTTTAGGGAGCTTTGCATCAATATCAGGGCCTTCTACCTTTGGACCTTTAAAACCAAAGGATGGCATTTTGAATTTTGGCATTTCAAAACTGCCTTTTGACCCTTCAATATCCATTTCAGGACCTTTGATGTCAACATTAGGAAGATTCAAATCTCCCTCTATCTTGGGTGTAGACCCATCCAAACTACCCTTGATCTTTGGACCCTTCAGGTTAAAGTCTAAATCAGGCATTGACACTTTTGGTCCTGAGATGGATGGAAGATTTAATTTTGGACCCTTGATTTTTCCACTAGGACTGTCAAGGTCAACTTCAGGTCCCTTTATTTTCAGTTTGGGAGCATCAACATCAATATTGACTTCAGGGAGCTTTGCATCAATATCAGGGCCTTCTACCTTTGGACCTTTATAACCAAATGATGGCATTTTGAATTTTGGCATTTCAAAACTGCCTTTAGGACCTTCCATATCCATTTCAGGACCTTTGATGTCAACGCTAGGAAGATTCACGTCTCCCTCTATCTTGGGTGCAGACACATCCAAACCACCCTTGATCTTTGGACCTTTCAAGTTGAAGTCTAAATCAGGCATTGAAACTTTTGGTCCAGAGATGGTAGGAAGTTTGAATTTTGGTCCCTTGATTTTTCCACTTGGACTGTCAAGTTCAACTTCAGGCCCCTTTATGTCCAGTTTGGGAGCCTCAACATCAAAAGTGGCTTCAGGGAGATTCACATCAATATCAGGGCCTTCTACCTTTCGACCTTGAAAACCAAAGGATGGCATTTTGAATTTTGGCATTTCAAAACTGCCTTTTGAACCTTCAATATCCATTTCAGGACCTTTGATGTCAACATTAGGAAGATTCACGTCTCCCTCTATCTTGGGTGCAGACACATCCAAACCACCCTTGATCTTTGGACCTTTCAAGTTGAAGTCTAAATCAGGCATTGAAACTTTTGGTCCAGAGATGGTAGGAAGATTGAATTTTGGACCCTTGATTTTTCCACTAGGACTGTCAAGCTCAACTTCAGGTCCTTTTATGTCCAGTTTGGGAGCCTCAACATCAAAACTGGCTTCAGGGAGATTCACATCAATATCAGGGCCTTCTACCTTTGGACCTTTAAAACCAAAGGATGGCATTTTGAATTTTGGCATTTCAAAACTGCCTTTTGAACCTTCAATATCCATTTCAGGACCTTTGATGTCAACATTAGGAAGATTCAAATCTCCCTCTATCTTGGGTGTAGACCCATCCAAACTACCCTTGATCTTTGGACCCTTCAGGTTAAAGTCTAAATCAGGCATTGACACTTTTGGTCCTGAGATGGATTGAAGATTTAATTTTGGACCCTTGATTTTTCCACTAGGACTGTCAAGCTCAACTTCAGGTCCTTTTATGTCCAGTTTGGGAACATCAACATCAATATTGGCTTTAGGGAGCTTTACATCAATATCAGGGCCTTCTACCTTTGGACCTTTAAAACCAAATGATGGCATTTTGAATTTTGGCATTTCAAAACTGCCTTTAGGACCTTCCATATCCATTTCAGGACCTTTGATGTCAACGCTAGGAATATTCACATCTCCCTCTATCTTGGGGGCAGACCCATCCAAACCACCCTTGATCTTTGGACCTTTCAAGTTGAAGTCTAAATCAGGCATCGACACTTTTGGTCCAGAAAAAGATGGAAGATGGAATTTTGGTCCCTTGATTTTTCCACTTGGGCTGTCAAGGTCAACTGCAGGTCCTTTTATGTCTAGTTTGGGAACATCAACATCAATATTGGCTTTAGGGAGGCTTAAATCAATATCTGGGCCCTCTGCCTTTGGACCTTTAAAACCAAATGATGGCATTTTCATTTTTGGCATTTCAAAACTGCCTTTAGGACCTTCTATGTCAATTTCAGGACCTTTGATGTCACCTATGGGAAGATTTAACTCTCCCTCTATCTTAGGCAGATCAACATCACCCTTAATCTTCGGACCTTTCAATTTTAAGTCTAAATCAGGCATTGACACTTTTGGTCCAGAAAGAGATGGAAGATTTAATTTTGGACCCTTGATTTTTCCACTAGGACTGTCAAGTTCAATTTTAGGTGCGTTTATGTCCAGTTTCGGAGCATCAAAATCAATATTGGCTGTAGGGATATTCACATCAATATCAGGTGCCTCTACCTTTGGACCTTTAAAGCCAAAGGATGGCATTTTAAATTTTGGCATTTCAAAACTGCCTTTTCGACCTTCTATGTCAATTTCAGGACTTTTAATGTCACCTTTGGGAATTTTAAAATCTCCCTCTATATTAGGTACAGACACATCCACATCACTTTTAATCTTTGGACCTTTTAAGTTGAAGTCTACATCAGGTAAAGACATTTTTGGTCCAAAAAATGATGGAAGTTTGAATTTTGGACCCTTGATTTTTCCACTTGGACTTCTAATGTCAACATCAGGACCTTTAATTTCCAATTCTGGTGCGTTTAGATCCATGTCAGCAGTAGGTAGCTTAACATCCACAACCGGACCTTCAACTTTTGGACCTCTGTGTCCAAATGATGGCATTTTGAATTTGGGCATTTCAAACCCACCCTTTGGGCCCTCTATCTCAATCTCCGGGCCTTTAATGTCAGGTTTTGGAAGTCTCAAATCTGCTTCAATTTTTGGTTTTGACATATCCATGTCTCCCTTAATCTTTGGACCCTTCAAGTTGAAGTCTACATCAGGCATTGATCCAGAAATGGACGGAAGATTGAATTTTGGTCCCTTGATTTTTCCACTTGGGCTGTCAAGGTCAATTTCAGGTCCTTTTATTTTCAATTTGGGAGCATCAACATCAATATTGGCATCAGGGAGCTTTGCATCAATATCAGGGCCCTCTACCTTTGGACCTTTAAATCCAAATGTTGGCATTTTGAATTTTGGCATTTCAAAACTTCCTTTCGGACCTTCTATGTCTATTTCAGGACTTTTGATATCCACTTCAGGAAGGTTCACATCTCCTTCTATCTTGGGGGCTGACACATCCAAACCACCCTTGATCTTTGGACCCTTCAGGTTAAAGTCTAAATCAGGCATTGACACTTTTGGTCCTGAGATGGATGGAAAATTGAGTTTTGGACCCTTGATTTTTCCACTAGGACTGTCAAGGTCAACTGCAGGTCCTTTTATTTTCAGTTGGGGAGCATCAACATCAATATTGGCTTCAGGGAGCTTCGCATCAATATCAGGGCCCTCCACCTTTGGACCTTTGAATCCAAATGTTGGCATTTTGAATTTTGGCATTTCAAAACTTCCTTTCGGACCTTCTATGTCCATTTCAGGACTTTTGATGTCAACTTTAGGAAGGTTCACATCTCCCTCTATCTTGGGTGCAGACACATCCAAATCACCCTTAAACTTTGGACCTTTTAGATTGAAGTCTACATCAGGCATTGAAATGTTTGGTCCAGAAAGAGATGGAAGTTTGAGTTTTGGGCCCTTGATTTTTCCACTTGGACTGCCAAGTTCAACATCAGGTCCTGTTATGTCCAGTTTGGGAGCCTCAACATCAACACTGGCTTTTGGGAGATTTACATCAATATCTGGGCCCTCTACCTTTGGGCCTTTAAAACCAAATGTTGGCATTTTGAATTTTGGCATTTCAAAACTTCCTTTCGGACCTTCTATGTCTATTTCAGGACTTTTGATATCCACTTCAGGAAGGTTCACATCTCCTTCTATCTTGGGGGCTGACACATCCAAACCACCCTTGATCTTTGGACCCTTCAGGTTAAAGTCTAAATCAGGCATTGACACTTTTGGTCCTGAGATGGATGGAAAATTGAGTTTTGGACCCTTGATTTTTCCACTAGGACTGTCAAGGTCAACTTCAGGTCCTTTTATTTTCAGTTTGGGAGCATCAACATCAATATTGGCTTCAGGGAGCTTTGCATCAATATCAGGGCCCTCCACCTTTGGACCTTTGAATCCAAATGTTGGCATTTTGAATTTTGGCATTTCAAAACTTCCTTTCGGACCTTCTATGTCCATTTCAGGACTTTTGATGTCAACTTTAGGAAGGTTCACATCTCCCTCTATCTTGGGTGCAGACACATCCAAATCACCCTTAAACTTTGGACCTTTTAGGTTGAAGTCTACATCAGGCATTGAAATGTTTGGTCCAGAAAAAGATGGAAGTTTGAATTTTGGGCCCTTGATTTTTCCACTTGGACTGCCAAGTTCAACATCAGGTCCTGTTATGTCCAGTTTGGGAGCCTCAACATCAACACTGGCTTTCGGGAGATTTACATCAATATCTGGGCCCTCTACCTTTGGGCCTTTAAAACCAAATGTTGGCATTTTGAATTTTGGCATTTCAAAACTTCCTTTTGGACCTTCTATGTCTATTTCAGGACTTTTGATATCCACTTCAGGAAGGTTCACATCTCCTTCTATCTTGGGGGCTGACACATCCAAACCACCCTTGATCTTTGGACCCTTCAGGTTAAAGTCTAAATCAGGCATTGACACTTTTGGTCCTGAGATGGATGGAAAATTGAGTTTTGGACCCTTTATTTTTCCACTAGGACTGTCAAGGTCAACTTCAGGTCCTTTTATTTTCAGTTTGGGAGCATCAACATCAATATTGGCTTCAGGGAGCTTTGCATCAATATCAGGGCCCTCCACCTTTGGACCTTTGAATCCAAATGTTGGCAGTTTGAATTTTGGCATTTCAAAACTTCCTTTCGGACCTTCTATGTCCATTTCAGGACTTTTGATGTCAACTTTAGGAAGGTTCACATCTCCCTCTATCTTGGGTGCAGACACATCCAAATCACCCTTAAACTTTGGACCTTTTAGGTTGAAGTCTACATCAGGCATTGAAATGTTTGGTCCAGAAAAAGATGGAAGTTTGAATTTTGGGCCCTTGATTTTTCCACTTGGACTGCCAAGTTCAACATCAGGTCCTGTTATGTCCAGTTTGGGAGCCTCAACATCAACACTGGCTTTCGGGAGATTTACATCAATATCTGGGCCCTCTACCTTTGGGCCTTTAAAACCAAATGTTGGCATTTTGAATTTTGGCATTTCAAAACTTCCTTTCGGACCTTCTATGTCTATTTCAGGACTTTTGATATCCACTTCAGGAAGGTTCACATCTCCTTCTATCTTGGGGGCTGACACATCCAAACCACCCTTGATCTTTGGACCCTTCAGGTTAAAGTCTAAATCAGGCATTGACACTTTTGGTCCTGAGATGGATGGAAAATTGAGTTTTGGACCCTTGATTTTTCCACTAGGACTGTCAAGGTCAACTGCAGGTCCTTTTATTTTCAGTTTGGGAGCATCAACATCAATATTGGCTTCAGGGAGCTTCGCATCAATATCAGGGCCCTCCACCTTTGGACCTTTGAATCCAAATGTTGGCATTTTGAATTTTGGCATTTCAAAACTTCCTTTCGGACCTTCTATGTCCATTTCAGGACTTTTGATGTCAACTTTAGGAAGGTTCACATCTCCCTCTATCTTGGGTGCAGACACATCCAAATCACCCTTAAACTTTGGACCTTTTAGGTTGAAGTCTACATCAGGCATTGAAATGTTTGGTCCAGAAAGAGATGGAAGTTTGAGTTTTGGGCCCTTGATTCTTCCACTTGGACTGCCAAGTTCAACATCAGGTCCTGTTATGTCCAGTTTGGGAGCCTCAACATCAACACTGGCTTTCGGGAGATTTACATCAATATCTGGGCCCTCTACCTTTGGGCCTTTAAAACCAAATGTTGGCATTTTGAATTTTGGCATTTCAAAACTTCCTTTCGGACCTTCTATGTCCATTTCAGGACTTTTGATGTCAACTTTAGGAAGGTTCACATCTCCCTCTATCTTGGGTGCAGACACATCCAAATCACCCTTAAACTTTGGAGCTTTTAGGTTGAAGTCTACATCAGGCATTGAAATGTTTGGTCCAGAAAGAGATGGAAGTTTGAGTTTTGGGCCCTTGATTTTTCCACTTGGACTGCCAAGTTCAACATCAGGTCCTGTTATGTCCAGTTTGGGAGCCTCAACATCAACACTGGCTTTCGGGAGATTTACATCAATATCTGGGCCCTCTACCTTTGGGCCTTTAAAACCAAATGTTGGCATTTTGAATTTTGGCATTTCAAAACTTCCTTTCGGACCTTCTATGTCTATTTCAGGACTTTTGATATCCACTTCAGGAAGGTTCACATCTCCTTCTATCTTGGGGGCTGACACATCCAAACCACCCTTGATCTTTGGACCCTTCAGGTTAAAGTCTAAATCAGGCATTGACACTTTTGGTCCTGAGATGGATGGAAAATTGAGTTTTGGACCCTTGATTTTTCCACTTGGACTGTCAAGGTCAACTTCAGGTCCTTTTATTTTCAGTTTGGGAGCATCAACATCAATATTGGCTTCAGGGAGCTTTGCATCAATATCAGGGCCCTCCACCTTTGGACCTTTGAATCCAAATGTTGGCATTTTGAATTTTGGCATTTCAAAACTTCCTTTCGGACCTTCTATGTCCATTTCAGGACTTTTGATGTCAACTTTAGGAAGGTTCACATCTCCCTCTATCTTGGGTGCAGACACATCCAAATCACCCTTAAACTTTGGACCTTTTAGGTTGAAGTCTACATCAGGCATTGAAATGTTTGGTCCAGAAAAAGATGGAAGTTTGAATTTTGGGCCCTTGATTTTTCCACTTGGACTGCCAAGTTCAACATCAGGTCCTGTTATGTCCAGTTTGGGAGCCTCAACATCAACACTGGCTTTCGGGAGATTTACATCAATATCTGGGCCCTCTACCTTTGGGCCTTTAAAACCAAATGTTGGCATTTTGAATTTTGGCATTTCAAAACTTCCTTTCGTACCTTCTATGTCTATTTCAGGACTTTTGATATCCACTTCAGGAAGGTTCACATCTCCTTCTATCTTGGGGGCTGACACATCCAAACCACCCTTGATCTTTGGACCCTTCAGGTTAAAGTCTAAATCAGGCATTGACACTTTTGGTCCTGAGATGGATGGAAAATTGAGTTTTGGACCCTTGATTTTTCCACTAGGACTGTCAAGGTCAACTGCAGGTCCTTTTATTTTCAGTTTGGGAGCATCAACATCAATATTGGCTTCAGGGAGCTTCGCATCAATATCAGGGCCCTCCACCTTTGGACCTTTGAATCCAAATGTTGGCATTTTGAATTTTGGCATTTCAAAACTTCCTTTCGGACCTTCTATGTCCATTTCAGGACTTTTGATGTCAACTTTAGGAAGGTTCACATCTCCCTCTATCTTGGGTGCAGACACATCCAAATCACCCTTAAACTTTGGAGCTTTTAGGTTGAAGTCTACATCAGGCATTGAAATGTTTGGTCCAGAAAGAGATGGAAGTTTGAGTTTTGGGCCCTTGATTTTTCCACTTGGACTGCCAAGTTCAACATCAGGTCCTGTTATGTCCAGTTTGGGAGCCTCAACATCAACACTGGCTTTCGGGAGATTTACATCAATATCTGGGCCCTCTACCTTTGGGCCTTTAAAACCAAATGTTGGCATTTTGAATTTTGGCATTTCAAAACTTCCTTTCGGACCTTCTATGTCTATTTCAGGACTTTTGATATCCACTTCAGGAAGGTTCACATCTCCTTCTATCTTGGGGGCTGACACATCCAAACCACCCTTGATCTTCGGACCCTTCAGGTTAAAGTCTAAATCAGGCATTGACACTTTTGGTCCTGAGATGGATGGAAAATTGAGTTTTGGACCCTTTATTTTTCCACTTGGACTGTCAAGGTCAACTTCAGGTCCTTTTATTTTCAGTTTGGGAGCATCAACATCAATATTGGCTTCAGGGAGCTTCGCATCATTATCAGGGCCCTCTACTTTTGGACCTTTGAATCCAAATGTTGGCATTTTGAATTTTGGCATTTCAAAACTTCCTTTCGGACCTTCTATGTCCATATCAGGACTTTTGATGTCAACTTTAGGAAGGTTCACATCTCCCTCTATCTTGGGTGCAGACACATCCAAATCACCCTTAAACTTTGGACTTTTTAGGTTGAAGTCTACATCAGGCATTGAAATGTTTGGTCCAGAAAAAGATGGAAGTTTGAATTTTGGGCCCTTGATTTTTCCACTAGGACTGTCAAGGTCAACTTCAGGTCCTTTTATTTTCAGTTTGGGAGCATCAACATCAATATTTGCTTCAGGGAGCTTCGCATCAATATCAGGGCCCTCTACCTTTGGACCTTTGAATCCAAATGTTGGCATTTTGAATTTTGGCATTTCAAAACTTCCTTTTGGACCTTCTATGTCCATTTCAGGACTTTTGATGTCAACTTTAGGAAGGTTCACATCTCCCTCTATCTTGGGTGCAGACACATCCAAATCACCCTTAAACTTTGGAGCTTTTAGGTTGAAGTCTACATCAGGCATTGAAATGTTTGGTCCAGAAAGAGATGGAAGTTTGAGTTTTGGGCCCTTGATTTTTCCACTTGGACTGCCAAGTTCAACATCAGGTCCTGTTATGTCCAGTTTGGGAGCCTCAACATCAACACTGGCTTTCGGGAGATTTACATCAATATCTGGGCCCTCTACCTTTGGGCCTTTAAAACCAAATGTTGGCATTTTGAATTTTGGCATTTCAAAACTTCCTTTCGGACCTTCTATGTCTATTTCAGGACTTTTGATATCCACTTCAGGAAGGTTCACATCTCCTTCTATCTTGGGGGCTGACACATCCAAACCACCCTTGATCTTTGGACCCTTCAGGTTAAAGTCTAAATCAGGCATTGACACGTTTGGTCCTGAGATGGATGGAAAATTGAGTTTTGGACCCTTGATTTTTCCACTAGGACTGTCAAGGTCAACTGCAGGTCCTTTTATTTTCAGTTTGGGAGCATCAACATCAATGTTGGCTTCAGGGAGCTTCGCATCAATATCAGGGCCCTCCACCTTTGGACTTTTGAATCCAAATGTTGGCATTTTGAATTTTGGCATTTCAAAACTTCCTTTCGGACCTTCTATGTCCATTTCAGGACTTTTGATGTCAACTTTAGGAAGGTTCACATCTCCCTCTATCTTGGGTGCAGACACATCCAAATCACCCTTAAACTTTGGAGCTTTTAGGTTGAAGTCTACATCAGGCATTGAAATGTTTGGTCCAGAAAGAGATGGAAGTTTGAGTTTTGGGCCCTTGATTTTTCCACTTGGACTGCCAAGTTCAACATCAGGTCCTGTTATGTCCAGTTTGGGAGCCTCAACATCAACACTGGCTTTCGGGAGATTTACATCAATATCTGGGCCCTCTACCTTTGGGCCTTTAAAACCAAATGTTGGCATTTTGAATTTTGGCATTTCAAAACTTCCTTTCGGACCTTCTATGTCTATTTCAGGACTTTTGATATCCACTTCAGGAAGGTTCACATCTCCTTCTATCTTGGGGGCTGACACATCCAAACCACCCTTGATCTTTGGACCCTTCAGGTTAAAGTCTAAATCAGGCATTGACACTTTTGGTCCTGAGATGGATGGAAAATTGAGTTTTGGACCCTTGATTTTTCCACTAGGACTGTCAAGGTCAACTGCAGGTCCTTTTATTTTCAGTTTGGGAGCATCAACATCAATATTGGCTTCAGGGAGCTTCGCATCAATATCAGGGCCCTCCACCTTTGGACCTTTGAATCCAAATGTTGGCATTTTGAATTTTGGCATTTCAAAACTTCCTTTCGGACCTTCTATGTCCATTTCAGGACTTTTGATGTCAACTTTAGGAAGGTTCACATCTCCCTCTATCTTGGGTGCAGACACATCCAAATCACCCTTAAACTTTGGACCTTTTAGGTTGAAGTCTACATCAGGCATTGAAATGTTTGGTCCAGAAAGAGATGGAAGTTTGAGTTTTGGGCCCTTGATTTTTCCACTTGGACTGCCAAGTTCAACATCAGGTCCTGTTATGTCCAGTTTGGGAGCCTCAACTTCAACACTGGCTTTTGGGAGATTTACATCAATATCTGGGCCCTCTACCTTTGGGCCTTTAAAACCAAATGTTGGCATTTTGAATTTTGGCATTTCAAAACTTCCTTTCGGACCTTCTATGTCTATTTCAGGACTTTTGATATCCACTTCAGGAAGGTTCACATCTCCTTCTATCTTGGGGGCTGACACATCCAAACCACCCTTGATCTTTGGACCCTTCAGGTTAAAGTCTAAATCAGGCATTGACACTTTTGGTCCTGAGATGGATGGAAAATTGAGTTTTGGACCCTTGATTTTTCCACTAGGACTGTCAAGGTCAACTTCAGGTCCTTTTATTTTCAGTTTGGGAGCATCAACATCAATATTGGCTTCAGGGAGCTTTGCATCAATATCAGGGCCCTCCACCTTTGGACCTTTGAATCCAAATGTTGGCATTTTGAATTTTGGCATTTCAAAACTTCCTTTCGGACCTTCTATGTCCATATCAGGACTTTTGATGTCAACTTTAGGAAGGTTCACATCTCCCTCTATCTTGGTTGCAGACACATCCAAATCACCCTTAAACTTTGGACCTTTTAGGTTGAAGTCTACATCAGGCATTGAAATGTTTGGTCCAGAAAGAGATGGAAGTTTGAGTTTTGGGCCCTTGATTTTTCCACTTGGACTACCAAGTTCAACATCAGGTCCTGTTATGTCCAGTTTGGGAGCCTCAACATCAACACTGGCTTTCGGTAGATTTACATCAATATCTGGGCCCTCTACCTTTGGGCCTTTAAAACCAAATGTTGGCATTTTGAATTTTGGCATTTCAAAACTTCCTTTCGGTCCTTCTATGTCTATTTCAGGACTTTTGATATCCACTTCAGGAAGGTTCACATCTCCTTCTATCTTGGGGGCTGACACATCCAAACCACCCTTGATCTTTGGACCCTTCAGGTTAAAGTCTAAATCAGGCATTGACACTTTTGGTCCTGAGATGGATGGAAAATTGAGTTTTGGACCCTTGATTTTTCCACTAGGACTGTCAAGGTCAACTTCAGGTCCTTTTATTTTCAGTTTGGGAGCATCAACATCAATATTGGCTTCAGGGAGCTTTGCATCAATATCAGGGCCCTCTACCTTTGGACCTTTGAATCCAAATGTTGGCATTTTGAATTTTGGCATTTCAAAACTTCCTTTCGGACCTTCTATGTCCATTTCAGGACTTTTGATGTCAACTTTAGGAAGGTTCACATCTCCCTCTATGTTAGGTGCAGTCGCATCCACATCACCCTCAATCTTTGGACTTTTTAGGTTAAAGTCAACACCAGGCATCGAGATTTTAGGTCCGGTAATCGATGGAAGATTGAATTTTCCACCTGCACTTGCATCAGCTTCTGGGCCTTTGATATCCACTTTTGGAGCTTTAACATCAATGTCAGTTTTGGGACGTTTCACATCAACCTGAGGACTCTGCACCTTGGAGCCTTTGAAGCCAAACTTAGGCATCTTAAATTTTGGAACTTTAACTTTTGGAGCTTTAACTTTAAAGCCTTTAGCCTCAATGTCTGGTGTGCTGATTTCTCCTTCCATTCTTGGACCTGTAATGCCTCCTTCCAACTTTGGTTCCTTTATGTTAACTTCAGCTTTAGGAAGACTTAAATCAACATCTGGACCTTCCAATTTTGGCGCTTTAATGTCAAATGAGGGCATTTTAACTTTGGGCATTTTGAATCCTGTTTGTGCATCAATGTTGATGTCCGGTACTGCAACATCAATCTCTGGGCCACTGATTTCTCCTTTGATCTTTGGAACAGAAATGTTTCCTTTCATTTTTGGTGTCTTCATGTCAACCTCAGCTTTTGGAAGACTAAAATCTACATCTGGACCTTCCAGTTTTGGACTTTTGATGCCAAAGGAAGGCTTTTTGACTTTGGGCATTTTAAATCCTCCCTTTGAGCCGCCAATGTTAATATCTGGTACTTCAACATCAACATCGGGTGCACTGATTTCTCCTTTGATCTTTGGAACCGAAATATCTCCCTCCAACTTGGGTGCTTTTACATCAATTTCGGCCTTTGGTAGACTTATATCAACATCTGGACCTTCCATTTTCGGTACTTTGATGTCAAATGAAGGCATTTTGACTTTCGGCATCTTAAATCCTCCTTTTGAGCCTTCGATGTTAATATCTGGTGCTTTAACATCAATCTCTGGGGCACTGACTTCTCCTTTGATCTTTGGAATTGAAATGTCTCCTTCCAATTTAGGTGCTTTTATGTCAACACCAGCTTTTGGAGGAGTAACATCAATATCTGGACCTTTAAAGCCAAAGGTAGGCATTTTGACTTTTGGCATTTTAAATCCTCCTTTTGAGCCTTCGATGTTAACATCTGGTACTTCAACATCAACTTTGGGTGCGCTGATTCCTCCTTTGATCTTTGGAACTGAAATATCTCCCTCGAACTTGGGAGCTTTTATGTCAATTTCGGCTTTTGGAAGACTGAAGTCAACATCTGGACCTTCCATTTTTGGTAAATTGATGTCAAATGAAGGCATTTTGACTTTCGGCATTTTAAATCCTCCTTTTGAGCCTTCGATGTTAATATCTGGTGCTTTAACATCAATCTCTGGGGCACTGATTTCTCCTTTGATCTCTGGAATTGAAATGTCTCCTTCCAATTTAGGTGCTTTTATGTCAACACCAGCTTTTGGAGGAGTAACATCAATATCTGGACCTTTAAAGCCAAAGGTAGGCATTTTGACTTTTGGCATTTTAAATCCTCCTTTTGAGCCTTCGATGTTAACATCTGGTACTTCAACATCAACTTTCGGTGCACTGATTTCTCCTTTGATATTTGGAACTGAAATATCTCCCTCGAACTTGGGAGCTTTCACGTCAAATTCGGCTTTTGGAAGACTGAAGTCAACATCTGGACCTTCCATTTTTGGTAAATTGATGTCAAAGGAAGGCATTTTGACTTTCGGCATTTTAAATCCTCCTTTTGAGCCTTCGATGTTAATATCTGGTGCTTTAACATCAATCTCTGGGGCACTGATTTCTCCTTTGATCTTTGGAATTGCAATGTCTCCTTCCAACTTAGGTGCTTTTATGTCAACACCAGCTTTTGGAGAAGTAATATCAATATCTGCACCTTCAACTTTTGGACCTTTGATGCTGAAGGAAGGCATTTTGACTTTTGGCATTTTAAATCCTCCTTTTGAGCCTTCGATGTTCATATCTGGTGCTTCAACATCAACTTTGGGTGCACCGATTCCTCCTTTGATCTTTGGAACTGAAATATCTCCCTCGAACTTAGGAGCTTTTACGTCAAATTCGGCTTTTGGAAGATTAATGTCAACATCTGGACCTTCCATTTTTGGTAAATTGATGTCAAATGAAGGCATTTTGACTTTCGGCATTTTAAATCCTCCTTTTGAGCCTTCGATGTTAATATCTGGTGCTTTAACATCAATCTCTGGGGCACTGATTTCTCCTTTGATCTTTGGAATTGAAATGTCTCCTTCCAATTTAGGTGCTTTTATGTCAACACCAGCTTTTGGAGGAGTAACATCAATATCTGGACCTTTAAAGCCAAAGGTAGGCATTTTGACTTTCGGCATTTTAAATCCTCCTTTTGAGCCTTCGATGTTAACATCTGGTACTTCAACATCAACTTTCGGTGCACTGATTTCTCCTTTGATCTTTGGAACTGAAATATCTCCCTCGAACTTGGGAGCTTTCACGTCAAATTCGGCTTTTGGAAGACTGAAGTCAACATCTGGACCTTCCATTTTTGGTAAATTGATGTCAAAGGAAGGCATTTTGACTTTCGGCATTTTAAATCCTCCTTTTGAGCCTTCGATGTTAATATCTGGTGCTTTAACATCAATCTCTGGGGCACTGATTTCTCCTTTGATCTTTGGAATTGCAATGTCTCCTTCCAACTTAGGTGCTTTTATGTCAACACCAGCTTTTGGAGGAGTAACATCAATATCTGGACCTTTAAAGCCAAAGGTAGGCATTTTGACTTTTGGCATTTTAAATCCTCCTTTTGAGCCTTCGATGTTAAGATCTGGTACTTCAACATCAACTTTGGGTGCACTGATTCCTCCTTTGATCTTTGGAACTGAAATATCTCCCTCGAACTTGGGAGCTTTTACGTCAATTTCGGCTTTTGGAAGACTAATGTCAAAATCTGGACCTTCCATTTTTGGTAAATTGATGTCAAATGAAGGCATTTTGACTTTCGGCATTTTAAATCCTCCTTTTGAGCCTTCGATGTTAATATCTGGTGCTTTAACATCAATCTCTGGGGCACTGATTTCTCCTTTGATCTTTGGAATTGAAATGTCTCCTTCCAATTTAGGTGCTTTTATGTCAACACCAGCTTTTGGAGGAGTAACATCAATATCTGGACCTTTAAAGCCAAAGGTAGGCATTTTGACTTTTGGCATTTTAAATCCTCCTTTTGAGCCTTCGATGTTTACATCTGGTACTTCAACATCAACTTTGGGTGCACTGATTTCTCCTTTGATCTTTGGAACTGAAATATCTCCCTCGAACTTGGGAGCTTTCACGTCAAATTCGGCTTTTGGAAGACTGAAGTCAACATCTGGACCTTCCATTTTTGGTAAATTGATGTCAAAGGAAGGCATTTTGACTTTTGGCATTTTAAATCCTCCTTTTGAGCCTTCGATGTTAATATCTGGTGCTTTAACATCAATCTCTGGGGCACTGATTTCCCCCTTGATCTTTGGAATTGCAATGTCTCCTTCCAATTTAGGTGCTTTTATGTCAACACCAGCTTTTGGAGGAGTAACATCAATATCTGGACCTTTAAAGCCAAAGGTAGGCATTTTGACTTTCGGCATTTTAAATCCTCCTTTTGAGCCTTCGATGTTCATATCTGGTGCTTCAACATCAACTTTGGGTGCACTGATTCCTCCTTTGATCTTTGGAACTGAAATATCTCCCTCGAACTTGGGAGCTTTTACGTCAATTTCGGCTTTTGGAAGACTAATGTCAACATCTGGACCTTCCATTTTTGGTAAATTGATGTCAAATGAAGGCATTTTGACTTTCGGCATTTTAAATCCTCCTTTTGAGCCTTCGATGTTAATATCTGGTGCTTTAACATCAATCTCTGGGGCACTGATTTCTCCTTTGATCTTTGGAATTGAAATGTCTCCTTCCAATTTAGGTGCTTTTATGTCAACACCAGCTTTTGGAGGAGTAACATCAATATCTGGACCTTTAAAGCCAAAGGTAGGCATTTTGACTTTTGGCATTTTAAATCCTCCTTTTGAGCCTTCGATGTTAACATCTGGTACTTCAACATCAACTTTGGGTGCACTGATTTCTCCTTTGATCTTTGGAACTGAAATATCTCCCTCGAACTTGGGAGCTTTCACGTCAAATTCGGCTTTTGGAAGACTGAAGTCAACATCTGGACCTTCCATTTTTGGTAAATTGATGTCAAAGGAAGGCATTTTGACTTTTGGCATTTTAAATCCTCCTTTTGAGCCTTCGATGTTAATATCTGGTGCTTTAACATCAATCTCTGGGGCACTGATTTCCCCCTTGATCTTTGGAATTGCAATGTCTCCTTCCAATTTAGGTGCTTTTATGTCAACACCAGCTTTTGGAGGAGTAACATCAATATCTGGACCTTTAAAGCCAAAGGTAGGCATTTTGACTTTCGGCATTTTAAATCCTCCTTTTGAGCCTTCGATGTTCATATCTGGTGCTTCAACATCAACTTTGGGTGCACTGATTCCTCCTTTGATCTTTGGAACTGAAATATCTCCCTCGAACTTGGGAGCTTTTACGTCAATTTCGGCTTTTGGAAGACTAATGTCAACATCTGGACCTTCCATTTTTGGTAAATTGATGTCAAAGGAAGGCATTTTGACTTTTGGCATTTTAAATCCTCCTTTTGAGCCTTCGATGTTAATATCTGGTGCTTTAACATCAATCTCTGGGGCACTGATTTCCCCCTTGATCTTTGGAATTGCAATGTCTCCTTCCAATTTAGGTGCTTTTATGTCAACACCAGCTTTTGGAGGAGTAACATCAATATCTGGACCTTTAAAGCCAAAGGTAGGCATTTTGACTTTCGGCATTTTAAATCCTCCTTTTGAGCCTTCGATGTTCATATCTGGTGCTTCAACATCAACTTTGGGTGCACTGATTCCTCCTTTGATCTTTGGAACTGAAATATCTCCCTCGAACTTGGGAGCTTTTACGTCAATTTCGGCTTTTGGAAGACTAATGTCAACATCTGGACCTTCCATTTTTGGTAAATTGATGTCAAAGGAAGGCATTTTGACTTTTGGCATTTTAAATCCTCCTTTTGAGCCTTCGATGTTAATATCTGGTGCTTTAACATCAATCTCTGGGGCACTGATTTCCCCCTTGATCTTTGGAATTGCAATGTCTCCTTCCAATTTAGGTGCTTTTATGTCAACACCAGCTTTTGGAGGAGTAACATCAATATCTGGACCTTTAAAGCCAAAGGTAGGCATTTTGACTTTCGGCATTTTAAATCCTCCTTTTGAGCCTTCGATGTTCATATCTGGTGCTTCAACATCAACTTTGGGTGCACTGATTCCTCCTTTGATCTTTGGAACTGAAATATCTCCCTCGAACTTGGGAGCTTTTACGTCAATTTCGGCTTTTGGAAGACTAATGTCAACATCTGGACCTTCCATTTTTGGTAAATTGATGTCAAATGAAGGCATTTTGACTTTCGGCATTTTAAATCCTCCTTTTGAGCCTTCGATGTTAATATCTGGTGCTTTAACATCAATCTCTGGGGCACTGATTTCCCCCTTGATCTTTGGAATTGCAATGTCTCCTTCCAATTTAGGTGCTTTTATGTCAACACCAGCTTTTGGAGGAGTAACATCAATATCTGGACCTTTAAAGCCAAAGGTAGGCATTTTGACTTTTGGCATTTTAAATCCTCCTTTTGAGCCTTCGATGTTCATATCTGGTGCTTCAACATCAACTTTGGGTGCACTGATATCTCCTTTGATCTTTGGAACCGAAATATCCCCCTCCAATTTGGGTGCTTTCACGTCAATTTCGGCTTTTGGAAGATTAATGTCAACATCTGGACCGTCCATTTTTTGACCTTTGATACTGAAGGTAGGCATTTTGACTTTCGGCATTTTAAATCCTCCTTTTGAACCTTCAATGTTAATATCTGGTACTTCAACATCAACTTTGGGTGCACTGATTTCTCCTTTCATTGTTGGAACTGAAATATCGCCCTCGAACTTGGGAGCTTTTACGTCAATTTCGGATTTTGGAAGACTTATGTCAACATCTGGACCTTCCATTTTCGGTACTTTGATGTCAAAGGAAGGCATTTTGACTTTTGGCATTTTAAATCCTCCTTTTGAGCCTTCGATGTTAATATCTGGTGCTTTAACATCAATCTCTGGGGCACTGATTTCCCCCTCGATCTTTGGAATTGCAATGTCTCCTTCCAATTTAGGTGCTTTTATGTCAACACCAGCTTTTGGAGGAGTAACATCAATATCTGGACCTTTAAAGCCAAAGGTAGGCATTTTGACTTTCGGCATTTTAAATCCTCCTTTTGAGCCTTCGATGTTCATATCTGGTGCTTCAACATCAACTTTGGGTGCACTGATTCCTCCTTTGATCTTTGGAACTGAAATATCTCCCTCGAACTTGGGAGCTTTTACGTCAATTTCGGCTTTTGGAAGACTAATGTCAACATCTGGACCTTCCATTTTTTTACCTTTGATGTCAAATGAAGGCATTTTGACTTTCGGCATTTTAAATCCTCCTTTTGAGCCTTCGATGTTAATATCTGGTCCTTCAACATCAACTTTAGGTGCACTGATTCCTCTGATCTTTGGACTCGAAATATCACCCTCCCATTTGGGTCCTTTTACGTCAAATTCGGCTTTTGGAAGACTAATGTCAACATCTGGACCTTCCATTTTCAGTACTTTGATGTCATATGAAGGCATTTTGACTTTCGGCATTTTAAATCCTCCTTTTGAGCCTTCGATGTTCATATCTGGTGCTTCAACATCAACTTTAGGTGCACTGATTTCTCCTTTGATCTTTGGACCCGAAATATCACCCTCCCATTTGGGTCCTTTTACGTCAATTTCGGCTTTTGGAAGACTAACGTCAACATCTGGACCGTCCATTTTTTGACCTTTGATACTGAAGGTAGGCATTTTGACTTTCGGCATTTTAAATCCTCCTTTTGAGCCTTCGACATTAATATCTGGTCCTTCAACATCAACTTTTGGTGCACTGATTTCTCCTTTGATCTTTGGACCCGAAATATCCCCCTCCAATTTGGGTCCTTTCACGTCAATTTTGGCTTTTGGAAGACTAACGTCAACATCTGGACCTTCCATTTTTTGACCTTTGATGTCAAATGAAGGCATTTTGACTTTCGGCATTTTAAATCCTCCTTTTGAGCCTTCGATGTTCATATCTGGTGCTTCAACATCAACTTTAGGTGCACTGATTTCTCCTTTGATCTTAGGACCCGAAATATCACCCTCCCATTCGAGTCCTTTCACGTCAATTTCGGCTTTTGGAAGACTAATGTCAACATCTGGACCGTCCATTTTTTGACCTTTGATACTGAAGGTTGGCATTTTGACTTTCGGCATTTTAAATCCTCCTTTTGAGCCTTCGATGTTCATATCTGGTGCTTCAACATCAACTTTAGGTGCACTGATTTCTCCTTTGATCTTTGGACCCGAAATATCACCCTCCAATTTGGGTCCTTTTACGTCAATTTCGGCTTTTGGAAGACTAACGTCAACATCTGGACCTTCCATTTTTTGACCTTTGATGTCAAATGAAGGTATTTTGACTTTCGGCATTTTAAATACTCCTTTTGAGCCTTCGATATTAATATCTGGTCCTTCAACATCAACTTTGGGTGCACTGATTTCTCCTTTGATCTTTGGACCCGAAATATCACCCTCCCATTTGGGTCCTTTTACGTCAATTTCGGATTTTGAAAGACTCATGTCAACATCTGGACCTTCCATTTTCGGTACTTTGATGTCAAATGAAGGCATTTTGACTTTCGGCATTTTAAATCCTCCTTTTGAGCCTTCGATGTTCATATCTGGTGCTTCAACATCAACTTTAGGTGCACTGATTTCTCCTTTGATCTTTGGACCCGAAATATCCCCCTCCAATTTGGGTCCTTTCACGTCAATTTTGGCTTTTTGAAGACTAACGTCAACATCTGGACCTTCCATTTTTTGACCTTTGATGTCAAATGAAGGCATTTTGACTTTCGGCATTTTAAATCCTCCTTTTGAGCCTTCGATGTTCATATCTGGTGCTTCAACATCAACTTTACGTGCACTGATATCTCCTTTGGTCTTTGGACCCGAAATATCACCCTCCCATTTGGGTCCTTTTACGTCGATTTCGGCTTTTGGAAGACTAATGTCAACATCTGGATCGTCCATTTTTTGACCTTTGATACTGAAGGTAGGCATTTTGACTTTCGGCATTTTAAATCCTCCTTTTGAGCCTTCGACATTAATATCTGGTCCTTCAACATCAACTTTAGGTGCACTGATTTCTCCTTTGATCTTTGGACCCGAAATATCCCCCTCCAATTTGGGTCCTTTCACGTCAATTTTGGCTTTTTGAAGACTAACGTCAACATCTGGACCTTCCATTTTTTGACCTTTGATGTCAAATGAAGGCATTTTGACTTTTGGCATTTTAAATCCTCCTTTTGAGCCTTCGATGTTCATATCTGGTGCTTCAACATCAACTTTAGGTGCACTGATATCTCCTTTGGTCTTTGGACCCGAAATATCACCCTCCCATTTGGGTCCTTTTACGTCAATTTCGGCTTTTGGAAGACTAACGTCAACATCTGGACCTTCCATTTTTTGACCTTTGATGTCAAATGAAGGCATTTTGACTTTTGGCATTTTAAATCCTCCTTTTGAGCGTTCGATGTTAATATCTGGTCCTTCAACATCAACTTTAGGTGCACTGATTCCTCCTTTGATCTTTGGAACCGAAATATCCCCCTCCACGTCAATTTCGGCTTTTGGAAGACTTGTGTCAACGTTTGCACCTTCCATTTTTTGGCCTTTGATGCCAATGGTAGGCATTTTGACTTTCGGCATTTTCAATCCTGCTTTTGAGCCTCCGATATTAACATCTGGTACTTCAACATCAACTTTGGGTGCACTGATTTCTCCTTTGATCTTTTGACCCAAAATATCCCCCTTCAATTTGGGTAGTTTTACGTCAATTTCGGCTTTTGGAAGACTTGTGTCAACATCTGCACCTTCCATTTTTTGACCTTTGATGCCAATGGTAGGCATTTTGACTTTTGGCATTTTAAATCCTCCTTTTGAGCCTTCGATGTTGATATCTGGTGCTTCAACATCAACCTCGGGTGCAATGATTTCTCCTTTGATCTTTGGAATTGAAATATCAGCGTTTTCCATCTTCTGTACGTTTATGCCAACTTCAGCTTTTTGAAGACTTAAATCAACATCTTGACCTCCCATTTTGGGCACTGTGATGCCAAATGATGGTATTTTCCCTTTTGGCATTTTAAAATCTCCTTTAGCGCCATCAGTGTGTATATCTGGTACTCCAACATTTAGGGAACTGAATTCACCTTTGTTTCTTTGAATTGACACATCAACATCTCCTTCCAACTGGGGACCTTTTTGTTTCATGTCCAAATCTGCTCTTTCTGGACCCTTACTGGATGATATATTATATTTTGTTACCTTCAATGTTCTGCCAGGTCCTTCAAAAGTAGCAGCGGGAAGATTAACATCAACCTTTTGTGTCTCAAATTGTACATCCTTGACGTCAAATGAAGACAATTTCATTCTGGGCTGTTCTATTTCACCTTGTCCTTTAATATCAAATGATTTTCCCTTTATGTTATCTTCCTGAGCAGCCTTTGGAAGGTCAACTTTCACATCTAGACCTTCCAATTTTGAACCTTTAACATCAAATGTGGACATTTTGACTTTTGGCATTGCAAATCCTGCTTTTGTGCCATCACTCATGGCATCTGTTCCCTCAAGTTCAACCTCCTTAACTTTGAATTCACCTTTCATTTCTGTGCCTGAAATATTTATGTCTCCTTTCAACTTGGGTGATTTTAAGTCAACCTCAGCTTTTGGAAGACTTATATCAACATCTGAGCCCTCCAACTTATGACCTTTGATGCCAAATGAAGGCGTTTTCAAATCAGCTTTCATTTTTGGAATTGATATATCCACGTCTCCTTCCATGTTAGGACCTTTTAGGTTCATCTCCAAATCTGGTGTTTTGGTACCAGTAATGGAAGGTAAACTTACTTTTGGTCCTTTAACTTTTCCATCAGGTCCAATTTCAACACCACCTTTTTGAAGATTTATATCAATGTTTTTCTCTATTTTTGGACCCTTTATGTCATAAGAGGACATTGTGATTTTGGTCATTTCACTTCCTCCTTTTGGTCCCTTCATATCAATAGTTGGTCTCTCAGTGTCAGCTTTATGTACCTTTGAGTCTAAATTTGTCTTTGAAAGTTCAACATTCACATCACCATCCCATTTTGAACCTTTGATTCCAAAAGAAGAAACGTTTATTTTTTGCATTTTAAATCCTGCCTTTTCACCATCATTGTTGACATCTGATGCAATATCACCCTCCGCGACCCGGATTTCACTTTTATTTGTTGTAACTGAAATATTAGCATCTTTCATGTGGCCTTTCAGATGTGTGCCTGTAAGTTTCCCATTGAGTCCTTCAACATTGGGAATGGTCACATTAGCCGTAGCTGTTTTCAAGTCAACTCCTGCTTTTTGAAGAGTTAAATCAACATCAGAAACGTCTGTTTTAGGACTCTTGATATTAGAAGAAGTCATTTGTTTTGTTCCAATTTCAACTTTTTGCCTTTTAATGTCAACTGATGGTCCTTTAAATTCTATACTAGATGTTTCGATATTTCTTTCAATGTCATCTTTTAATTTTGGACCTTTCATGGCAATATCTATATTTTTCTTTGAGAAGCTTGACGGAGTAATTGATGGCATTTTAAGTGTTGCGTCACGTTTTTCTTTGTCAGCATCTGATATTTTAACATCAACATCTGGACATCTAATATTTAGATCAGTATTTGGAATATCTGAATCAACATCTGGGCCTTTCCCTTTTTGGTTTTTGATGGCAAATGTGGACATTTTTACTGTTGATATTTTATCTCCCTGTCCTTTACTAGTTTCCTTATCACTTATTGAAGGTTTCATGGCTATTGTTGACAAGTGTATATTTTGTTCTCCATGTAAACTTAACTCTGGACTCCTTGCTTCAGCGTCAGATATGCTAACTGCATCACCCATTAAACCAACATCAGGAAAAGTTCCTTTTACTTGCTGCTTTGCTATTCTAATTCGACTCACATCTGTCATCTTGTCTGTGTCAGTTTCAACATTTGTCCTGTTTGTTTTGCCCTTTTCTTGTGTCGCTATCTGTATTTTCCCAGGGACAGACATACTGATGGACCCTCCATTCTCACCAACAGAAATTACATTTTCACTTCTCAATCTTTCTATTTTGACAACCCTACTACCAGTGTTTGTACCATCACTTAGCGTCATGTTTGTTTTTGTCTGTGTGTCCCCATCCTCTAGATTTCCACTCCCACTGTGCCCTAGTTCAAATGATGGAGCTGTACAACTTGCTGCGTCTCCC
The DNA here is from genome assembly GCF_951799975.1 of Gobius niger. Classification (NCBI taxonomy): domain Eukaryota; kingdom Metazoa; phylum Chordata; class Actinopteri; order Gobiiformes; family Gobiidae; genus Gobius; species Gobius niger. The sequence goes on along the minus strand of NC_136856.1, from coordinate 18,687,300 downwards.
TGTCTTAGAGTACTTCTTGTGTAAACACCACCAGTGCCCCATCTAGTATCGCCTGAACTAATTTGTGGGACAGTGTAGGAAATCCTCATATCTCCGTCATCTGTTTTACCTGCAAGGTTGTCATGTGGTATTGTGATTTGGGAAGAAGCATCTTCTGAATCTGGTCTTAGCCCTTTGTGCTCAGAGCTTGAAAGTTCATGCTCACTTATACCAGGAGGGAAATCCACAGTGTAGGTAGTAATGCGGCGGGTGACTGTTGTAATTGTGCTTCCATCGCTACTTGTGCTGCTGTGCCTCTCTGTCCGTACGTCAACTCCTTCAGCTAAATCTTCAGACTTCAGCCTTGGTTTGATCTTTTTTGTGTATATTCGCTTGTAGTCCTCATCATCACCGCTCTGTTTGGACATATAAAATAAAACTTTTTTTTATATTCTGTAATTTGCTAATGTACAACACACTTTTTTATTTTGATAACTTACAAGGAGAATGTCAGGACTTGTAGCTCCAAAGCGTGGACTCCCCTCCCATGTCAAAGTGCCCATTGGTGACCGACACGGTGATCTCAATGGTGAGCAAAGAGGGGATTTGTCCTTGTTTTGTAATTTCAGACCAACTTTATGTCGATTCAGTGTTTTCAGTAAGTCTGCTGTCTCTTCTGAGCTCATGTTCTCGAAGTAGATCGTAGCACCAACAACCTGATCACCTTTGGAATAAAATAAAATGAATTATTAGAAAGAAGGTAAAATTCACAAAACTCTTTATTGATAAGATAACTGACAAACTGTATTCTTACCTTCGTAAACCCTTCCGGATCGTGCTGCCGGTGACTCTCCTTTAACTTCCTTGACAAGAAGTTCACCTTGAGTTGTTTGTTCAAGGGTCAGACCAGTTTTATCCGGACCCTCCCAGTCCGGAAACAATACTTCTCTGGTGTCTTCGTCGTCTGCCATCTGCAAGAATTTGATTATCTTTGTTAATAAAAATTAAGCACGATGAGAGAGAGAGAGAGAGAGAGAGAGAGAGAGAGAGAGAGAGAGAGACAGTTAGAGAGAGAGAGAGAGTTAGAGAGAGAGAGAATTAATACCTTTTCTTGTCTTTTGTTTTTCTTTGACTTGAGTGTGCTTAAAAGTCAGCCTTGGTTTCACTACAAACACAACAAAATCAAGTTATAGCCTTGTTTCATGCAGGGAACAACATTAAACACTAGGTGGAGCTCAAACCAACAGCTGTGGCATCCAAACACCACAACTTATCAGTGTTTTGGAAATTGAGTTGTGTCTATAGCCATCCCATAGCCTAAAGAAAACCACTGCGATCTCCGGTGTTTATGCAAGTAAGAATGTGCCTATTTGTACTTACATTATCTTTGTTAATGCAGAATTTGGTATAGGTATTATAAATATTTCATCATTAGGAATTGCTTAAAACTCTCAATATGTAGAATGAAGTAGCATTTTAGAACAATCACTGTATTTAGACTCAAATCAAATTACAATTTTTTGTTGTTGTTGTTGTTGTTGTTGTTGTTGTTGTTGTTGTTGTTGTTGTTGTTGTTGTTGGTTTGCTCCTTTGCCCGTAAGAACAAGTGAGACTGATGCTCGATTGACAGAGCTCTGCTAAGTGATAAGACTCTGCAGCATGGAAGGGGATGAAGAGCAGGACGAGATATTTAGCAAATTGGTTTTGCCATGAGGTAACTCTCTACGATGACACCAATATACCCGAATATACCCGAACCTCTAGGCTGTCAGCCATAATGCTGGGCCAGCGGGAGCTTTAATCTTAATACATGTATGTAAACCACAGGTCACTCTCCATGGGTTTTAGAATTTGCTTAACGTGCTTGCCTCTGTGAAATTTTGTCTCCATTGTATATCCCATTCCCATTTCTGTCTTTCCCTTCAGGGTCACAATACGCTGATAACCTCTTCTTCTCACAACTCTACAGTCTGTCCGAGGGAATAAATTGCCTACAGCTGTCAACCAAAAACACTTAAAGCAGCATGAGCTTGGTTGGTTTCTCACAGAGTTGTTCATAAAAGTGAGGGGCAAGGGTGGGGTGGGGAGACCTTCATGCAGAACAGGTGGTCAAAACAACAAAGGGGGGAGGGAAAGGGGCAGACTAGCATCGTGTTTCGTCAAGGCAGACCTTTCACAGCTCACAGACAATGTTGCGGTTTTCCAGGTTCATAAGACATTGCCGCATTCAGACACAAAATTGTGAGTTAACAACATGAAGGATTGTTATGACACTTGATAAGGACAATATAAAACTTTTGAAACCTACCTTGGATTGCTCAAGCAGTGCCAAGGCGTTTCTTCTGAAAGTTTGCGTCTTGAGTTCTTGACTTCTGGAAGGAAAGAAAAAGTAGCCATAAGATTTTGCATTGAATTCAGAGTTCAGAGACACCACACTGCCACCATACTTGACTCAAACGCAAGCCTCTATCTTCTGTATCATGACACATCACTGTCTGATAACTGGGCAATAATTAACTCTCAGACAATGGTGGGATTGACCATGCCCAGTAATTATTCTACAGCTGTCATTGAAGTACATAAATCCACTCATACTCATAAGTTTGTTGGCTCTGTGAAGTGCTACACATACATGTTCTTCACAAGTTGTGTGATATACATGTCCTATAACTCTTGACATCGAACAAAATAAGAGAAATGTGCCTTACAGCAACATTTTCAGTTGACGTATGAGACATTTAAAGAAAAAGTGAGTGACTAAAGACTTCATCAGCCACATAAGCACGGGTAAGGGGTTTTGTTTGTGCATGACATACAACAGCTGTGTACACTTTCACCACCATATACCTGAGCTGGTTGCAAAGCAGTATTAATCAAAATGGCATGTAGTGTAATTGAGCTAAGGGATGAATGACAGGCAGACAAGACACGCCTGTGATGTAGAATTTGTATGTTAAAAGCATTCAGCAGTGTCATTTTATTAACAAAAATTCTCTTTAAATATATTACATTCATTTCAATTGCGTAGCTCTGTGTGAACATAGTATTAGCATAAAGGTTTGGAATATTGTTGAATATTGGTTTTATTTACAAAATATCCTTTTTGTATTGTTTATGCATTTAAAATGTATGCTAACAAAGACACATCGCACCCTAATAATAACAAAACACAGCCGAGCATGAGGAGGAACGTGGTCTCCATTACTGCAAATGAAAACACATGCCATGGTGGAGTAGAAATACCACAACACTCTCCATGAGGCAGATCACATCTCGAGGTCTTTCAGCTTTGCTTGCACAGGAGCAGCACAGTGATGGCCCCACCCAGGCCCCGAGTCACACACATTCCTTGATAGAGCCGTCAGGCCAGCTGGATTGGAGCCCAGCCTCTCCCCACAGTGACTAACTCAAAAGAAATGTCCTCTTTCTCTATTCTTTGCCTCCCTTTCTGCGCCCTGCCTGACTGCCTACCCCACACAGCCATGCAGGCAGCCCACCACAAGCCTGAGCTTCAGGTTATGCTCAAATAAACAACAACCTCACAGTCAGGAATAAATGCAAATAAGTCATATGGCATTCACAACTTGCAACATGCATCTTTCATTTCACTTCAAGCATCTATTTCCAGACGAATTCACACATGTGCACGTGTGAATTCACACATGTGCATGTGTGAATTCGGCTTAAGTCTCCATCTACACACAGAGTTGATGCAACGCTCCCCCACTGTCATGTTTATTGTTCCATGTGCCTGAAGTGTTCACTGTAGCAACACACACTAAGAAACATGAGCCAATCATTGTTGAATGGAGAAAACATAGCACTGTGACACTTATTACTGCCTTAACAGGAAAGCAGTGGTAAGTGCTCTGACTTGATTATAACACATGAAAGACCGCAGTAAAAAATAATATATCAGGAGTGACTGGTCAGATAAGCTGCAAACTGCAAAACACACGCTTCTCTGTTTATCTCAGTTCAGTCAAGTGAAAGACATGATTCAACAAAGATAGGGTGGGTATATCTGACAATGGGGTTCGTTATAGTTCTTTCTGTTTCTGTTTTGTTTTTTAATACCAGTACTTAAAGTCAGTAGAATAAAATAAAAACACTTCTTTGATTGCAGATATTTTCATAGTTGAAAAATACCTACATAAAAAATACAGGTGTCTTTACTGTGATCAGCTCACTTCTCCTCAGACCTGACAGTTATGTTCCTGGGAGCGGGGATGTCTCTCGCTCGTCTCCATGGAGATGCTGAATAAAGGCAGCTAAATATGACACAGATAGGTTTGGTCCTCATCCAAGTACATTCTTTGATTACCCACTTCACTGTGTCTGCTGTGTGCACTGAGTCGATCTCGTCACAAGGAACATGTTTTGTTTTGCTGGCAACAGTAGAGTCCAAAATGTTATGCAGTATGTCTTTAACCCCTTAACCCCCGCCTGAACCGAGTACATCCCCTCCAGTTTGGCTTTACCAAAATCCAAAAGGTTTTTTAAGGAAAAGTGTCCAAAAATGAGACCAAAACGTAGAACAGGAAAAGGGAACAAAAAGTGACCAAAATAAGGATGAAAATGCAACAAGAGCGACAAAAACGTGACAAACCCAACAAAAAAAGTGATGGTGAAAAAAAGTTTCAAAAGTGACAATGGGAAATATGCACATTCCTATAGACTGTGAGCTTTTAGATTTGGGTAAAGCTGAACTGGAGAAAATGCACTTGCTTAAGGCGTGGGTTAAGAAGTTAAACAATACCAGCTTTTTGATAGCGGTACTTATACTCTATATACTTATATAAGTGCAACAGAAAAACAACGCTGGCACAAAGCAGCATCACATGATCCAAAGGCATGCTGGGTCATCGGGAGAGTCGGTGGGCCGCGGTACTTTTGGGCCGCCAGAAAACAAAAATCTATTAATAATGGACTCTCACAGCTATTACAGGCCCAAAGGCTTTAACTGCGCTGCAGCAGGGACCTGGGCTACAGTTTTAGACATAAATGATGTGACACAAATGTCAATCAAATAATGACTGAGGTGTAGAAATCAGAAATAAATTGTGCTGAAGCAGGGAGAGGCCATAGGACACTGAGGTGACGCAGAGTGTTAAGTTGAACACCCCTGCGAGTTAGTTTAAGTTGGTGCAGTCCAGTGGAGATAACTCGTGAGACTAAGTGGACACAAAACAGCAGGTGAGGCAAAAAAAAAAGAAAATGAAAGGCAGTTGTGATCAATGTATAAAAAGTGCCTTAAAAATATATTTTTCATTGGTATAATTCAAAGCTAGCGGCCTATGTGAAAAGAGAGAGAACCGACATGTGGGCTGGTTTAAAAAATAAAAGTCCCCGGCCAAAGTGATGTCCCAGCACGCACCTGATCACATCTCACATGCAACTTCATGTTTAGAGCTGAATATCCTACTTAAAGGGACTATACAGAGTTTAAAAATGTGAAAACTAAGTATTTTCCGCCCCCTACATGTTCCGGCCGTGTCCTAATGTGTAGAACGAGCCACAACTGCCTCAAAAATCCTGCGCTGTAACTCAAAAAGTTGTTACTTCGTGTCCGAAGTGTCGCCATGCACTTAATATAGAGACTGCAGTTACGCGTAAGACCTGAAGTGGCAGTAGTGAGCATAAAATAACCAACTTGCATCTAGTCTCTTTAAAGGGGCTGGATGCAAGTTCGCCATTTTATACTCACTACTGCCACCTCAGGCCATATGTGTAACTGCACCTTCTATATTAAGCTCATGCATGATGGCAATTCGGGCCGAAGTGACACATTTTTGAGTGACCGTACAGGATTTTAGAGGCAGTTGCGGTGAACAGGTCTGAGCTCATTCTACACATTAGGACATGGCTGGAACATGTAGGGGGAGGAAAATACATAATTTTAACATTTTTAAACTCCCTATAGTCCCTTTAAGCAGCAGTAAAAAAAAAAAAAAGTTACAAGCTCTGCTGTAGATGAGAAAATGAATACACAGTAAGAGCGGTCACCCTGCCACTACACATTCATAAGATTTTTCTTATGAGATTTTTTTTCAAAGTTGGTTTAAAGGGGCTGTATGCAAGTTGGCCATTTTATACTCACTACTGCCACCTCAGGCCATATGTGTAACTGCACCTTCTATATTAAGCCCGTGCATGACGGCACTTCAGACCCCAAGTGACACCTTTTAGAGTGACAGTGCAAAACAGGATTTTAGGCAGTTGTGGTGAACAGGTCTGGGCTCATTCTACACCTTAGGACATGGCTGTAACATGTAGGGGGAGGAAAATACATCATTTTAACATTTTTAAACTCCCTATAGTCCCTTTAACTAAACAAAAGCAGTACAAAGTATGTAATGTCTTTGAAAAAACAAGAATAACAAAACATCCATTTGAAGGAATTTATACCAAAAATAATACAAAATGAGTGCTCACTTTTCCAAAATTGATCTTTGTCGCGGTGCCATGTTTTGGATAATCCCTTGTTGAGCTTCTACTGGTTTACCAGTGTGCTCTAAAGGCAAATATTATTGTGTTTGTCTTGTTGTCAATGCTGTCACATTTTTCGTAAGTCATAGCCTTCTTCCACTTTTCAGGAAAATATCGTAATTTGTGCTGAACGGTCACCAATTATCAGTGCACATATTTAACTATATAACGATTGCCTTTTCGGTATTTTCTTGTGCCATGCATGTTTTTTTATAGACAGTTTTATTTTGCCTAAAGTTTCAAGCTCTGCTGTACAATGAGAAAAACGAAACCTAACTTTACACTACTGTGCACACATTTATATGATTATTGCCTCTTTTGGTATATATTCTTGTGCCATTCATGTTGTTTTATAGACACATTGTGTGTGTGTAAAACATGGTACCTAAATAAAATAATATTTTCAATATTGCCCCCTGCCGGCATGTTTCCAGTTGTTACTGAGTTTGCGTTGTTTACTGGTACCCAGAACGATGTGACACACAGAAAAAGAATGCATATCAAATTAAATTGCTTACTCCTGTTCTTCGTTGTCCTTAACCAAACCACAAAGCAGAAAAAAATCCTGCCCACTGACGCCAAACTGGTCTGCTGCCGAAACTGTTGTAATCTTGGCAGCTTTAGTGCATACAGCGGAAAAACTGAACTAAACCTTTAAAACTCTGTCATTTATTTTGTGTGCTCACGAACACTGCAGTTTGATTGATTGATTACATGAGTTTTATTGAAATTAAGAGTTACATATTATTTCAAATTGGTTTGAAACTCTACATATATAATTAGCGATTTTTCAACACAATTCAAAACAAGCAAAAGAGAAAATTACAGCTACTATATACTGAATAATGTTCACTGCTCAACAAAGAACCGCCTCAAAACACAAAAGTTTAAACCGTTCTCAGACATTTACTGTCAGTGCTTTATGTTGGGCAATGTCCTTATATCACACAGAATGAAGATTTGTTTATGGATTCAAGTGTGTAGGATAGTAAGAAAAATCCCACTAAAATGTTTACCAGGAGATAAAGCAGACCCAAACAAAGCCTAACGTATTTCTACATTTACATTCCATGCATCAGTGCCCTGACATTTTTAGAGTCTCATTCTAAATAGAGTGTTGTAACAGATGCTGCATGCCATACCACACTCTTGGCAACCCAATGCAATTTGTGGAGGTTAAAGCTTGAGAAGTGTCAGGTTTTTAGAAGGGACCATCATTTACAATGAAAGTTATTTCCTAATACAATGAATTAGCCAAAGGTTATTGAACGGTCTATGCTGTGCTTTCTTATGGGTGTAACTTTTGGGGAATTTGGGGAGATTACTACCTCATCAACAGGTCTCCCAAATCACTATTTCTCAACAGCAAAACAGGGCTAATCATAGTCAGTGCAAACAGGGTGAAGACATGCTGAAACATTTCAAAGCTGTATTGGAAAGATGACAAGGGTGTGGCAGGGTGGATTACCTCAAGAGACTTACAAAATCACACAGTGCACAGATGTTTACTGGCAAACTAAACACGAGTTTTGTTTTTTATCTTCCAAGTTGGGTCTTCTAAAACTTTGTCCTTAGGTGACCTTGCACTAAACACATTAGCCAATTAAGCAATTGTACTATGCTATCCTCCCTATTGGCCTCTCCGTAATGTCCCTCCTTTCACCAGCCACCCTCTAAACACCAAACCAGGAAACTGCAAAGGAAGTGTGCTGTAGGCTTTCAGATTAACAATGGCACAAACCAGTAGCGCTGCAGGCCTGTACATGCTGCCAGACAACAAAACAAATGGAGGTTTTGACAAATATCTATTATCTTAACACCAAGAAGCTATTTCAATGGCTTGAAACTCATAGGATTGACCAGCAGACCAAAATGTATACAATTCTGACAACTTTGCTGCAGCAAAAGGACAAATCATTTATTTTGTCTTATACCCCCAGGCAGCCTTGTAAACGTAATCCGCTGTGCTCATTGCTCTGATGATATACGTGACATATTTATTAGCTGTGCCTCCTCCTGTTGACTCTATGTTTCTGATGCACTACAAAATGACCTTTCAAAAGTCAATAGCACACTCAAGTGAAACCCCTCTTTTAAGCCTGAAAATAATATAGTGAAAGCACCTACAGCTCAAAAGGCAAAAAAAAACATGTGTAACCATTTGGTTCTTCAAGCAGCCTGTGTCCCAATCAATCACCTTGACAAGAGAAGTCCAAAATATGCCAGACATTTACAGCTGCAAGCCACTTAGCTGTGCAAAATGAAGCCAAAAATGAAAGAGACAGCGCTTGGGTGTGGCGGGTTGAAGTTTGTTGAACTTACAAACAACACTCAACCAAGCATGATCTTTCTTTCTTTTAGGTCAAGGCAATGGAGATCTCAGAAGGGCTGTACACTATAGTGTGTGATGAATGCTGCAAGACCTTTTTGCTACTCTTTTGCTCTTTCTTCTCCCAAAAGTGCCAAGTGGTCTTGGCTTCCCTGTATATACTACAGCTCAGCCCTGGTTTCAATTAGCTTGTCTTTCCAAACCACTACATTCCATTACTCCCCTCCTCACCCGCCCTTCCCCCTTCTCTCACACACTTCTCCTCTGACTCCCCAATTCACTCCTCTGCTCTGCCAGCAATCATCAGCTCATACCAAATATAAGCAAGACTGTGAAATATACTGTACATGCTTTGACAATAAGTAATATTCATATAGACGAGTCCTTCACTGTCCCCCATAAGCTTGACAGTATTTAGTTTGGGTTACTGTTTTTGATAGACGGATAAATATCCTTTTCAGTAAGGAACCGACTGAGATGGGTGTCCCAAGCATGCTCGCAGCATCGCCCTTTTTTTTTTTCTTGCCATAAAGGGTGTGCCTCTGTACAGAGACAGCACAGCAAAATGGGAGGGAGCAGAGAAAGAAGGGGGTGGAAGGCGTTGAACAAGAGGAATCCACACCCAAGCCTGTTGCTGCAGGCACAGAAAAGTATGTCTACTTTTTGAACCTTCCAGTTTTTAAAGGAGGCAGTAAAAGAAAAAAGGGGGGAAAAACAAGATCATAAAGTTCCTAAACTCAAGACTTCAAGCTATCAAGTCCAGAAAACTCACTAGTGAAAGCATGGATGCAAATAAGACTCCTGTAGCATCAAATTCAAATCACTATACAAATAATCTGTGGATTGACTCTACACAACTACTCACTTTCTCTCTAGTTTCACATCCAAAACATGACGTATAATTGTGTCTTTTTTAACTGTTGGTATCCTTCCTTGTGCATAAAAGAGAAGTGCGCAACCACTTCATGTGATGGCGAGTACACACCCACCTCTCATCCAAAGCTTGATTTAAATTGGATTATGATGAATTACAGTCACATTATCCAAATGACCTCTTTTGTAACTTTTAGACAAAGGACATACAGTATCTATATATCTTAGGCTTACCAAACAAGCATTGCGGGCACATTTTCTACAAACTCAAATAACACTAATAAAAGAGACATGTATTTAGTCTCATTATGTCATGGACTACTTTGTTTTTTTACTGTTAGGAAAAGTGGACACTGAAAATAGTAACACACACAGTACAAAAAGTTTGAAATTCAAGCTGCAAGTGAAGCTTTAAAAAGTTTTCTTTACCTGTGCGCAGCTGAGGCGCCTCGAAGCCTTACTTCTGCTTGAGCATCCCTGAAAAACCTCTTCCTTCCACCCAAGTTTAGTGCGTAAAGACTGGTCAACCGTGCAGTCTGGTTTACTTTTCTCAAGTCTTCCTATTTCTCTATCAAAATTTCCAGGGCGTTTTCACCTCCTCCTTCCCCTCCGCCTCCTGGACTCCCTCCCCTTTGTTGATTTTTGCCTGTTGCTCTTTTTTCACTGCGCACTGAGCTGCTCCTCTGGGCTGAGCCGAGTGGTTGGGCAGGGATCTGGGTAGGGCTTCTGGTTTGCAGCGGGGGGAAGAGGGAGGGAAGCCAAAGAGGAGGTGACCGGTGCGAGGGAGTGGTCCAAACGCCGCTGTCCTGGGACCACCTACAGCTTCCCGCGGAGGGCCCCAGTTGAGGATGTGCTTGAGGAAAATGCCTAAAAAGTTAACCAAATACACAATCCTTCACGGATGAAGAAAAAAGAAAAAAAAAAAGGGTGAGATATCAGCATGTTTGTCCAAATGGTTTAACTTAAACATACATTTTTGGATGGTAAAATATTCAGACTTACAAAAAACCGAATGGTAGACTTTTTGTTTTATCAGTGTTACCCAAGTACAATAAAAGCTCATGTTTCAGTTTGGCTCAGGGACTACGACCTTTGTCTCTACATGCTTTCAATGTTCTGCCAACAAAGCACACACATGACATGAACGCGCTCCATATTTATTGACAACAACTGCTTCAAAGATAAAAGATAGACGTAATGTCACATGAGGTCAAAAAAGTTGCATACATTAACCTCAAATAAACCGTCAGAACAGCATATTAACCTAGAGTGCATTTTCTCGCATTTTCGGCCCATTTTTTCCACTATTTTCAAGAAGCTTTTAGATTTGGGAAAGGCCAAACAGGAGAAAATATGCTTGGTTCAGGTGGGGGTTAAGAGGTTAAAGGGATATTTCAGGATTTTTGACACAGGGCCTCATTTCCTAGTTATCCAGAGTGTTGTTGATTTCTGGAGATATTTTTTTGTAATTCATGCAGTTCTTATATTTGAGTATTTTTACGGTAACAGCTAGCCTGCATTAAAAAACAGTCCACAGTGCACCTGAGGCAAATCACTTATACGCCAGACTAACCATATAAATGTCTGTCGATAGAATTGTTTTAACCATTTTGCATTTAAAATACCTTATATTTGAGCTGCATCAGCTTCGTGGTTGTAAGCTACGCAGCGGCAGAGTGATCTGCTTGAAAATAGTCCCTCAAAATGCGATCATTCATGTGATGCAAGGTCAGTTATATTCCAAAAGTCATTCTATCGACACAGACATTTATATGGTTAGTCTGGCGTTTTAAGTGATTTGCCTCAGGTGCACTGTGGAGTGAGTCAGACTGTTTTTAATGCAGGCTAGCTGATACCATAGAAATGTGCTAGCCTAGCACTAGCCTACAACCACGAAACTCTCCAAATATAATAACTGCATGAATTACGAAAAAAAATATCTCCATAAATAAGCAACACTCTGGAAAACTAGGAAATGAGGCCCTATGTCAAAAATCCTGAAATATCCCTTTAAGTAGATCCAGACCTCCAGATACAGTATGTTCTCGACCGAGTACAAAACTCATTAGCCTTCTTTCATTAGTTTTGCTGTTGCACCTGTTTGCTCTGTGCCATTTGCATGTTGTTTGCCGTGAGCCAAGGACCTTTGAAATACCGTTTTAAAAGCAGACGTAGTGCCTCCTGAAATCCTGTGATGTGAGCGTGTGTAAACAGCGGGATGCCTGTTATACCTGTCTACTGCTCAACAACTTTTCTGCAGGGCTTTTCCAGAAGTTTACTGTGGGATAACAAGCCCTCGGTAATCAAGCACCCAGCATTCAGGCACTTTCACAGTCACTAAAATTGTGTTTACAGCAACTGGAGGCCTACTGTCTAAAAGTAATAACTGGCACAAAGAAGTTCACAATAATTAAAGTATTGCGTGGGCGTGGCCGTGACTAATTATGCGAGGACTATTAAGACATTGTCTGGTTTGATTTTATGTGAAGTAATTACTACTTTGGTGTTTACAAAGCATTACTGGTGATTCATGACGCTGTCAGCAGTTACATATTGGCTGCGTCCTCCTGTCCGGCAACACTTTCACACAGGACTCAGGAGGACACCGGCTTGTCTCCTCCCAGTGTCAATAAGCTGGGGAAAGAAGGCATTCAGTTCTGCTGCACCTTCTTCCTGGAATGATCTGCAAACCAGCAATAGACATAATGAACGGATCTCACTAAACACTGTATGTTTAGGGACTTGAAATTGTCAGGGTGAAAGGTTTTTCCTGCTGCCTACGCCTTACTTTATATATATTGTTCACTTATCGGATGTGGTTGGGTTTTTCAATGTTAATGCGCGTGAGTGTTTTGTACCAAGCTCTGTTATTGCTTGATGAAAAGTAGCTGCCTCTCGGGTATTATTTATTTAAAAATCTGACTGTTCTGCTCAGATACCCTTTAACTTTGATAATGACGCCAGCCATTTGAGGCATATTTAAAGTACATGATTATTAGGGCTATGGTAATAACAGGCACTGAACACCTCATGAGGTATTTAGTGGAACATGGAGATTGTGGTTTTACAAAACTGTAAACAAAGTCATGCTACTGTGAGGAGCAGGTCATGTCATGCAAGCTATTCAAATACACTTTACTATACTTCTGTAGTACAAATACACTTTACTATACTTCTGTAGTACAAATACACTTTACTATACTTCTGTAGTACAAATACACTTTACTATACTTCTGTAGTACAAATACACTTTACTATACTTCTGTAGTACAAATACACTTTACTATACTTCTGTAGTACAAACACACTTTACTATACTTCTGTAGTACAAATACACTTTACTATACTTCTGTAGTACAAATACACTTTACTATACTTCTGTAGTACAAATACACTTAACTATACTTCTGTAGTGCAAATATACTTCACTATACTTGTGTAGTACAAATAAACTTTATTATACTTGTGCAGTACAAATAAACTTTACTTTACTTGTGTAGTACAAATAAACTTTACTTTAATTGTGTAGTACAAATAAACTTTACTTTACTTGTGTAGTACAAACAAACCACTATACTTCTGTAGTACAAATACACTTTACTATACTTCTGTAGTACAAATAAACTTTACTATACTTGTGTAGTACAAATAAACTTTACTATACTTGCGCCGTACAAATACACTTTACTATACTTGTGCAGTATAAATAAACTTTACTTTACTTGTGTAGTGCAAATAAACTTTACTATACTTGTGCAGTACAAATAAACTTTACTATACTTGTGTAGTACAAATAAACTTTACTATACTTGTGTAGTACAAACAAACTACTATACTTGCGCAACATGAATAAACTTTACTATACTTGTGCAGTAAAGTTTATTTGTATAGCACTTTCACAGGCGAATTGAAAACAATAAAATAACAGCATAAAATAGAACAAAAGTAAGAATCAATAAACAAAAAGCGCTCCTACATAATAAAGTCTTTAGTTTTCTGTAGCTCCGTAATGTTACTCTGCTCTGAACTGAGTGCAAATTAGGTCACTGTATATCCTAGGTCTGTCTAAATGTTCCTAGTCAGATTTACATACTCTAAAATACATGTATGAAGAGAATGCAGTTTCATTTGTTAATGGAACAATTATCAACAACAATTAATTTTCATCTCTATTTATATACAACTATATATTTTCCTTGCAGTAATGAGGTTAGGAATGAAGTACCGTAATACTGTATATAAATGTATGGCCTGCTGTAGTGAGGGGCCGGCCTGGGCAGCGTTTTAAGGACAAACCTATGCGGTGCATCGGTTGCATGTTATTGTAAACAAATGAGTTGCCTGACATGGAGCTGTGGAAGCTCAGCGCAGTCGGATACAAAGAAATGTGGGAATGGGTGTGTCTGCAGCTCATAGGTGTGTCAACCAGAGCGAACTAGCACAAACAGCTTGGCTCAGACACACAATGACTCACCGATGATAGCTTTAATAAAAACAGGGCAGCTTGACTACAGAGGACACAAAAACTAGAGGATTAGTGGTGGCCGGACAGTTGGGTTAAACTTGCAGAGCAAATCACTGTGTGGTTGTGTATGATTAAAATTCCCCAAAGCATAAGGGAAGTCACATGTTGCTGATTGGAGAGACATGCATATCACAATATGATTTAATAGAACTATGTTTTTGATTTCTCCTCTACAAAACAATACTTCTTCTGGCTGCACTTAAATGTAATGCAGCCAAATCTGGGAGTAGCTGCGCATTTGATTGTGCAACACGGGATTATAGACAAGAACAAAGAAGTTTTAAAAACTTAACACAAAATCATTTTGAGCAATACAAATCAACCTCAACACTCTCAATCATGTCTATATACATGAAAATAAAATGGAACATAACCTGATAAAAATGGTGTTCATTTTAAGCAAAATGTCACACTTATGAAGGGAAGTTGCCCAAAGACGACACATGAAAGCAGCTGAACTTGGCACCGGGCCTATAGCAGTGAGTCATCACGAGAAGTTTCTCGATCACAAGACAAGTACACAAGGCACATAACTACAGAACATAACTTTGCAGTACAAAACATACATACAAATGGAAAATCTAGTTGTGTACTTCTTGTGTATATAATGGAAACACTAAATCAATAATTTTTGTCCTTCATTCGTGGTCAAAAGTCTCTGAAGTTTGATGCACTTAAACTTCACTTGTGCTCCAACGCAAACACAAACCAGACTGTGCAAATAGAGATGTTCTTTGTATTCCGTGTTTATTGGATCTTTTTTGGACAATGCTGCATTGTCAGTGTTGATAAATGCTTTAGCATACAAGAGAAGGTAGAAGAGACCAGTGTCGGCATGTAGAGCAAACAGACTAGTCATTTGTTCTTCTTTGTAACTTTTTAATCATTATTATTTTCTACAGAAATTATTACTACACAATGAACACATTTTTGTATAATGTATTATGTGAATTTGGCAGTAGTATGGCTGTACAATTTTGCTAAAAAGTGCTAAAAACAAAACAAAAAAGATATATTGGGAATAAATGACAAATTATGGCATTTCCTTGATAGTTTGTTTGCTATAACAATGCAGCTACGTTTGGTCAGCCAAGTGGACCAAATGTCATTCATTCACTTTCCTTTAAGATTAGTGCTTCAAAAGACAGACAGTGAGCATGAAGTACCTCAGATAGGCAAGGCATGCTTATTTGTAGAGCACAATTCAAACACAAGGCAAATCAAAGTGCTTCACAGCTACATCAAATTACAAGAAAGCAGATCAAATCATTCCATAAAACATTAACATAAAAATGTATTAATTACAGTAAAAAGAGCGCAGACAAAATACTTTCAATTGTCATATGGACAGGTTTGCAAGAACTGTTTGCAGCTTGGATTTGAACATTGTCAGAGTTGAGGCCAGTCTCACATCCTCAAATACAGTGCCCGACCCGTGCCTGATATGTTAAATCACCATAGCAACTCATCATTGATAATTTGGTCATCTGAGTGGAATTCCCCACAGCGCACGCAGATGATTCAAGGCAAACTGTTCCTTTGGTGCAAAGAAGAATGTAAGGGAAAAAAGGGGAATGAGAGACAGATTGAATTGTGGTTTCCACTGCAAGTTGTGAGTCACGAACACGAGGGAGGAACAGAGAGGGGGAAAGCCGACTATTCTGGGATGGCTGCTATAGCAACATAATAAGCAAGGGGCAGGTACTACGAGGATGTTTCCATGGTAATGCTCTGTGTGTGTGTGTGTGTGTGTGTGTGTGTGTGTGTGTGTGTGTGTGTGTGTGTGTGTGTGTGTGTGTGTGTGTGTGTGTGTGTGTGTGTGTGTGTGTGTGTGTGTGTGTGTGTGTGTGTGTGTGTGTTTGAATGAATGTCACATGTGAAACAAAAGTTTAAACTGTAGTAACTTCTGTGTTATGACGCACAATCTAGATACACACAGGCTTACACCCCATTATGGTGTTTTGTGATCACAATGCACTATTGTGCCAATAGTTGTAGCTCTGCATCAAACCAACTCCAACCCCTGGAAACACCTTCGTCAAGCCCGGTCTTGCGGCTGCCAACACACTGTGCAATCATAAGGATTAGGCCGATTGAACAGCAGCCTAGAGGTGTATAAGTGTTGCTCAATTGCTGCATACAACTGTATTACATACTGCATCTGCATGACTTTCACAGATAGCAAGAAAGTAAGTGCTTTATGTGTCATTGTACAATAATACAACTAAACTGTGTAGAACAGATGTGTAGATAGCCCTGCAAATATGGTTTCCTTGGCAGTAAAGTTTAGAGTGATGTGGGGTTTTGCAACAGGTTCTCCAGTGTGGCTCAACTCCCATCAGCGCTGCAACACAAGCTGATACCGTTCTGCGCGGCACATTCCAGCCA
Organism: Gobius niger; assembly: GCF_951799975.1. Lineage (NCBI taxonomy): Eukaryota > Metazoa > Chordata > Actinopteri > Gobiiformes > Gobiidae > Gobius > Gobius niger. The sequence goes on along the minus strand of NC_136856.1, from coordinate 18,670,717 downwards.
TAACTGTAAACATTCCAATACTCACAGTCTGAAGTTGGCTGAGACGTAACCACCAGCAAGTCAATACTTGAAGTATCAATCAGCTCTTTCTAACACAGTTCTGAGGTAGAGGCTTTCTCTGGAGGACAACAGGGCTAAGAGACTTAAGACAAACACAATTTTACCCCACGTAACTATTTACAGACATAATTGCCCTCCTCTCTCAGAAGAATATAATTGGCCTCCTCTTCAAAAACTAGAGTTTGGGAACACACCCAATCCACAGACAAAGCTTTTGTGTCTGTGCCTTAATATGTATTATGTACGCATGGTGTTCACTTCCTAAATTAGTACTCGTGCCACTGGTTTCACCAAACTTCTCAAAGTAAAACTGTAAGCAAGCATCCCCTGTTCTTTACTAGACAGCTATAAAAGTATGTATAACAGTTGACTCTTGTTTAACAATATCTTCAACTGCCCCACCTCCAGAGTCTTGTAATTTGAGACAGAAGCAACACTGGGGTTTCATGTCCAAAAGAGCAGGGGCTGTCTGTTTTCCCTCTGCTGTACCTCGCCTCTCTTCCCTCAAGTCAAGCATTTTTCCCTGCCAAGTGGCAACCTTTGTTGCAAGGCAACACAACATCTTCAGAAAATAACCCGTGAAGACATCACATCACCTAAACAAAAGCTACCTCGAGTAAAACCACACCATGCTGCCGCGCCTGCCTGACTGCTATACAATATCATCTCATCTTTGCTCGCCTTCTGCAGTTATTTCCCCTCAGCAGACTCACCTTTGACCCGGCTCATTCCATTCCAGGACTGATTTACAATAATGCGTTAAAGTGCCACAGGGAAATGTGCTGCACACCCACATTTAAATGTAAAAATGTGAGACAAATGGAGGCCACTTTGACTGAGGTAAATTTTGTATAGTAACTTAATTATTTTACTTTATTTACTTGAATTTGGTCAGACTTCGTGCTTTTTTTTGCTTTTGTCTACTGTCTGCATTGTTTGCAATGAGTTAAATGTGAACTGGGGACAAATGGGGTTAAGCATGCCTGAAGTGCTGACTACAGTCTCCCTCGTTCCATTCAGTAATGTTTATGATATGTGTGTGCATTTGTGCATTACGTTACTCGTAGCCCAGCCCAGACTACGGTCGAGGAAACCTCTAAAGCTGAGGGCGGGACTATGTGGTAGTAGAGTGTTGTCATTGTCAACTCGGGACGTCAGATACATTACAACACTATTCATTTCTGAGCTCAGTACTGTGGAGGACAGGGCATTGGGAAGATTGTGAATGAAAATTATTCCAGTTTGAACAGTGAGAAATACCTGCATATATTATTTTTTATTACCAATTTAATCATTTTTAATGCTGAAAGTAACATCAAATCATTTTGTTGATCAATCAACTTTGGTATGCAATCAGTGAAATCAATTAATTAATGCATTAAACATTCTTATATTATCCCATATTGACTCCAAGCTTGGACTGTGTTACAGAACACTTTTTCTTCCTAAATCTGACTATCTTATATCTTCAATTCAACTGGACTTGCTTTTTTGGACATGTCTCTCGCAATTGAGACACTGAGTCTCACGGGACTGACCTGTATAAATAAAGGATTCATTAAAAAAAAAATTGATTAAAAGAACTTAAAGGAGCTGTACCGGATTTTACTTCTAGAAATGGAATGAAACTTATTTTTTACCCTCCTTTCGTATATTGTAAACTCATACATTTGTGGGGCACTGTGCATCAAATTATAAAACTTTCAGGCTATTTTTCTCACATTTTTGTGAAAGCGACCCTGAAAAGTGATGGTGCAAGTTGTGAAATGTGCCGATAAACTTGTCCCTGTTAAGAATTTGGATCCAACAAATATATTAGGAAAGTTACGAATGAGTTTGGACCACAGCATTTACATTTAACATTTTCATTTAGTAGCTTCCCCTTTCATTGTTTGCAATAAAACAAAAATCAGGTATAGGGCCTTTAAGTTTTAAGGAACACTTAATTGACCTCAAAGGGACATTTGACCACAGAAATGAACTCATCCTCCAGTGCCACTTAACCAGGTCCCGGGTTGGACACCACGCTAGGATCCCCGGGCTGGACGGTGCCTTACGGTGCAGTGTTTGCATGTTCTCCCCGTGCCGGCAGAGCCACCTTAACCAATGGGCTAGCAGGGGCTGGAGCCCAGGGGCCTACCATAGTCAAGGGCCTATAAGAATTAAGGGCAAAAAAAAGAAAAGGTGATTAGTTGATTTTCATGTCAATCACTTCACTGTGCGTGAGGGATACATGTAGGAGTAGCAGGGTTAGGGTTTTTGTGGGATTTAGGGTTAGGGTTGAGGTTATAGTTTAGTATTAGGGTAAGGGTTTGCACTGAAGGGGGGTGGGGGCCTACAATTCTGTTTAAAGGGGCTAGTTGGCCATTTTATACTCACTACTGCCACCTCAGGTCATACATGTAACTGCACCTTCTATATTAAGCTCGTGCCTGACAGCACTTTGGCCCCGAAGTGACAACTTTTTGAGTGACAGTGCAGGATTTTAGAGGCAGTTGTGGTGAACAGGTCGGGGCTCATTCTAGGGTATGGCTGGAACATGTAGGGGGAGGAAAATACATAATTTTAACATTTTTAAACTCTGTATAGTCCCTTTAAGCCACGGGGCCTTTCCTCCAGGTGTTCGAATTTCCCCTACCACAAAAAAAAGGGATTAGGGTTAGGGTTAGGACTCCTTTTTTTTCTGTAGTGTGCGATCATATTTCTCTAGATTATCTTTGGGGCCTAACCCTGCTCTAAAGCAACGTGACAGGAGCAACGCCCATATCCCAAATCTTAAGATGAATCTAGGCAGAACTTTCAAGCTGGAAGTAGCCTATTGTGCATGTTTTCATGGAGTAAAGCGAAGGACCCACCCAGACACGGCTAGAGTGCAAACTTCATGCAGAAAAGCCCACAGAGTCAAGAGATAAAACCCATGACCTTCTTGCTGTGAGGTGAGACTTCTAACCACTCGGCGCCTCTTGGATAAATTCAAAATAGTTGCGATGACAATACTTGCCATCACGCTTGTTAAGACACAATGCTTCCCAAGAACATGGGTTTAGATTTGTGTTTTTGTGTTCCCTGCACAGCCTGACTTTATTCCAGATGTGCCCCTTCCTTGCAACAGATGCTCAGCACATGCCTATAGCTCCATCGGGGGGCTCACAACCTCACAGGGACCTGGTGGTGAAACAATGCAGCCTCTCTCTGTTCTTCCCTCACACACAGGTACTCCTTCTCTTCGGATACCCCCACCCCCTTTTGTGTATGGACTCAAAAATGTACAGCGAGCTAGGAGCGGCAAAGAGGAAGGAAAAAGAAATAGTGTGTGTCAGGCCAGGGGAGAAATAAAGCACGGGGGGGAGGACTGTTGGCAGGGCTGCACGAGAAATGTTGCTGTTGGCATGAGCTTGTGTATTGTTCTTGTGAGTTCAACTATTTAACTCTGAAGTTGCACCAATTAAGTACCGAAATGCATTAGAGTTCATAAATACCTATTGCAGCTTGATATAAAGACGTGATGGCTTTTCAACAACAACTATGCTTTTTTTGCTTTACATTTTCTATAGGAAATGAGAAAATGCTCTAGTTGTCCTCATCTCTCCTTTGGCATCCGAAGGGTTAGCAATAGGTAGTGTTGCAACTGGAACACACAGCACAGGGTGAAGCTATTTGCTCAAGTTACAGCCCTGCTTCTCCGTGAGCCACAGGATGGGTGAGTCATGTGTTCAAGGACTTGGGCGCTTCACTGTTGTGGGAACATTTCCATTTTCTGATTTCCATGAGGCCGCAGAACAAACTAAAATGGCCTCCGTGATTCAGTTTAAAAGATGGTTGCACCTACATGACACTGAATCACTGCGGATATGAATAACATGACTCATGTGCTCCATACTTCTTCATTCCTTAATATTTTAAGCTGGGGCAATGCAGTTAATCAAAATTGCATTTCCTACTTTGCTCAGTCTCAATGTTTGTCAATTGTAGAGTACAATTTCATAATTAATGTCATTCCAGATGGTCTAAAGGTTTTTGAGAGGAAAACATTTTTTGTTACTTTATCTAGGTCAATCCTGACTACGCTCCCAAACCATATTAGCAAAAACTGTTAATACAAACAAAATGTAATTATGAGCACTATGGGCACTATAACCATGTGAACTAGCCATTGGTCAATCGGTGTGTTTAAGATTAAGATGAGCCAGGCCGGCTCATCCGCTGCAAGTGGCTGCAAGTGGCTGCAATTGAGCGGTGCATCACCTGCAGCCGTGACGCAATTTGTGCAATGATCGTAATTGATGGGCAAAGAAAGCCCTTCTCTTGGGCCTCATGGCGGGGAGCTGACATTGCTGTAGTGCCACCCCCTGGTGGCCAAAGGCGACTCTAAAAGACACTTGGTAAACAGGGTTTACACCTCCCTTGCACTGCTTAAAAGCCTGGCTCCAAAGTTTGTTTGTTTTTCTCCTAAAAATGACTATGACCATGTGACAACGCTGGGCTAGTTTTCATATTTTCAACCACTCTGTTTTTTGTACATAGGCAATAAAAGTGGAAGCCTAAATCTATGATTGACAGGCTCTGGAGCTCTGTGGAGATTCCGCCCGCCCTGCGAGGGCACAGCTTCCTGCCTTTTTGCCCTTTTAAGGAACAGGCCTTTTAATTTCACAGACCACTCAGGATCATTACTAAGAATGGGGCTGAATGGAACAGCGTTTATGTTCTCTCCATAGATAGTATACAAGAGATCGATGATTATCTATTCGGGGTGGGCAGACCAGCTACGAGCCTCCACAGTGCTCCACAGTGGAGCACTGAAAAGGCTTACTCTTTTTAGTGCTAATGTACAAAAAACAGCGTTGTTAAAAAATAAGACACCCACCTCAGTGTTGTCACATGGGTCATAGCGATTTTTAGAAAAAATAAAACTCCTTGGAGCCAGGCTTTTAAGCAGGTCAAAGTGCTCATAACAATGCTGTTTACCAAGTGTCTTTGGAGCATCTGCCCACCAGGGGGTGGTACTACAGCCATGTCAGCTCCCGCCATGAGGACCAAAGAGAAGCGCGCCCTTTGCTTCTAATATCTGTGATGCTCCTCTGAGAACAAGGCGCCTGTACCGCCTTAGCAAAGCAGGCAGTTGCTTTTCACCGCATTGCTCGGCCGCCTAAACTACAAAGGCCTGAGGGATGATGGGTAATAAAGTGCAGTCAACACGTGCGCTGATAGCGGACTGACAGATGATTAGATCTGAGTTGTTTTGATCAGAAACGTGTTGCCCTGACGCTCAGCAGCCTCCTGTGACATCTCATCACAGATCTTCGATCTGCAGACAAAAGTGCCAAGGATGTGTCCAGCATATAACCTACATTTCAATAAAAAGACGGTTATTAGGCTATCCATTTCAATCTTAAACTGTAAGATGTCTACTCTTTGCTGATGAGGTGTCTGTCTGTGTGGTGCATAGGAGAAACACAAATGTGTCACTAACTTTTAAAAGAGTTTTATTCACAAACTAATAAACGCGAGACGCTGCGTGATCTGAGGCTCCTCTGTTCTCGGGGCAGTGATGTGTCCGCCTCGATTCCAGCGCATTTCTCCGCCCTCGGCTGCCACCGCCTGGTCACTTCATCTTAAACACACCCATTAGTTTGTCTACGTGAATATTAACCTACAATAAAACTAGATGTCCAGTGCGCATTTTTTTTTTTAATTATTCGCTAGTGATAGAAATCAGAAAGACGATATCAGTGCAAAAACATTTTAGGAATATCACCCACACCTATAGTCTGATATAGCCTACTTCAAATACTCCAGTTTTAAAATGACCATTACAGATAAAATGTCTAACATGAGTGACGTGACTGCTCAAATCACCATCACAGGGAGTCAAAAAGGCCTTTACTCTGGAAGTCTTCAATGAAGGTTGATTCAAGCTTTATTCTGGAAAGCTAACCGTTTATTCCTGTACCAAAATACATACCACTCATACGTCATAAGCAGGGAGCGGTCAGACCACATTATAACTGATGCCACAAAAATAAAGTTGCAAGTTGAAATATTTTCCACCAATATAAATAGGTTATGTAAAAAAAAAAAAAAAAAGTATTGATTCAAGACAGTCAAGCCTGCCATCTAGAGGACAAAGGAGAGCAAGGATACACCAAGTTTCAAAACGACAGCACAGAGTTTTGTGTAATTAACACAGAAAAATATGTAATACCAAAAGTTAAATAAGACAAAGGCCCATAAATGGCATTGTGGAAAATGCTTTATTTTCACATCAAAACCAAAGGATTGGGCCACTTGGGAGAAAAATGTTCAAACGTTGTCAATCCATGTCATCTCGTGGTTAAGCGTGCGGTGGCATAGAGTTTATAAGTGTCAAGAGCACTATCGCAGGGTCCCCGTATTATTACTTGAAGATCTTGCCCTGGTTGACAGCCTTCCCCATATGCTTGAACTCTCCCTCCCAGAGGAAGTACTCCTTCACCATCAGCTTGCACTCGTCGCTGTCAGGATCCAGTTTGCGCCATGTGTACGATTCATAATCGATTGTCCAGTCGGGACTCAACTGTAGAAAACACACACTTACAATTAGTCAAAACATTCAGGCAGATTAGACAAACAAGTTCGTCAAGTGCTAGTTCACATCATTTGAGGCGAGGCTCAGGAGCATGAATAGGCTACAGCTCACAGGGCATTTCAGTTCAAGACACATTCACTATTAGGGCTGTGTATTGCCAACAAATTCACGATACGTACAGGATATATTCAGAATAAAAGGATCTGGTAGGTTCACAAAATTTAGGTTTTTATTGCGTCGATTGTTGAAGATGAGTATGCAATTTAAGCCTTTTATTGCCGAGTGTATGTGATACGTTATGAATAAAGACTACGGATAGCCAAACATATTTGCAAATAAAGATACTGTAGATGCATTGACACGATGTGCTCCATAACAATGTATTGCCAATACGATACAACACAGCCCTAACCACTATAGAACCACGGAGACATTACAGAATATTCTACTTCAGACCATGAGAACAGTTGAGAGTTCAATGTACTTGTGACCACAGCATGAACCAACCAATGCTCACGGATCAGAGATGACTGGGATGAATGTGGCCTCATGTTTCTCTGCCCCTGTCAGATTAAGACATGGTGCCATAAGTGGACACAGTCTTGCCAAATGGTAGGGGTTTGATATTGATTTGATACATTTCTATTGGTTTATTTCATTCATTTTGTGTTCATTTTATTATTTATGCAAGAAAGGGAGTTTGCAACCACCCCCACCTGTCTGTTTATGTTTTCCCTTCACACAAACACGGAGGCAATTAACCAAGATGATAATTTTGGTAAGAAATGCACTCGGCGGTTTGACTGGCAGCATTAAAATCAAACTACCGTTTTTCCAGACTATAAGAGGCACTCGTTTTCATAGTTTGGCAAGTGCGTCTTATACTCAGACATGTGTTGGCCCTTGACTTTGTATCCAACCTGAGGAACTAATCTGGTATCATTCTGCTTTAAGTTTCTTAGATCAGGACATAACACAAATGCAGCTAGAATTGGTCCCTGAAATAAACAGCATCCATCTATAAACCATTTAACCGAAAAAGTGCATTCATTAGTACCAATAGTCTGCATACAATCAATTGTATCAAACTACTTACAGGGAAAGCGAGCTCTTGGCCTCTCAAAATCCAGATTCCAGAGATGGCGTGGTTATTGGGAGTGCCAAAGAGGAGAACACTGGCAAAGGCATTCTTTCTCAGTTTATCCAGGCGCTGATACATACCTTAAAAAGAGACAGAAGACAATTTTTTTTTTACGTGTATTACAAATTACACACGGTATACAACCCACTCAGTTAAGGGACCACATCAATTATTCCACTTATCTAGAAAGCGTTCTGAAACGTAAAACTTCAAAACCCAACAGAAAGTTAGAAATGTGTTCATTTGGAAAAAATAAATACAAATAAATAAATCATAATTTCTGTTCCAGTTCGACTCATGTAATTGATCAGCCATGTCCTACCAAAAAACAAAAGCACCACCATATCAATGCTACATGTTGCTGGCTTGCATCCGGTTAAGCTTGAATATCAGCGCATGTCAGTTGTGAGATTTGCATTCACGACAGATCATCTCTAGTAAAGAACATCGTTTCAAATGTGATAGAAATGTGACCACAGCATGAACCAGCCTGCACTCACTTCAGAGACAACTGGGATGAAAATGGCCTCAAGTTACTTTACTCCTGTCAGATTAAGACAAGGTGCCATAAAAGGACACCGTCTTGCCCAATGACAGGAACATCTAAAAAGTTATCTATTGTGTCCCCAGACTTGCAGTATAAAGAGAACCCATTCAAAAGAAAATATCAATTACTTTCGTAATTTATTAAAAAAGCAAATCTCAGACATACAAGCTGGACATTTCTTGTTATAATTTGTGCCCAATATTTTGTGATCAGCCAAATAATTTTTCCAGAAAAAGTTAGTAGCAGTTCTTTTTTATTCACCAGCTTTGATGTCTGAGACTTGCCGTTTAATTTGTCAAGAGTTTTCCTTGTGATAGTGAGCAATCTTTAACACCTATGCACTGTGGTCTCACTGGCCACTTGGCAATGTGGTGTGAACCCGTTTATCAGCTTTGGTCCTGGAGAAGTGATTTGGATCATTAAGCATCAAATGTCTATCAAAGAACTGTCCAGCTGCCTCCATTTATCGGACACTTTCTTTGAGCATTTCACAATTAAACTTCATTTGACTATACATGTAAGCAAAAACATCCCCCCTAACCCCAATATGGGTTGCCAGGTTATTGTCATTCTTTCAATGCAGAGTAAAAACACTCGCCATAGCTTCACTTCAGCCACAGGAGGGGTGGGAGGAGCCGAGAACAAGTTACTACTGGATATTTTGTTGCCATTTTAGATCAGTATTGCCTTTTCTAACCAACAAAGTGTAAGTGATAATGTTTGACATTACTAAACTTGCAAAAGAGCATAATACCCTCGTTTTAAGAAATTTAAATGTGCTGTTGGCCCGCCTCAACTTACCTCCAATAAGGTTACAGCTCATGAAGGTCTGGGTGAGTTCCTGAGAATATTTGTACTCGCAATACCAGATAGAATAGCCTTCACGATCAAAGTTCTCCCAGAAGTGAGGAATAGCCACTTTCTCGATGTCATCGTTTGAATACGACCGCTTGAAATTATCCAAAACAAATGTGCTAAAGAAAAGAAAATGAGAAAAGGTTTATTACAATTTCAGGCTTGGTAATGTTCATTGTGTCTACAATTACTAAAAGTCTCTGACAAGAATCTTTAACAGAATTGGAACAGAATTAGCTGTAAACCAGCAAAGCCTTAGCATTCGTAAGTGTGCCCACAGCATGAACCAGCCTATGCTCACGTCAGAGGTGACTGGGATGAATATGGCCTTAACTTCATCTTCCCCGGTCAGATTAAGACTTGGTGCCATAGATGGACACTGCCTTGCCCAATGACAGGGGACTCGCGGTTCAACATTATACCCAATTCAGACTTTTTGAAATGCTTCAGAGAATCTTTGATATTTTGGATTTTAAAACAAAGCACAGCCGCATGGCGACCGGCGCCGGTCATAGGCTTAATATTTTGAGACTTAGACCCCTATTAAAAACTATTTCCTGCATTTCAAGGACCAATTTATTTAATGATTTTTTTTTCTAAATCAGGTATTTAAAACTGTATCAAAAAAAAAAAAAAAAAGAAAATCTTCCCTACGTTGGTTGAAACACAGCGTAGGGACAAAAAAACATTGTGGGGGCTGTCCTTGGCACAAGGTTTACACGGTTTTGGTAAAAACTCAGATCAGACGTGTAATTTATGCGTTTTTAAATAAAGACATTTCATAGTGCAAACATTTAAGATTTGTTTAATATGCACTGCTGAGCTACTCATCACATAAATTTAATAACATTTTCTTTTGAACTACATGCTTCTATTACAATCACCTAATATTTGCTGTCTTTGTGCCATCAATTGAATTTTTAATTGATTGTGATAATTGTGCTGCCCTTCAGCAGAGTAGCTTCAAACAGGAATAGGCAGCAGTTGATTTTGTGCGGTTCAAATTTTACTTTGTTTTTAAGTAAGGTCAAAATCAATCTTTCACATTGGTTTAGAAATCCTTGAGTTTTATACCTTTTTGGTAGTGCTGCAAAGGGGTCCTTCGTTTTAGGCTCACTGGCCATTGCAGCATCGGCCGCATCCATGTCATCCTCTTCTGGGGCAGGTTTCTTCTCTTCCTTCTTTTCCTTTTTCTCTTTCTTTTCCTGTGGCTTTGCAGCTTCTTTACCTGCTTTTTCTTTCTTTGCAGGGGTTTCCTTCTTGGGTTGCATCTCTGCAAACTTCTTGGCTGCATTTGAGGGAGAAAAAATAAATGTATGGGCATCATAAATTACATTTATAGAGTTAAAGATGGAAGTAAAAGAAAAAGATAAATTAAAGGTGAAAAACATTGATAGCCTAGTATTCTCACCATCAAACTGAGCCATTTTTTCACAGAGTTTTACTTCTCCAAGGACTGCCTTAAATTGAGGCTGGTTAATACAGGTGACAAACCAGCGGTTAGCGTTGGTATAAGGCTGACGGAATGAAGGCTCAAGCACCTACAAATGAAAATAGTAACTTTATTTTAGTACCAGTAACACATTCCAACTGTATGCAAAAGGAGAAAGTCCAACCTGTTTATAAAGCCAAAGCAGGGAGCAGGCAACGGTGATGTCAGCAAGGCTAATCCTCTCTCCCACCAGAAATGTGCGGGTGTTCAGGTGTTGGTTCAGCACTGTCAGGACTCTCTTCACATCCTCTTTCGCCTGTTCTGTGGCCTAGACACAAAGCAAAAATCCTTGAACAAAAAAACAAAATGACAATGTCCTGATAAATTCCACTTCTCTTCAAAGCAAATCAAGCCATAAATGGACTAATGAGTTGCCTTCAAACTTGTAGACATTCAGAATACACTATTACACTACCCAGTTTTTGTTTAAAAAGGCACTCTGCTCAACATTTTGGATTCTACCTTTGAGCCAAACTCGCTCCTAATGACCAGCTAGACACATATAGTGCTATTTTAGCAGTGGATGCATTTGGATGACCTATAACCTATTTAAAATATCGTATTTGGCTGCCCTTAGTGAATATGGGGACGAGCTGGAGACGTCCCACTCGCAGTAAAGTTACAGGTCGGGTCTTAACACACATTCTGACAAGAACCTTCAACAGAATTCACAGAACTTGACATAATTAGCTATAAACCACTAAACCCTTAGCATTCGTAAGTGTGCCCACAGCATGAACCAGCCTATGCTCACTTCAGAGGTGACTGGGATGAATATGGCCTTAACTTCATCTTCCCCGGTCAGATTAAGACTTGGTGCCATAGATGGACACTGCCTTGCCCAATGACAGGGGATTCACGGTTCAACATTATACCCAATTCAGACTTTTTGAAATGCTTCTGAGAATCTTGGGTATTTGGGATTTTAGAACAAAGACTTAAACAAAGCTTTGGTCAAATTATTGAGTAAAATTTACATTTCACATGTAAACATAATTATTTGCCCAAATTTGAATAAACCAATAGCTGTGGCAAGTGACATACCTGTTTGTTGAACTGCATGATTCCAAGAGTAGGAAAAACCCATGCACTGGCTGGAGGGATGATCTCAGAGTCAGCAAAGCTCACCCACTGCAGTACCTGGGCTGCAGCTTGAGGAGTGGCACCACGGAGGGCTTCATTGCTCACTACAATATGAATATTTTAACACACTTGCAACTCTTTAATAATCGGATTCCAATTCATGAAAAACAAATACTTACAGTAATGAGCAATGGCATTGCTCTCAAACAAACAGAATCCGTCATCTCCCTGGTAAGCAGGTACCTAACCAAAATAAAGTACAAAAAAAGTAAAACAAGCAGCCTTCGGACATTGAAAGCCATGACAGTATTTCAATGTGCTTACCTTGCCAAGGGGGAAGTTGCTCAAAAAAGCAGGAGTACGGTTCGTCTGCCCAAAGGTGAAGGCAGGGGAGTTGCTGGCAACTTTGAGTGAAGCACCACTGTACTGGGCTGCAATCTGAGCCTTAAAGGCCCTCCAGTTTTCTGGATATGTGTACAGGGTCTGGAAGAGAAAGTGAATTGAATGGTTAAAAGCGTAACCATGAAATGCCGAATTTTGCAATCAGTGCTGCTCATCTCTGAATGCCATGTTAAACTTTACGATTCCAAAAAGCTGAATCTGAAGCATGAAACGTACAAATTATATTACATTATATTGGTAAAAACACATACCACCTTTTAAAATCCATTACAAACTGGGTACACCCTATTCACGTGGCAATTTTAGCATGCATCTCTTGCCATCAGCAGCCAGATGCGTATTCACTACAACATAGTGTTACAAACAACACCAAACCGTGACAAAGGCATTAAAGAAATTGAGATGATAATCAGTGGCTGATGTAACATGGCAGAAATCAGAGTAAGAGCAGGGGTTGTCACAAATTCCGTTTCATTGCGACGTTAGTCAGCGAAAGCTAGCATAGAATGCGAGAGCTTGAATGAATTTCCCCGAAATAATGCCCAAAGTGTGATATTTTAAGTCAGATTTCATGTGATAAACTGAGATCTAAAGGGTAAGTGTCAAGATTGGACTGATATTTGACGGATGGTGATGATAAGCCTAAGAATTCAAAACTCTCCAGTCGCCTCTCCATCTTACTCACCCCTGCCGCCATCTTCAGCACGAGAGAAAGGAAAGAACGTAGGCACGTTTTACTGACGTATTTACGTCCACTGCACGTGCACGCCGCCAGCTTGCGCGAAGGGTTCACTGTATGGATCACTGAACCCTTTCAAACTGGTTTTAATTAAACATTACTTTTTCTTTTTAAAGGAAATTTACAAAACGAGACACTGAAGCAGATACACAGTAAAACCAAATTAAAAGGTTTATTCGTATAGAGTACAAAAAAAAAAATGAAATAGTGATGCAACATTATAAAATACCCTCTTGTCAAATGGTCTTCCTTATGCCCAAATCAGCTTACAAGACCTAGAGAAGAACAGAAGTTCAGTTCATGCCAAAGTTTTTGCCAAGAGAGAAGACAGCTATTATATAGTTAAAGGCATATAACATAAGTAGTGACATGCAGTCATGGGAGTCATAAAAATCACAATACAAACTAAAAAAATACAATAAACTGTATAAAACAAGTTCCTTTTTTCTGATGATGATAGTAACTTCTTTTGATTTTAATCAGTTTTTTGTGTGTGTGCGTGCGTGTGTGTTGTCTATGCAACAGGGATCACAAACAAGTAGCCCCTTCTAAGAATATAACCAAAGGCTTTCTACATTTATGTTTAGATTTTAGATCTATTTTCTTTTTGCTTTGAGCATGTTGAACACATTCCCCAAACATCCACCTCAATCTAAGACGCAAAGTTACCGGGTACATGTACCAATGATTAGCTCATTGCCATTTTTGTTGTGTAAAAAAATAATTTTTGTATTACAAATTGTGCCTCACCAGCTGCAAACCTCAGGACTTAAGACCTGTTAAGTCCTGATGTGATTTTGATCTAAATGTTGTACTTGTGATATGAACCACTGTTCTACAGTGTTTCACATAAAAATGAACTCACCAAGGTAATCATCCATCAGAGATCCAATAGCAAACTGTAAAAAGAAAGAAAACAAGTAAAACACCAATTTGTCTATAATAAACAAAAAATAAATGTGTCATGAACCAACTTACAATGTCATTTTTGTCAACTCTTGTACCCACAATTTTTAACCGGATTTCATCATCTTGTTGTATTACTATGTCCTAAAATGTGTACAGGGTAAAGATATTTATTTGGCATTGTCACATGTCAGTACTTTTTTGTTTTATGTTTTAGACACTAGCTAATTTACCTCATCAAGTGTCTTGTAACAAGGAGGGTTTGAGTTGGGGTCAAACTCCATTTCAGAGGGAATCGACTGAAAAGGAAAACAGCAAAATTTCAACAATTAAAGACAAAAATAATGACTTTTTTTCTTTCTTTTTTTCGTTTGGGAATACTTTTTGTTTTGTGGGAACATGTGGGAGGAATGAGGAGCCTATATGGGAAATTGTAGGCCACATGAAAGCATTAAATGAAGAATAGTTCTATGATGGGTAAAAAACATGTCCACATATAGTGCTAGGTTTCCCTTGGATTCAAACAAACAGCCCTACATGCCTGGGATGGATGCTCTTGTACAAGGGATTTTTGGCCGTTATCTTTATCTAAATATCTCTACCATTCACCAGAACATCCTGAGAAAATCGCGGAGGAGAACACTGTGCACATTAGGAGAATGTTCATTTGTCAGTGAACACGGACAGCAACGCAAACAACAGGTTGCCCATTTTAAATGTCCAATATAACAGGAATAACTACAATCATTTTGAGCACAAGCTCATAGAAAAATCCACAATAGGAAAAGTTGACTTTTTCCTTTGAAACAGAAAGCTCACAAACTTATAAATGAATTATGTTAAGAAAATACTTCCAATGAACGACAGGTGAGTATTTCCACCAAAACGCAGTGAGTTTTAAAGCAATACTGTGTTTGATTTTTAATGGATTTTTTAATTTTTTGACATCTTCAGCTGCAGTTGTCTACTCTCACTATATAATCCATGAAACTTCAGCTTTAGTACTGCTGTAACACTGAGCTGTAAGTTAAGACTCTTACATGACGGGAGATGAAGCATGACATCGGACCAATTTCTGTGAACAATCCAACCTGAAAAATAAGGGGTAAAAAGAGTACAGGTGGGATGGCAATAAAAAATGCATTGAAATATAATAAACCCATTAGGCACGAGTTGAATGACGTGATACAAAGAATCTGTTAAACCAGAACTAAAAGCCAATGTTATGACTCAAACCTTGTTAACTTGAGTGACAACAGCATCCACAACCTCTCCTTTGAAGGGGCGAAAAACAATAGCCTTGTACTTGACAGGATACAGAACAAATCCTCTTCCTGGTTGAATTACTCCAGCCCCAATGTTATCAATTGTGGTAACAGCAATAACAAAGCCATATCTGAAAAAGACAGATCATTTATAAGTCTGATGTCTCACAATTTCATCATTATAATCATTATTATGATTGTTATTATCATTGATACAAAAACACTTACTTGCCAGTACATGTTCCCTCTACTTCGGTGAAGAGCTTTTGCTTTACAGTGTTTAGAAGATTGGGGCCGAAATACCTTGGATGTAGTAAGATTTCATGCTCTAAAGAGATCTATAAAGAGAAATCTTCATTAATTCAGACCATTTGACTATTCAACCGTACAAAACATGCAGAAATTAGTCGTTGTAGTTTGTTGGGGCATGGATAGCTAGCGCACGGTTTAAGTAGAGCACAATAGCTCTCTGAATTCCCGCTCGCTCTGGCAATCGCAAACAACGGGTTACATCAAACTAATCACTGCAGGATATTGACTTACATGGTAAAACATAATGGAGTAAAGTCCAAGTGAACAACAATATATTCGTATCAAACAGCAAAATCCAAATATGTTCACTGAATGAAAGCAACGCTAGCTCGCAAAAAAAAAGTCTGGGGGAAAATGACTTCCGGGTCGTCGATTTTTGTTGCCCTGAGTTTAGTTTTCCGGGTTGACTGCAACTTAATAACTCACATGTCCATGGATATAAAATAAAGAACTCCCAACTATTTGTATTTATCAAATGAAATATATTAGGCCACAGTCTTATAAACGAGAGGCAACAGGGACATGGGACATTTTCAAAGTAAGACGGAGAACGAAAGGAGTGTCTTGAATCCTTCATAATGATTGGGCTGTTTGTGACCCGGAGAGACTCGTGTTTTTGTTTTGATATTGTATTTTGACATTTGGACTGGCTGAGATGGCGTGCAGGATTGTCTCCAAGTCAATTCGCCTTCATGGGTTCAGAAAGCTTGTGAGTCTTCTTTATTCGTAGGGTTGTTTTGTTTTGTTGTCATCAGTAACTCATGCAGCCTATGTCATTCTCTTGTGTAGTTGGGCAGTGTTAAGGTTTGTGCTGCCATGAAGTCTGGAAACACCAGATATTTCTCCAGCGACACTCCACGCGACAAAATCAGTCGGTATCCTATTCCAAACAAAGCAGAGCTGCCCGCTGACATAGTGGATGTCATGGAGGAAGTGGAGTCTAAAGTAAAGTGAAGTACTCACAGTTACGCCCCTTTTTACTTGACGTCATTGTTTCAGGTAAACTTGTATCTTCACAGGGTGGCTTTCTCCCCAACGTTTTTAAAGCCCTCTCTCACAGACCAGCAGAGTTCAGAGCTTTCTTTGCTTACTACAATGGGCTGATGAACAAAGAGTCTGGTGTGTTCATTTTCTTTATCCTTATGAAAGATATACGTAGTCTTGCCTGACACTTTATGCTAAAAATGTTCATTATGAATGATTATATTTTATTATAGTTTGAGATCAGCCTCAGTGATTGAAGTTTCAAGATCTAGGATAATGATGTGCCTTAACGTGGCAACCTGTTTGAAATGTGTTTTTTGTTGTATACTTCAGGAAACCTAACCAAGGCAGATCGCGAGTTGATCGTTGTGGCGACCAGTATTTATAATAAATGTCTCTACTGTGTGATTTCACATAGTGCACTGCACCGCATCTACTCAAAGAAACCCACCGTTTCTGATCAGGTATCACTTTCCTTTGGAGTTATTTGTTGTGTATACAAGTTCAAATTGTCAACCCCAGGTTAATGGAAAACTTTCTTTCAGGTGATTGTTAACTACCAGACAGCAGAGTTGTCACCACGGGAGCAGGCCATGCTGGATTTTGCTATGACTGTTTGTCGTTGTGACACAATCACAGAGGAGCATTTTCAGTCTTTAAGGGAAGTGGGGTTTGATGAGGAGGATGCCTGGGACATTGCTGCAATCTCTGCATTCTTTGCAATGTCCAACCGGCTTGCCCACCTGACAGACATGAGGCCAAACCTGGAGTTTTACAATATGGGTCGTGTTCCAAAGGAAAAGGGAAAGGGCAAGGCAGATGTTGATGTGAAAAAGGACTAGAGGCAATGTATTTTCATTTGTTACATTGTCTCTTAACTTTTGATGATGAAAAATGTATCGCTACAATTATTTTTAATTTAACCAAGATTTAAAGTTTGTAATTATTGCATCACCACACCGCTCTTATTCATAAAGTACAAAAGTGCACATAAACAATCAGATCCACTCCTTCCGTGCTTAAAACCAGTTTGCTGACAAAAGAAATACCAGAGCTGAAAAGGTTTGTCTGATGAGATGTGAATAAACAGTGACAACTTTTGAAAAACTTTGTTTCCATTCCACTTTCAAGGGTAAAAGAACTGTGGACACTTCTGTTTTTTTACCACCAGATGGAACTCTAAACTCAGTGAGATTTGCACTTCACTGAATTAGTAGTCTCTTCTGTGTGTCCTAAATTGCTCTGGGCAGAACAGGATCATTGAGTCGTGTACAGATGTGCTGTTGAAGTGCGTATGTCACATTTTATTTTGTTTCTATCACAACATCTTTAATGCTTGTTTTTATCTAAAGAGTGTTCTGAATTTACTAATTTACTACACTGCACACATCACTCTACTGTCTATAGCCTATTCCACAAAGCTTTAATATATGGGTGCATGTTTACGATCAACCACTAGACTAAACTTTATGAACTATCTCTGCTGATGTGGCCATGTGTAATTGACTGTAAGCACAACTAAAATGGGTTATTTTGTGTGTGGGACTATTTTCCTGCTGTGGTGAAGAGTCCACATAAGATGTGTAAAGCTGCTGTGGGGGTATTTGTGTGAATGTTAGTTAATCAGAATTTCAAGTTAGTCTACTTTAACAACTGCTGCACTACTCTCACATTTGATAAATTACCAATGCGTTGTATAAAGGCAAGGCAGGTGTGAGCAAAAATACTGTGTATTTTTTGCTGTAACTTAATAGCTTTATTCTTGAACAACACCCTGCTCATTTACGTAGCTACAGCTTGTGACGGGCAAAATGAAGACTCATGAGTCGCTCTGTACTTCCATCTGATGATGATTTGAATGTATTACAACAAATAAACTAAGTTTCTTTTTCTAGTTTCCTGGTTCCTAAGTTGATATTATATGTGTGCACATTTATAAGTTATGAAAACATAATTTTAAAGTTTTAGGGTCAGGTTCACTAAAACCCTTTAATTCATAATTTCTATAACACACACCCACTTTGGTTCGACGCACTCTTTGACGAAGCCTGCATCATTTTGCTCATCACTATCACTCTACAGCTTTCATCTCTCACCATGAACCTGTGACTGAAATGTAGGAGATTATAGAGTTTCTGATTCAGACTGATCATCCAAATGCACTTACTCTCAGATTACTAACTTCACAAGGATAATAAAGCATGCACCATCTGGTCTTTGTCAACACTTGCATGTGCTGTAGCCTCTACATATGTATAACCAAAACACCATTTATTTAATGCTTAGAATTAAAATGGAGCTCAAAAACTCCTGTAAGGTTGGCAGGTGACAATAATTAGGAAAACATATTGACATATAGCCCATATAGAAAAGTTTTTGAAAAGCAGTCAACCATGAAATTTTGAAATAAAATACATACAGTATAAATCAGAGTTGTTTCGATACCGCTACTGGTATCAGTGAGTACTAAACCTAAACCCAAACTTATCTGATACCAAATTGTGTTTTTTGGGCTATGCAGACCTATTTTCCCTAGTATCAAGCAGCATAAGTCACACAGGCTTTGTTTAATATGCATAATGAGGCATGTGCTGTAGGTTTTGGCATAGTTTTACAGGCTTTGTTATTATTCACTTGCTGTGGTATCGGACTGGTACTCAGTATCAGCGACTACTAAACCCAAGTATCAGACCGGATGGGAAAAACTGGTAGACCAATCGGAATAACAATAATATAAATACACATAAAACCGATTAAAGTGCTTAATGACAAGATACCAATCGAGGCATCTGAGCTCACAAAACTCCCCTTTCTCAGTCGGCCCACTGTTGTCTCAATTAGTCATCGTGAATCACAGCATTCATCCTACTTCTTTTAGAGAACTCAAATAATTCACAGGCTGTTATGAAAATGAAACTACTCTGACAAGTGTGACTTAACAGAGATAAAAAATTTAAAAAGGTGATAAAACGGAATACGGAAAGCTAGCTGGAAGATAAGCGCATCAGAAGTACAGCACACAAAGGATCATCTGCTATGGCTGCAGGAGTAACAAGGCTGTTTCTCAATGCCTTAGTCCAGGGAACTGTGCTGGACTATGGAATGGAAGGAGACTGCATAGCTGTAAAGCAAGGCAGCAGTTCAGGAGTCTCTGCCGTCCTTTTATTGGCTGGTAATAAGGATTGACATTCATGCAATAACTTCACAGATAAAGTTCAAAACTACACTATTTGGGAAATCTTTACTCAACTTCAGTGAAAAATGTAGGAGTTATTAAAAAAAACAAAAAGTGCACTGGTGTGAGGGTCAAAATACGTATTTTCACTTATATAATAATACAAAAACACAAAATAATTCCCAACAAAAGTAGGCTAATTAATGAACTAATGTTTTGTATCAACAGCAAAACCACATGCTTCATGTGTTAGAAAGAAGAACCTTTAGGTTCTATTCTGATCTCCTGCAGAGTTCAGCATCTTGACCATTTGACACTGTGTGATGATGCCATCTGCGCTCTTTCAAACCCCTACAGTGCAGAAATATGTTATTTTGGGGGTAGATGCATCTTTGTAATTATTTGTACACCATACCCATAAAGATTTATAGGCTTGACGTCGCACAGCCACACAATAATCTTGTATCATAACAGGCTTTTGTCAACCTTTTTTATCATGTGGCTTTTGCTCTTTATGTCAAAGCTTGTTGACGAGTTTCGGTAAATATTTTTATATAGCTGCATATACAAATTCTTATATACAACAATTAAAAACATAATCAGAAATCAAGCATGTCAAACAATTGTTGAATGTTAAATGTTGGACCTAAAGATATAAATAAACGCACATAATATTTCTTGTGAAGTTAATGAATGAGAGCATTTCAGACATGCAACTACGGTGTTATCATCAACTCTTCACAACTCACATTATACATCACTACACATCTGAAGCTTAGTGTCCACCTGAGAATAAATTTAGCAATGCATTTATAAATAGATTTCTTTAATATATCAGATAAACAAATGCACTAAGGCAGTAAGAGCTGGCCCTAATCTGGCCTTGAAGTGGGGATTCACCATTTATATCCACGATAATCATCTTATGGCATACGTGATTACTGAACATCAGGGCATCCCGCCTGGCTGTCTATTTGCATTTTCTGTCAATATATAACCAGTGAGAAGCAGCCATTTACCACACATTTTGGGGTTTTAGACATTTCTCGGATTTATTTCATCTGCATGGCAGTTAATTGGTTCCTCTCTCAAAGGCATTCTGGTTTTCTTTTTAAAACTTTAAATCCAGGCCATCAGCCGCACCCGCTGAGAGCATTATCATAATAGCAGACTGATAAACATTTTTGATGCTGTGTCATGATGGTGGTTCATTACTGCAATTATTGTTAGTTCTTCCATATTCAGGCATAACATTATCACCACCCACCGAATATTGTGGCAAAGCTTCTTCAGGCTTATCTGTTTATCCTCTAGTTAGCGCTCCTCTTATGGGGAAGAGTTGAACCTCCCTCAGCCCCACCCTGCTGTTGTTTAACCTATTAAAATCCTTAACATAACTGTGTAAAGTGACTTTATTTGGTCACTATGTCTCATTTGCATCACAAAGTCAGGTACCTTCTGTGATTTAGATCTGAGTCTATTATGAATTAGCCTACCACATTTGTTCAATGATTAGGGCTGGGTGCTGCTGGGTAAAAAAGGTTTAGGTTCTACTGGTATCAAAAAAATAAAAGTATCAAAAAGCAGGTATAAATATACAATCTTTATATTCAAGTTTTTGTGTTGTTGTTCATTAAAATTTAAAAAAAGCAAAAAGTGATACACAAGTTGAAATAAAATTGAATGAAGTAGAAAATAATTGAGGAAAAATTGCCAAAGTAAAAAAAAAAGACAAAAATTTGGGGGAAATACACGTGGAAGTTTCTTGGTTGTTTCACCTCAAACACGTGATACAAATGCAAAAGAAATTAAATGGAAGGAAATTGAATTAAATTAACATTATTAATCTGTTTTATGGTTTTATATGACAAATATTTGAGTATACGTATCGTAAAAAGAATCGTTCAGGTATCGGTACCGAAAACCAAGTATTGTTAAAGTACCAGTATCGAACAAAAATTAATGGTACCCAGCCCTACTCCCACCTAATGTAATATAATAGCTTCATATGCAACAAATTTATGTACAATGTAGTTTTATCATCACCAATTGTCAGTCTCTATAGAGAATAGGCGGCGTTCACGATTGAGAATGTGATGATGTCATAATGTCAGGTGGGGCAGGGGCCAGTACAACACTGTTTTTCCTCATCATATTTGATCGTAATTGGATTCACAAACCTGACACATTATATTTGGTCTGAAAGTCCTTCCTATTGGTCAACATCACGCTTATGTTTCCGAGTTTGTCACCACTTTTGTACGCCTTTCAGAGAAAGAAAATGGACATTAGTTCACTCAGAGAAGACGATGAACTTTGAGCCAGTTTTTGTTTCGTGTGGATTCTCCCAATAATGACTGAGATATTAACCAAAAACTAAGACGAAAAAACACCACAGTTACCGTAGTTACCGCCATGGAAATTCGTGAATGCAACCTATCCCAAACACCGCTGCATCTTTAGCACTTTCACTTTGTGCTCAGCCAATGGAGAAGCTTGTTATAACTAAACAAACATCTTCTCTCCAAGTTATATGAGGATTCTGAATTTTTCTTTTTTTTTTCATCTTTTTCATCTTTTTCTCTAAACTGACTCGGGCAATTATGTTAAAAAGACTCACAACATGGAACATTAATCCATGGATGTGCAAACAAACGCTGAAGAAAATATAGTCCTCTTTTTATTGACTGGACTTCATCCACAAGACATCAAACAAGGGACACTGGGAAGAAGTCTTTGTTGCTGAGACACAAAAACAGAATTACAGAAGATTATGTAGATAAACATGACCCATTTCTTCATTCTCCTGAATTCTTTGGCCGGTATTTCTAATGTGATTGTGGATCCACTTCGGGTTTCTTTTAAGAACTGTATGCACCAAATACCACCAGAACAGAATGCATGGTTTTGAGAAAGATTTACACTTTGCCTTTTGTTATATCGACAAATATCTACAGCTGTAATGTCTGCTGTATACTAAATGAAAGACATTGTGAACATAAGCAACAAACTACTTGAAGAAGTGAAATTATTAAGGTCAGGTAGTGCATTGTGTAAACGTGTGTGACTGTACATTGTGGTCAAGTGCAAATATCATATACAGTATTTTCTTAACTACTGGACACATGGACAGACAGCAAAGTGTATCAGTCAGTCCGCTCTTCTAACTGTCATGGTGAGGCATTAGTCCAATGGATGAAATGATTTAGGAGCAGTGGTTCTCAAACCTTTCACACCATCTCACACAATATTTGACCTTTCAAGTACCACCAGGTCTAGATCAAGATCAGATGAGGACAAACACGATTTAAAATGGTCTAACATATGGCTAAATAATGGCCACAGTGAGTGTAAACCATGTGAAAGAAATCATCTAATGTGTTACTAAAGCAAGTGAAACAGACTCTAATTTCTTTTTTTCTTTTTTTTCCAAAGTGTAAAATATCAGATGCCCCTGGATACCACCTGAAAAAGCCCATTGAGGTTAGAATGCCACCACTTCTCTGTGACCCAAAGAGAAAATACCAAATGTATGGGGTTAAACTCAGTTTGAGAACCACTGGAGTAGTTTGTTTGTGTTCTAAAACACATTGTGCATATTGAATTGTTAGTTGTGGTTCTAAATCATTCCCAAGCACTGACACAAAGGAAGTGTGATGTTTTGTTTTTTAACAGCTTGGGTCAACAAAGCTAGTGAAGTAGATAATAAAATGGAGAATGTACAGACCGTATGTAACAGTGTCACCTACAATATACAGTGCCAAAACATTTACATTTCTGTAGTACTCTCAAACAGTTTTGCTTAAAGGAGTCATATCTGAGCATTTTATATCTCCGACAAATTGATTTAATTATAGCACAGTCAATAATTGGTTCGAACAAATAATATTAAAACGAATGCTCCTCGGGACGTTCCAGTTTTTTTGCGGTCTTTCACAGAAACCAAGTTGCCTGCCTATTTTTTGCCATTTTACTACTGATGGATTGCTCTCTAGTCAGTTATGTGAAGTCCTTTGAAACTGCCTCTATAAAATTGGGCGCTGACATGAGGATGGTAAAGGTGCAGATAATGGAGAAGAGTGAGAAGGCCACCAGACAGAGACGATCAACCACCGCTGCTGCAAACTTCCACTCGCTGCAGATGGCTTCAGCCTCATCCTGATCCCGAAATCTCTGAGCTATGTATGACACCTCCTCCAAAATGCGCTGGATTTCCGGGAGGGGATATCCAACTCCCAAACCCAGGCCTCCGCTGCTGACTCCCCCGGGAGGCTCTCCATCCTCACAGGCCCGACCGCCGAGGGCAACCCCAGAGTCGCTAGAGGTGGGGCAACGCGGACTATCTACAGAATGGTAGTTTCCGTAGTAGAGGCCCATGGACCCATTGGAGGTCCCAGAGGGGCATGGCGGGCACGGTGCCTGAGATAAAGGGACAGATAGGCTCGGGACGTTCCCCATTTCAATAGAGCTGGCGCTGGAGAGCTGTTGCGATGCGTGGCGGTACTTATATGCCGGACGTCTGCGCTGATCTTTGGGCTGTTTCATCCGGAGGAACCAGGCACACCAATTCAACAAGATCACTCGAACCTGCAGACAAGACATAATATATATAAATGTGGTTCACAGAAATAGACGCTAGAAGTGTTTTCCAGTTCATGGTAGATGGCCATATCCATCCATTCTAACAATAGAAAAAGTACATGAAGCCCCAAAATACACAAAGACATTTATGATATTGTGATTTATGATGATTTATAAGGATGGATACTTTACTTATAAAATTGAAGTTGTGATTTTTTTTAAATTAAATGTGTTGTAAACAGGAACATGTTTAACATTATTACTCACCCATTTGGGCATTTTGCCTCCATGTGGGTCATGATGGTGAAACTGCAGCACAATAACAGTGACGACCACAGACATCCCCACAATCATCATGGTACTGGCAAAGTACTGGGCTGCCAAGAAGAACACATCACGTGTTAAGAGTTGCAGCTTCTGCCCTTTAGCTCTACTGTTTTGTGCTTTGCAGTTGTAGCAATGCAATTTGTGAGACAAATAAAGTTATTCTTATTTTAACTTACATGAGAGAAGAAAAAAAATAAGGCTCATAAACAACCGTGAATTTTGTCACAAGGCAACTCAATGTGCCTCTAAAGAAGATATGCGAAATTACAATCAGGATAAAGTTGAGGCAAATCACATATGACGTTTTAATCCCCAAACAAGGGGGTACGTTTCTTTCAAAGTCAAATCCTTATAACATCATTTAATGGAGCTTGCTTCTTTTTTGATGTTTTAATAAAGTAAGCTTATTTGGGAGTAACAGAAACACACTGAAGTAAAATGCAGTTTGTTATTTCAGCAAGAGCTAAAGAAGAGAAAAGAGGTGTAAGATACAGTTTGTCTCAGCACTCACCTATGAGAGGAACAGAGTCTGACGTTGCTGGCATGATCTCTGCCACCAGCAGCATGAAGACAGTGAGTGACAGCAGCACAGTAATACCTGGAGACACAATATTCAAGAGGTAAGTTTCTGTTCCAGGATGACTATAGCCACATGTGACCCCAGCAGGCTTTAGTCCTGGTAACACATGCAGGCTAAAGTCCTGGTAATGTCAGGATTTTCTTCCAAACTCCTGACTTTACCAGGATTTTTGCCAGCTAGGCTGCATGTGTGAATGTGGCTCAAGTGAATATGGTCACCTTGCTCTCTTACCTAAAGATATTTTTTCACCAGAATCCGCGGGGAGCAAGAAGACGAGCAAAGCCAGACCAGAAATCAGCACACAGGGAATGAGCAGGTTGAGCCCGTAGTACAGTGTCCTCCTGCGCATGGTGACAGTGAATGTCACATCGGGGTAGGGCTCCTTACAGCACTCATAGTACAGCTCATTACGCTTGGCTGGCACATCTGAGAGGAGATTTGACAACAAGCAAAACGTGAGGTAATTGAGCACATGCTTGAAGTTTCAGTCTCATTATGATCATGATTTTGTGCTAAATTTTTTCTATTGATTCTGACTAGGTTTCCTCACCCACAAGGTCCCATTCTCCATTTGGGATGTACGTCGAAGTGTCCACGTCAAGCATCTGCAGGTCCAGCAGCCAACCATTGTGTGTCCAGGACCCAAACTTCAGGTTACACTTCTGCACATCGAAGGGGAACCAGCGAACGTCAATGTAGCAGGTGCTTTTCAGGATGCCTGGAGGTATGTACTGGCAGTAACCAGATGCATTGACCAGGACGTTGGTGTGGAATGTGGCATCAAAGCGTTCATCAGCACTGGAGAAAACACACGCCACACTAATAGTCAATTACAGAAACCTTTTGTAAACAATTCACTGTGGAAGAAAGCATAAATGTATGTAAAAAAAAAATTAAAGGGGGGGTATTATGTAAAATCGACTTTTTCAAGCTTTACATCATGTTATTATGTCATTACCTCATTAGAAACATGCCTGAAGTGTTGCCTTGGCACATTCACGTATTTTTGAGTGATCTGTAAAAACTCTGATGGCAGCCATTTTAGGGATATGTTTGCCTGAGTCCTCCTAGGAACGCCCCCACCTCCTGGAGAAGCCTCCAAGCTTTCGTCACCAGCCGAGTAACCAACCACTGCTCCTCAGCAGAACCCCCTCCCCACTGATGCCACAGACAGCGTGTGGAGGGGGCGTGTCGGAAAGTGTCATAGGTTCTTAAAGAGACAGAGGCCTATTTCAAGACATTCACTACAGCCATTTTGAGAGAGCAATTTTGTACAAGGCAGTTATTCTAATTTACTGCATTAAGAGACCAACAGAAGGTTTCGTCATCATTGTAGTGTGCTATAGACTGGTGCTATGTGATGTGAAAAAAGCATAATACCCCCTCTTTAAGTAAAGTTTACAATCTTTGCTAGTTGAGACATGCCATTGCACTTCATTCTTCAAGTTCTCTCTGTCACCGTTGTTATTTTTAGCTGTTGCTTTCATAGGTTTTTCGAGTTGGCAGCAGGGATATTGTGCTAAGGTTGAGAGCAAATACCGACATTCTGTGCCGTGTTGTTTCATTGAGGAGGAAGCACAGAGACATGTCTATGCACTGGAGGTAACACTGACAGGTTCCTAGCGTTACCTTTTCCTATGCTCTTGCACTTTTACTGAACCAAGTTAACTGTTAAAACGGTCCCACTGCTGTTATTTGAGCTTCCTCAGGTGGTGTTCAGGGAAATGTTTAGACTTAACTAATATTAATAAGCGATATTGTAATGAATGCTATAATAATACATAGTTTACACCCAGTTTAGACATAACATACATATATCTCTGTCCCTTTTTAGATCTGCTTTATTGCTGATGTAATCTTTCTTATCTAGGCCTGGTGTAACTTGGAAGATCAATGATTTAATGAGGTGGAACTTGGTGTGAAAAGTTGTAGAACCACTGGGCTAGATCTGTGTCTATTGTACCTGTTTGTAAAATAAAATAGGCTACTCCACGTTAACAAAGGTGGTATAGGTATTGGCCACTTGCAACAAGACATAGCTGGAAAATTAATGAATGGACAGTATTTGTAAAGTGTTACACATTTTAGGGATGCACCTATCCGATACTGGTATCGGATATCTGAGCCGATACGGCTACAAATATCTGATACAGGCAGTTTTGGCTTTCAATGCCTTAAAAACAATGAATGAACAATGAAGTTAGTTTCAACCTACGCAAACGCATTATTGATCGCTGCGCAAAATGCTGCGGTTAGCATCAGTATGCTAAAGCTAGCATGCCAAGGAAAACTCAAGGCTGGGACATAAACTAACATAGAAAGTAGCCTAATAAAATAAAATAACCACTGCTGAAGCCAAGTGTTTGTATTTTAGTTTAAGAAATAACAGATCTAACATATTTGTAATGATCAGATCATTTCATGTGAGTTGTTTATATTAATGTAGCCTAAAGCCTGTCATATACCCAAGGATAACTTGTGTAGAAAAGTCCAGTGATCTTTGTTAAATGTTTATCCAAGATTTCAATAGATATTATTGATCCGCAATATCATGACAATAAAATATGACTTAATTGATCTTAAAACGGAGAAAACAGTCAATAATATTTTTCACTCAGAGAAAGCCACTTTTAAGAAAGTGGTATTGGTAAACATCGGTTATCGACAGATACTCATAACCCAGTATCGGTATCGGTAGCAAAAAAGCTGAATCGGTGCATCTCTTACACATTTCCTTCTCTAAAATTATTTGATCAAGCATAAACTTTGTATCTTTCATTTGTGGAATGTTTCAAACAAAAAGAAGACAATATGGGAACAATATACAGTATTTGTCACTAGCACATAGGGCTTTCTGAGTTTGTTACAGAGCTTTCTGGAGACACAACAGTTGGTCTCAATTCACTCCTGTAAAATATATTCATAGCTACAGATACAAGTCCATATACACACACCCACACAATCCAATCCAAGTGAGATCAGTCGCAGTTACTGAGTCGGACAAAAACACTCTGAGAAATCTTTTGGCAAAAAAGTATAGGCCTAATGTATGTGTAAAAAATGCTTGATTTAGGTTTACAATTAGTTATTTATTTATCATAGGGGTGTTAATGTATTTCCTTGTGTTTGACAAGTACAATCAGCTGTGGCCAGGGTCTGCTGTGTTATGTTTGTGTGGGAAGACTGGGACAAAGCCACGCGATGCATTATTAAAGCGTTCGGTACACCACGTTAACACATGGTACCTATAAATGCGCTGCACTTTTTAATGTGCTAAAAAGAAAATGCTGTTGGTTGGGTATTCTCATGGGAGATTGAAAAGGCAAGTCTAAGCAGGGCAAAGGGGAATGGAAAAAGCGGGAGAAAAAATACTAGAGGCGGCAGTGACAGAGCCATATGCGCCAGAGGAAACGGTTCAACGCGCAGTATATTTCCTCACTTACTCAACATCTGCACAGGTAGACAGTGATGGAAGACCAAGTGCATGCAAGCCAATCGCAGGTAAGGAGGAGTTCAGATCAGATTTTATGACAATTATTGAACAATGAGTGACCCACTAAGATTTCAGAACCGCGTAACCTCTTAACCCCACCTGAACTAAGCACAGTTTCTCTACTTTGGCAATGCCCAATTCTAACAGCTTCAAAATGGCGCCGAAAACAAGGATTGCAACAAAAGAGTGACAGGAAAAGTGACAAAAAAGTGACGAAAAAGTGACAAAAATGTGTGATGAAAATGCAAAAAAAAAGGGTCACAAAACAGCAACAGAAAGGTGACAAAAAGCAATGAAAATGTGGGTAAAAAATTTGACGAAAATGCAACCAAAAAAAGTTTAAAAAGTGATCTGTTTAGATGAGTTTTGTAGGTCTTAGCTTTCAAATGAGGCGTTACACTGGCCCATTAGATTTGTGTAAATCATAAGTCGAGAAAACGCACTTGGTTAAGGTGGGGGTAAAGAGGTTAAACAGAGGGGTTTTGGCCCCAGAGGAGACTGAACCTGGTGTATTGCTGGGTTTCAGGTGACATCACAGCGTTCTTAAGGCCTATACTATTATATAGAGGAAAAATTATTTTGTTTTTGAGGAAATTTTTGGTCTTTTACAGAGAGATCATGGACCCAGTGACTGATGTTAATGATATTTTTTTAAATTAAGGCAAGCCACACAGAGAAGCCCCACACGAACCATGAAGTGAAGTCGGTGCCTCCTTGCTGTGAGGCGAGAGCACGCTAACCCAGCTCTCAATCACCAATCACAAAGTCAAAGTGCTCCCATTACAGTTGACATGGTTTTACATTGCCGATAACACAGAGTTAAGTGGTTCCTTAATGTCGTGCCAGCTCTTAAAAAAGTTCACTTTAAGATGTATGACAATAAATCTTCTGTTCTTTGCCCTTAAATACTCTCATCTTGACAATGCCAGGCACACGTTCTGCGGGTTTTGCCAACGTAGCTTAACCTCTGAACTCTTGCTTGAACCGAGCTTAAAAATGAGACGAAAACAAGGATGAAAATGCAAAAAAAGAGCACCAAAAACGTGACAAACACGCACAAATATGTGTGATGAAAACACCACAAAAAAGAAAGTGACGACAACGTGAGGAAAATGATCCATTTAGATGCGTTTTGTAGGTCTTAGCTTTCAGATGAGGCGTTACACTGGCCTATTCACCTTACTCCGGAAGTTTGCATGGGCGGCGCCATGAATTGTGCCCGCCTCTTTTCTCCTATCAGTTAACATGGGACTAGAGAAGTCCAGATAAAATCAGTTACTACATGAAAACAAAGCAGTTTTTAGGCCATGCAGAGAAACGGTGCAGTGTTGGTGGTGGTCGGAGGGGCCGATGGCGCAGACCGGTTGCCTCGCTTCCGTCAGTCTACCCCAGGGCAGCTGTAGTAGCTCCACGAAGTATGGAGTGAATGAACAATGCAATGTACAGCGTATTTGAGTGTCCAGAAAAGCGATATATGAAACCGATGCATTATTTTTATTATTACAAAGCAAAAAGAGGCAAAAGTGGGCGGGGCGGAATAAGGTAAATACATGCAGGCTAAAATAAAGGAACAGGCCACCGTTTTTACATACTGAGATATGTTCTGCTGGGAGAGGCTAAATGCTAACAACATCTTTGGTCTATTTGCATGACTGAGCACACGCACAAAGACCAGACAGTTACGCATCAACTTGTCTACATACATACCTCAGTATGTAAAAACTGCAGCCTATTCCTTTAAGGCGGGGATCAAGAGGTTAACAAGATACAGATGGGGTCATGCTTGCCAAGTCTTTCACTGTGATAATCACACGACTAGTCGGTTCGGCTGCTTTGACATTACAAAGCGTAACATGCCATATTTTCTATACCCTCATTGATAAACCGTAGCCATAGTCCAACAATCCATTCATTAGATTAATTTCCCTGTTGTTTGTCCCAAAGCTCTTTCTCCATCTGTTTGTGTTCCCCACAGCAGAATTAGGATTCAGCCTGTGGTTCACTTAAGTTGGATGCCCTTCATGCGTCTCATCGATTGCCAGTAAAGTTACACCACTGACTTCCTTCCGGGAGGTCAACGACTAGGACTGCTCTTTAAAACTGTGCATTAATACAACAGTGCACCATGGCAATACACATCTCATACAAACCATAGAGAGGGTAAAGGCTATAAAACTAACGGCGTTGCTTTCATTTAAGTTTCATCTTAAGATGACAGGACATATAAGTAACAGTTGTAATGACACTGGCAAATTTAAACTACGCTATATTATGATTACTGGCAAGCATTTCCTTTGTATGTCTTTGTATGTCTTTGTATGTGTGTTTCCAAACTAAGCTTGCCAACACTCAGTACAACAACAGTACATTGATTGTTAGGGTTCTCATATTGCATAAAGATACACTGAACATGAAAAAAATGGGTATTTTGTGCGTATAGAGTTCAGCTCATGAAAAATGGTGAGTCATGATGATAAAGCAATCGTCAAAACAGATCATCAGACAAATCACCCTGAGCCACAGAATAAAAACCTAAATGATCATAATCTCTTCACTTAACATTGAACTGCAGCTAAAAGGTAAGTGGACAGAGTGTAACGGAGGAAAAAAATGATATTTAAAGGTAAAAAAAAACATGCAGCATCTATGGAAAAGGTGATTTATAAGGTGATTTATTTCATAGTCTTGTTGGTATGTTTAAACTCGAAGCGCAATGAAAATACACTGAAGTCACGTTACAGGCAGAGAGCTTGCTTTCAGTTTGACACACCGATGATTTACCAAATATCAAGTGGATCCGGTAAAATATGGAGGGAATGGAGTAAAAGGCATGCAGACAGTTATGAAAGACAGACGAGCAGAGACGCAAATCGGAGGTGATGAAGGGGAGTGCTGGGACAGAAGGAGGGTGATGGAAAGAGGAGAGGGGAGACAGACCGGAGAGATTACAAGAGGTAATCCTGGTGCATCGAAAGGCTGTGAGCTTTTAAAATTTAGGTTAATTCCCCCAAACCTTTGTTCTGTTTTCACAATTACTGAGTGTGCTTTGGTCCGTGACATAACAGAGAAAGAACAGCTAAATAACAGCTGAAGTGATGTCTCTGGATGAAATATATATTTAGTAATATGTATGAGATCTGGTTTATGAGATCTGGTTCTATAAATAACTTTTGTTATCTGTTTCAGTTTTGCAATCAATCATCTTCTGCAAATTATTGTTATTATTTCTTAGTTTGCCGTTTATGCTTGAGATAGAGAACACTTTAGACAATGAGCTGCATTGCTCGATTTCCCACATTATCCAACCATTCTAAAGAATAAACACACTCTCATTCATCCTGGCCTATTGTACCTTTTTTTACAGGTAGGGGAAACCGTAGTACCCGGAGGAAACCTACGCAGACATGGGGAGAACATGCAAACTCAATCCCCATGGTGTGGACATATCATGTGTAATAGTGCGGTTTAGGCACCTCAGCATTGATATTTCACATGAAATCATGGAAAAGACACTTGATGGTAAGACGGCTCTTTTAAGAATCCTGTGTGTTGTTTGGAGCACTCTTATTGTGTTAACAAAAGTAAATGTGATAGTATAAAATAAATAAAGATAAAGTATACAAACAAACAAACATAATAAATGCAGTGTGTTGCTCAGAACGTGTCCATTTCCAGGAAATACAGATAAAAGCACTTCAGCAATGGAAGAAGAAACTACCAAGCTCAACACAGAATGAAGCAAAATACTACTGCATGTATTTTTTCAATGTAAAAGAACCTTATAACATGGTCAAAAGTTCAAGTTCATTCTGGGTGATCCTTTCCATCCAACTAATTTCCCGCTCTCCCTCCTGCACATCCTGAATGTTCATGTGCATGAATTATTTGCACATTACAGGCACGTGCACAGCTTTGTCAGGCAGCAAACCTAAGTAGGTCGCATCACCTTGTGTCAAGACTGGCTCAAGTGACTTGACAGAGCAAAGCAATGGGAAAAGTAAAGACTGACATTTACTTACAGGGGTACATGGGATGACAAGGGGACATGCAGAAAGCACGGTCCAAAATGCAAATAGCTGACTAGGATAGGGCAGGGGCAGCTAAGGAGCCGAGGGAGGACGGAAAGCAAGAAAAAGAGTTGGACGAGAACAAAAGGTTAAGAGGCAGACTGGCAGCCATCACTGCACAAGCTAGCAATCGATAACACTGCTTAATAATATTGATGATCATTAGCTGTGGGCAATGTGAAGACTCTTTTTTCAAAAATTGTTGCTTTTCCAGAATACATACTTTATAATTAGAACTTTAAAGTGACAGCTTCAAACCCAAAACAAACCAGCACCAATTTTACATTAAAAAGGACATCAAAAAGACACATTCCCCAAATTATTCAAATCTACATGGCTTGGCAGAGGCTTTCTGTCAGATCTTATTTATTTATCTTTCTTTCAGCAGGAAAGTTAGCACAGGTTGTTATTTTGGATAGGAGCAGCTGCCCTACATTCTAACTACCTGGAGATTCAAGTACAAGTATGAGGGAGTTGGCATCTTAATCATAACACACACTGCGGGCTTACTTAACATGCATCTTATGAAACACAAAATCATTCATATTTAACTATGACATGACTACCTGTTTCGTGTGCTCCTCTTTTACGTCCTTCTTTTAACTCAGATCACCTTTGATTGGTCGTGACTCATTGTTGGTTTAACTGTGCACTATGTTTTATTGATATTAACCAAATGTAATAACATGGATTATGCTGGTGTTCCATGTCCTAAAATGAATGCACAGTACATTTTATTCATTTTCCTACTTCTCCTTCCAAATAACACTGACCTGTTGTAGAGCAGGATGTCTGGGGTCCAGATTTGGTCCGAAGGGAAGCGCAGATTCTGGACACCGGGGTAACTCTCTGTGTCCCAGGTCAAATAGATATCTGTCCAGTGCTGAGACAAACAAGAAGAATTAGGACTTTTTTCATTATTCTTAAAGGAATAGCCACCATTTTCACATACTGAGATATGTTCTTGCCTTAGCTTAAACGAGTTGATGCATAGCTATGTGGTATTTACTGAGGGCACCCTCAGTCGCGTAAACATAGCCAAGGGGAACTATATTTCAAGGCGTAGTAATATTACTATGCTCTGCAATATAGTTCCCCCTCTTATCCGCTTAGAAAATCGTCATGTTTAATTTTGTGTGACTATACTTGGATCGTGACTATAAAGGCTCATGTAACCATATTTAAATAGAGGAAACGTGGAAGAGCTTGGCCGCTTCTAGCTTCCCCCCCGTTTGGATCCATAGGTGAGAAGAGGAGAGGCTAAATGCTAACGCCGTCTGTGCTCTGTTTACGTGACTGAGGGCACGCGTAAGAACATATCTCAGTATTTATAATGGTGGCCTATTCCTTTAACAAGCACAACACATCTGTACTAATTCTAGTGAATGTTTATATCCTTGATATACAAAAGAGACTGGGTATAATTTGTCTTCTCTTTGCAAAATCTGCCAATAAAGTTAAAAATAAAACTTCTCAGACTAGTACACTTTCTGTTTATATCTCCCCTGACATGTCCCCATTGTAAGCCAGGAAACAGACCAGGAAAACATTGTACAAACCTTTCGAGACATTTCCAGAGCAGAGTTCTATTCTTTGAGCCAACATTCTCTCTCTACTCGCCCCGAAAATTGTGCCATATTTTGTCTAATTAAGTCGCAGAATGAAAGTTTGCCTGTAAACATACAAATCCTGAACACGAAATGGCTTTTTTAAAATTTGCTGCTTTTATTTTTTTTCACCATGTGCCTCAAGCAAGTTTTCCCGTTTGCTGATGCAGCATCAAAAATGCCCTTAAATTTAATCTCTCTTTCTCCCCGCGCACATCCACAGTCAGCAACAACAGCGAGATCGAGAGGAGACACAAACCAAAGACGACGACAAATGTGGCTGATTTTGTGGCATGACAGATGACCAATGCTGAGTCATCGGAAATTATTCACATGGATAAAACAACAACAAGAGCATTGATCAAGAGACTTCTTGGTTTTTCTGTTGTAGGGGGGTTAGAACTGACATCTACAGAGCCACTTCTAACGAGAGCAGATTATTTAAATTGTGTGTGTTAAAATGTGTTAAACAGAACTTGCTCAATACTAGGGCTGGGTACTGCGACATTTGTTTTCGATAAACGACACTTGGTCTACGATACCGATACCTGAGAACAATACTTTTTAAAATACCCAATAACAGTACAATATTGTTCATTTATTTTAGGACTGTGCAAAAAATCGAAAGGTTTTTTTTGCAACACAGACTTGCATTATTTCATGCCACTTAATTTCCCTTTGCATTTCACGTGCCATGGCTCATGCTTTTGCCTGACATAAAAACAAACAGCGCTGTGTGATGATATCATCAGGCCGCACTGCTCAGTTTACTTGTGCAGCTGTTAGGGCTGGCCAGCAGGGGGCAGGTGTGAAACAGAGACCTCTCCTTAATCGAGGCATACTTGAAATCATTTGTATTTTTATGACTGTTCAGAATATATTCAGCATTGTTTTTTGATGAATAAATAAGAAATAAAATAAAGAAATACTTTTTTTTAAAGGCAACAAATAATCGTTGATAATAATAATTATGACTAAAATAATCGTGGTTATGATTTTTTTCAATAATCGAGCATGCCTAATTTATTCCTTTTAAAATGTATATTAGTTATTTGTGAAACGACCAAGTAACTTCCTTTAACCCCTTACCCTCCACCTAAAAGCTTCTTGAGAAAAGTGTCAAAAACAGCAACAAAAAGTGACAAAAAGCAACAAAAGAGAAACAATAAAGCGACAAAAAGGTGACAATAAAAGTGATGTAAAAAGTGACACAAAAGCAACAAAAGACTGACAAAAATGTGAGAAAAACAGCAAGACAAAAGAGATTTAAAAAGTGATGAAAACATGACAAAAAAGTGACCAAAATGTGACCAAGAAGCAACAAACGAGCAACAGAAACATGACAAAAACGTGTCAAAAAAGCAACAAAGAGTGACAAAAATGTGACAAACAGGCAACAATAAAGTAACATAAAGGCAACAAAAGAGTAACAAAAGAAGAACAAACGAGTAACGAAAAAGCGACAAAAGATTCACAACAAAAGTGATAGAAAAAGTGACACAAAGGCAACATTTGTAGCTTTCAAATGAGGCGTTGCTCCTGCCTAGAGGCTGTCAGCTCCAGTCGAGAAGCTTTTAGATTTGGGTAAAGCTGAAGTGAATAATTACACAGATTTGAAATACACTTCATTTGTGCCACTCACCAGCTGAAGCCATGCATTAGTCATTAACACCTGGTTCTTCTCATCCTGAAAAAAGAAACAATAAATGAAATGACAGCAAATAGTTGAGGCTCCACTTCAACCCCCAACACCGCGTGACGTAAAACTGTGGGTGAGGAGCAGAGTTGGAAAATTTAATGTATTTTGTGCGCTGAGAATCCATGCACATATGGCACACGTCTATAATGAAAGCAAATGACCCATAGTATCTGATAATATACGGTTCAGAGTCATCACAATCGTCTCTTTGGGGATTCAGTCTCCAGTGAATTCCTGTGTGTTTAGCTATGATTTCAGTTTCACTTTTTATTATTCATTATTATTATATTATCACATGTAATATTTTTAAGATGGGACTTTTTTCTAAAATCGACACGCTACCCAGTTTAGACGTAATTTAGTCCATTTTTAAAAGTTAATGACAAAAGCTGGGTGTTAAATGTTTGAGAACCCCTGTATAAGAATATGGATTATATCAGAACCCGTGAAAATTATGAAGAAGATACAGGGTAATTTTAGGGACATTTCACAAGGCAGTAACACTAATAACTGAGATAAAAGAGACATCTGAGACATCTAAGCCAGCGCATCACAGACTAGCAATTACCCAGCGGGGGGAAATTTGGATACCTCCAGGTAGCTGACCCACTTGTACAAACAGCTTCTAGAGAGGTGTTGAGAGTAGTGGACAAGAGTGAACAAAAAAACAACCACAATATTTTGGTTTAAAATTTGGTTTAAAAGCAGTAGCAGGGGTGCCACATTTGCCACATTTACAAAATGACTTTCTTCACAATGCATTTAACACAATCATGTTTTCAGTGTGTGCATTGTAGCAGAATAGAAAGAACATTGGTTAAAATGCAGAATAACACAAGGCAAAATATGTAGGTTTCCAGATCATGTGCATGCTCATTAAGTGTAACATGTGCAGGGTCAAGAGAGCCTTTATATAACAGGCAGCAAGAAAGCATAGTTCCTTTGACAAGCACGTCCAGTGTTAAATGTGACAATGCTACATTATAAAATGATGTGCAACCTGTTTTTGTAGTTGTTGTTTCCATACACAACGTCATAGCTAAAAAACAAAGCATATGTACCACATCTATGATCTGCAGGAGAGTGAACCCCAGCTCCACCAGGATTGGGGCAGAGTCATTGACCACTGGCCTCTCCAGACGGTTGTAGTTGGCAAGCAGCTCCTTGTAGAGCTTCCTCTGGTACTCTCCTTGAAAAGATCCTAAAACAAATGAGAAATATTACTGGATTTAGTATCAGGTTTTATGAAAGGGATGATATAAAGAACAAAAACATGGCATTTATTTGTTGAAGGTCACAGTCTTAAAAGTGTGGCCGGTTTTGTACTTGCATTTTCACAATATAAATCTGTCTCCCACGTTTTCTGTTCCGGTAACAGGACCCTATCAGAGCTTTGGCTTTAGGTGTCCTTTATCTGCAGTTCATTCCCTGGACCAAACCCGGTGTACTGAGACTGAATGTCAATGCAGAATATAGGGACTCCTATCACCTCCCTCTTTGTTCTTCCTCCTGTTGAAACCTACAGACAAAACATGTCATCTTTTACTCATAAACAACCGCAGAATTGTCCCGTTATTTGTCACGTTTGAATGCAGATTCTGGCATGTTGGTCACTTTTTGATTATGCTGATGTGTTTTTTGGCCAGCCTCTCATAACTTCCATTGATCCCCTCTATGTCACCTTCCAAACACATTAGGCATCAGTCTTACATCCAAAAATAATCTGGCACATCTGCATTATTTAGCATGACTCATTTTCTCAGCATAATTCAGAATACCTGCAATTATACGGTGGTTAGCACATCTAATAAAAACAAAATGGTAAATGGTCTCGACTTATATAGTGCTTTTCTACCTTCATTAAAACAACAAAACAAACAATGGGGCTAATATAAGATATATTTCATCTTTTACAAGTAGTGTAAAGTGTCATGTAAATTTGGACATCTTAGCCTTGATTTGTTTTTATTGTACAATTTAAAATCAGGTATGTGTCTGTCTACCTCAGATGTTATAAAATGTAGCCTAGTTATAATGTTATTTTATGCCACTAGTGCTTGTGCTTTTCTGCACAAGGAAGAGGCATCCACCAAGGACAGGATCACAGCATGTTCGCTGAAGGTGTCAAGAGTAAACAATAAAACACAGTGGAACTTCATGGATTACTCTGTGTGGCATATATTAGAGTAAGGGATGGCATTTTGATCAAGATATTCTACTATAACATGGTCAAAAACTCAGAGGGTTGATTATGCAAAGCTTAAAGGAATAGGCCACCGTTTTTACATACTGAGATATGTTCTTACCTCACTTTAGTTGAGTTAATATATCCCCGTCTGGTCTTTGTCCGTGCGCTCTGTCACGCAAACGGAGCACATACGCAGCCTCTCCCACATGTCACATAGCTCCAAAAAAGCTCACGATAGAAGCTACCAAGCTCTTCCACGTGTTCCCTATTTAAATAAAGTTACGTGAAGTGTTTTCATGCGAAGTATATTTACACAGAAATGTAGCATGTCGATTTTATAAGCAAATAAAAAGGGGGACTATATTGTGAGGCGTAATGATACGAGGAGCAAAACGTCCGCGCAGTAACTCCTAAAGGTTATTGACGGAAGTGAGCGGGGGAAGTCTTTAGGAGTTACTACGCGGACGTTTTGCTCCTCGTATCATTACGCCTCACAATATAGTGCCCCTTTTTATTTGCTTATAAAATCGACATGCTACATTTCTGTGTAAATATACTTTGCATGAAAACACTTCACGTAACTTTATTTAAATAGGGAACACGTGGAAGAGCTTGGTAGCTTCTATCATGAGCTTTTTTGGAGCTATATGACATGTGGGAGAGGCTGCGTATGTGCTCCGTTTGCTCCGTTCGCGCACGGACAAAGACCAGACGGGTATATATTAACTCGGCAAACTTAGGTTTGACGAGTTCTTTAGGACCTGTCTGGTCTTCACCCGTGCCTTCAGTCACGTAAACACAGCACAGACGGCGTTAGCATTTAGCCTCTCCCCCTCTCCTCTATAGCTCCAAAAAAGGTCAAGATAGAAGCTACCAAGCTCTTCCACGCTTTCCCTATTTAAATATGGTTACGTGAAGTGTTACACTACAGGCGTAGTAATACCAGGAGTAGTTTGGCATCCGCACAGTAATCTTCACTTTACTGCGCAGTAATCTTCACTTTACTGCGCGGATGCCAAACTACTCCTGCTATTACTTCGCCTTACATTATAGTTCCCCCTTTTATCCGCTTAGAAAATCCACATTGTTTAATTTTGTGTATTATACTTTGTAGTGTAACACTTCACGTAACCATATTTAAATAGGGAAAGCGTGGAAGAGCTTGGTAGCTTCTATCTTGACCTGTTTTGGAGCTATAGTGGAGAGGGGGAGAGGCTAAATGCTAACGCCGTCTGCGCTGTGTTTACGTGATTGAAGGCACGGGTGAAGACCAGACAGGTCCTAAAGAACTCGTCAAAGCTAAGGTAAGAACATATCTCAGTATGTAAAAACGGTGGCCTATTCCTTTAAGCCTTTACAATAAGTGTGAACCAATGAATTCATATTTGTAACACCCTCTGAAGTTCGTCTTGTAGTGGATATCCAAATGTGTGGAAGATGTAACGTCTCTGTTTCTGTGAAGGATAAGGGACATGGCATCGGTTCATTAACGCTGTAATGAGGAGCGTTTACAACAGAGCAGAGCCCGAGGTAGAGACACAAGTCAATGTCTCTGTTTGGACCTAAGCCACGTGCACAGTGTTTGAAAGATGCCCTGCAGGTGCCACAGAGTTCTAGTTGGTCCAGGTTTGCAGTGAATGGAAGCTGATGCTTTGCTGATGAGTGTGACCCCATTGGGAAACATAGGGAAGTGAACTACGAGTACTTAACACCAACTATACATTTTACCTAAGAGGTGTCAAAGCTGTGCAAATGTTGTTTTGTGGTAAAGTAGAACCTAACTAAGTTCATGTAAAAAAAAAAAAACCTGCTCAAGTAAAGAATGCATCCTCTGCACACAGACACCCAGCTGCACCTCTGTCAAACAGCACATGAAGGTTCTCCTGAGCTCCATAAAATTAGTTTGTGCCTTATAAGCAGAACAGACTGCTCCGGGGTCCTCGCAGAAGCCCCAAGGCATAAGTCCTTGAGGGTAGCTTTTGTATTTTAGCCAAGCATCATACTGCAGAGATGAACGCATTTCTGTATTCACAAGGTCCTCAGTGAGACATGCTAATTTTCTGTTGGTGTGAGATTGCTCGACATCAGTGTTTATTGAAAAAATATTGGACAGTGAGCGATTCAGCAGATTAATGTTGGAGGTAATTGACAGGAAATGAAAAATGTTTTGTTGGACACAGAGATGTAAATTTGTTCTGCGTTTATATGCATTGTGCTTCCCTGGTGAGGTCACACATTCCTCTGTCTACTTTGTGACACCTAATGAAAGATTTATATTACTATTTTTGCTCCGTTTAACTTTCTTGTAGTCATTCCCATCTCTGTCACTCAAAACCTATAAATTAAACTTGAATGCATCACAACCAGCCTATTCCAGTGGTAAGGCATGTGGCAATGACCAGATTAAGCAAACATTGTGCTGTTGGTATTGCAGACTTCACTGTCGCTGTGAAAATGTATTATTCATACATCACAGTAAAACCTGTGTCGCCATGATATCCTCTAGAATGCCACAGCTCCACAGTTAAAATGAATCCTGCATAATAAGTTCTTCCTTCATCCTGGCAGATAAATTATCTTTTATCTCTGACATAAAAGACAATTTAGAGATACCAAACCGCTTTATTCACAATTCAACACTGCGCATTTGTCTATTTCAAGATTCTTCTGATCTTCTTCTATCTGTTGCTCAACTTCTTCTGCCTCTTTCAACATTTGAAGCACAATCAACTCTCAACTCGCAGTAAATATGGAAATTTGGCAGTCAGGATAAAATCCCTGCAAGCAAAAATCCAGCAGCGGTGAGAACCTGCGCTGGAGGGCACCACGATGTACAACTAACTTGAGCTGAACTACAAGGTTTCTCTTTTGTTTCTACTTTAAAATATGTGAGGATGAACAAATAACTGCCAGCATTTCTTTCATTTTTCATAGCCTATTTCACAAGAAGTCTTTGATGTGATAAAGAATGAAGAAAACTTTTTTCTTTTTTAATCTCATACTGTCTCATATTGAAAATGGCGGGTCACCGTTCTAATCCCCACAGCGTTGAGAATTCAAAAAAATGAAGAAATAAATAAAGTTGTGTCCCATCTGTACATTTGTCCTGGGTCAGTGGTTTCAGATGGGGCAGGTTTTGTTTCCAAATCAAGATGACCACAAGAAACGCGTCCCACAAATACACACACAAAGTGATGAATAATAAATGCCCAATATGAAAACTGAACCGTGATATATATCGAAATGCAATTATTTTATCAACATAGACAAATAACGGCTAATTCCCCCCCACACACACACACACACTCGTCCACAATCCATGAAATGAGATTGATGATAAAAAAAAAACATTTTCCGCATAATAAATCTCATATGAACTTCTAAATATCCAACACAATATGCACAAAAGCATTGAGATAGTTTTAAATATACCTAGGGGCTCTGTAATGATATGTCTGAAAGACTCCAAC
Organism: Gobius niger; assembly: GCF_951799975.1. Taxonomy (NCBI): domain Eukaryota; kingdom Metazoa; phylum Chordata; class Actinopteri; order Gobiiformes; family Gobiidae; genus Gobius; species Gobius niger. The sequence continues at coordinate 18,629,179 of NC_136856.1, read as the reverse complement.
TCTGAAAGGCTTGCGAGGACTCCAAAGTCATTATCAGGCATACAACACAACAGGGCTGTGATCCCAGAATGCTTTGGGACACTGGGAGCAGACTGATAAACCTGGAAGAGGAAGAGGACGGCACAGAGAGACAAAGAAGTGACAGACATCTTCTCCCCGAGGGTCTGGACTGACAACACCACATCTAATGCACCCCATCCACAGCCTTTCTCATGCAAATACCCAGGCTTTTGTATGAGAAAGATGTATTAAAATGTATTTTGTGATATATTTGTGACAGAAATAATCACAGTCTTTCACTCGTTACTGTTTGTTGGAGTCAATCCTATTCACAGTGTGTAGGTTTGAGGTGAATGATCCATATAATAATATACTGCTGAGACATGCACCGACAAACCGCCCTTCTCTCTTGCTTTGGGGCAGTTCTGCACCACCATTTCACAATCGTCTTTGGGCATTGGGAGAAAGCCATAGGCACCAAAACAATGGCTGTTCTGTAATGGCAAATACATGACAAAAATTTTGAAGCAACTTTCTGTTTAAGCAAAGTCAAGGGGTCAGTCTTAAAAAGGTGACGCTGTGCCAATTTTCTTCAGATGGAATCACTTTAGTCAAAGTCACACGCATCAGACCATTCATCCATCTTTTAGAATAGACGCCAAGCTTGATAACGGTCATTACCTGTATGTGTGAGAGAGAAGCACCGCAAGGTGATAAAATAATTGGACCCACCAGCTCAACAGTGTGCATGGCAACTGTTCTATGTGTTTAACAGCCGTCCTTCAAGACAGCCCTCTATACGGTCTTTGCTGATACGTTATATGCTCACACTCTTTCTCACATGTCAAGAGATTCAAGTAGAAAATGCAGGTCCAATTATATAGAAGACAGAGTTTTCTATGGGGCTACAGCGGCTTAAGTTAGATGTTATTTCAGATGAAGTAAAAGAGATCAGATTCTGAAAAAGGAAAATGTGTCAACATAGTGGCCACAAAGTTATTTTAAGATACTACATATAGTTTCAATCTATACACAAGGCTAATGGGAGGCGGATTATTTGCGGTGGTGAGGCCTGAAAGGAAACAGCTCAACGACCAGTGGCCCCTGTGCCAGAGGATAAAAAAGACACCATGTTTCGTGCACCAGACCCATACATTCTGACATCACGTGACCAGCCCCATGGACAGGCAATGATGAGAGTATACAGTCTATAATCTATGGCCAAAGATTGACAGCTCAAACCACTGGGCATTTAATCCTAATCCAGAGGTTAAGACTTTAGGAGGTAGAATGATGAGAGCAGCCATGGCTATTTCCAACGTTAGTGCTGCTTTTTGTATATATATTCTACTGTTATATATATTCTACTGCACTCTGCTATCTAGTTATTTTAGGGCCGACATCAGTATGTGGCAAGACAATTAAAAGTGCGAGTGAATGAGGAGAATGCTCCACATTGTGATTTTTTGATCCATAAAAAATACAACCGGGTTGTGCGCATTCTGCTATCCGCGACTATCGTCTGTGGTTTCTCTTCAGTAAAGCCGTTGTGTCACAAACCAGGAGTTAAAGTCCAGATGATGATGATGATGATGATGCTGAGGGCAAGAGACTTAGAGGAGAATTAACATCATCCACGTTCCTCTGCGCACGAATGAGCAACCATTAATGCGCACTCTCATGCCACAACTGAATGTGCACGTTTCTTTTGTGTTTTCCACCAAAGAAAATTACTAATTGATCCACGTTTAATTGGTGGAGCTCATTAACTGAAGAGTTAAAGAAAATGCTCAAACGAAATGCTCACTAAAACTTATTGGTAAAAACGAAAAAACTTTACACGCCACAATTCCGGTGACAGGTTGACTTTTGAACCTACCTTTGATTAAAAGCGCTGTCCAGAGATAAAATCCAAACGCCTGAAAGTTGTGGAACCGCATCTTTAGGGTCGTTTCGCCCCAGAAGTGAGCTCCGGGTTTCGGCTTCTCATGCAGTCTCCGTCGGTCCTGCTGTAAGGGCGAGCATCAGGCAGAAATGAGGCGGGAAGAAGGGCAACAGCGGGGGAGATAAACTACAACAGACGCGTGAAGTGAGGCAGCGCGCGCCGCTCGCGTCGTTTTGCCGAATCACATTCCCACGCACGCGCGCACACGCACAAATTGGCAAAAGTGTCACCCAAGTTGTCATTCTTTTTCCTTTCTTTTTTCATGTGTCAGAATAAAACCTTAACTGTCATTGTGTCTATAGACCAATTAAAAAAATGATGGAGGAAAAAATGAAGAATGAAGTCCCTCACCTAATCTTATTATCTGTGCATGTGTTATTCACGGCCTGCGTTTGGGGCAGTGATGGGATGTGATGGCGCAGCGTCAGCCACTGCAAAATTTTGTCCTGGGCAATCATGCATACTTTTTGCTTATCCCAAGCATTGGGCATGAATAAGCAAACTAAAGGGTTAGTGCGTCCAACAGGTGATAATTGCTCCTTGTGTTTCAGAATAAATCCTCTCGGAAAGTTCACTGGTAAGTTGGGGGCAAATACCTTTGTGCAGTTCAAGCTATGCTTTCAATTCTAGACTGAAAGCTGCCAACCTGAGGCTTCCCTCAACATCATTGATAAAAAAAAACATTTTTTTTTTTGATGTGTTAAATCAAAAGGCACCAAAATGAAGATATATCAATTCTTATAGAAATACTTTTCAATGCAATAATCCAATCGTAAAGTAGCCTATGTCTTCCTTGAATGCATAATTATGGGGTATCCATGTCATTAAAAAAAAAACAATGGTAATGTTCATTTGCTTACATCAAAGTGCTGGATGATCAGGGGCATTTTTAAATAATAATAATAATTATTATGATTATTACTTCAATTATTATTATCATTTATTTATTATTCTTATTTTTATTCTTGGTTTGCCCTGAGGCTACAATTTCATATGTAGGCTGCTTGATACATACCATAGGTTGCGTTCACGTGAACATTCTAAAGAGCCCATAGCTTAAAAATTTAGGTGGTAACTATGGTAACTGCAGTAACTAACAATATACAGATTTGTATGTATTTTTGGCTCATATCTCAGTCATTACTGGAGGAATCCACATGAAACAAAAACTGTCACAAAGTTCATGGTCTTCTCTTCCAGCGCATATGAACTAAGGTCTGATTATTTTCTCATAAAGGCGTCAAAAAGTGTTGATAATATTCAAAAACAAGAGTGTGATGTTGTTCAGTATAAAATAATATGTCTGGTTTGTGAATCCAATCATTGTCAAATACTGATGAGCAAAAACATTTGTTAATTTTCGTTTTGAAGATTTCTTACAAAAACTGTATTCCGTATTGGCCCCTGCGCCCCACCTGACACTATGACATCATCACATTCACCTATTCAACTCAGACCATGAGTACTGTGGGTGTAAGAATCCATAGGCTACATAAAATTCCCAAATTAACAGCAACTGTTCTGCGTAAAAGTGTTGATTGAAATACATATAGTCAACCTTTTGTCTCTGATCAACTAATTATTTTTAATACAGTGGTTTTCAAGGGCACTTTTCTGTCATTCACTTCTGTCATTATTATATATTCAGAGCCCTGTCCCCTAGAGTGAACTGGATCCACTGACAGTGAGGATTGTGCCTCATTTAAACCCTCTTTTGTTAAACATTTTCATTGCAATCACTGATATATTTCAACAGTTATATAAAAAGTTTGCAAGTCCGTGCTTCGTGTGTGTGTGCGTTTGCATGTGCGTGCGTGCGTGCGTGTGTGTGTGTGTGTGTGTGTGTGTGTGTGTGTGTGTGTGTGTGTGTGTGTGTGTGTGTGTGTGTGTGTGTGTGTTGGTATTCCTATCTTTATGGGGACATAAATCTGTTTACACAGTCACGCCATGGGGACCTCTAACCTCATGGGGACAAAAAAGCAGGTCCCCGCGAGACAATGCCTCTTAAATGAATGCTGGAGCCATTCTGAAGGTGCCTGTGAAGTTTTAAGCTTCGGCCCATAAGTCATGTTTTTCCGTCGGTAAACACACACACAGATTTCTCACTATGGCCCCCTATCGGTCCCCATGAAGTATTGCAGTCAGTTGATTCACACACATTCTTCCATATATGGTAAGTTCCGCCCCCTTCCTGGTCCCCATACAGAATGTTAAAAGCATTCATAGTGTTATTAACACTAATATACACTAGTTAACACAAATATGTATTAAATATGTATATACATACATATGTACATATATATGTGGTTGGAGGCTATAATTCAGTACAGTGCAGTGATCGTTGTGATTTCAGCCATGAGAGAAGATGTTGTTGTTAGGGGATTAGGGGAAGCTTCGCTTGCTCGCTGCTCTCTTCCCTGCAGCTTCTCACTGTGGGCTGCACATCCATGTTTGTGGGGGCGTGGACTTAGACAGATCACTGATGTGAGGGGGAGGAGGGGGGTGGAATTTAGATGAGGTGCTACTTTCAAATCTTGCTAGCTCTCTGCTCTCATAGCTCTGCGACGGTACGTCATCATGAACAAAAGCGCATGTAGATCAAACCAGCGGTCTTAATAGTGTTCATCCTCCCTACCAGTTGTTGGCAGACATGCTACCCTTTCAAACAAGACTACGATTGCGTCATTTTGTAGTTCATAGTGTCTTTGGTGAAGCCGTAAAAGATGCGACCTGTGACACGACCACAAAATGCGGAAGTAGCCACTTTGCGTCTTTGACTCGAGGCGTACAAGTTGGGCTTGTGTTGTTATCAGTGAACTATCAGCGAGCTATTTCATCATGGCTAGTGAGAAGTTGAATCGTGATGAAGTTCTGAGCATGCTATTTGCCTATTCTGACTCTGAAGGACAGTTTTTATCTCACGAGGAGGATAATGATCGGACGAGCACTCTTTGTTTACCGTGGCGAAACTTCCGAAGGCAGTGATGCCGACATGCAAAGCAAGGATGTTCTCTAAGCACACACACACATTGAAACTCATTTGGTGACTTTATCCGATCTCAAGTGAGTTGGTGGTAGTGGCGAATGCAGTCGTAGTGTCCATACAGGTATTGGTGGAGGAATTAGGGGTGAGAGAAGTGGGTCTGGTAGCCTAATGTTAGCTTGGGCTCCCTCCATTCAGCCCCCGGTTATGCGGGTAGCCACCTATCCGGACGCAAACGCAATAATCCTGGGATCAGACCAACACTGTTCACCAAGCAGCCCACACGCACTCATTCTGTCCCTCTTTCTGACTTCTACTGGGTGGATGGCAGCGGCGAACGTGGCCATATCTCCGTATGGAGAGGTTCTGGTAATAGAACGCACGGTGAAGAGAAGACTAGGGTGACCAGACGTCCGGTTTTCCCCGGACATGTCCTACTTTTGAGACCTAAAAAAATGTCCGGGGGGAATTTCAGAAATGTCTGGGATTTTGTTGGACTGCCTGAAATAGACCTAATTCATCTGCACTGTAATTTTCACTCCGTTTCATTTGACTCCACTCCAGGTTTCTCTCTACCGTTCACAAATTAGTCACTTCCTTCTCATCAAATCTAGCCACTTCGCACCATGTGTCCGAAAGAAGTAGCCTAGGGGACTAGCCAGTGCGCCCCATGTTTACAAGCGAAAGCTAATCTGTCCGCTGGTTCGACGGACTGCAATGCCGATAGAAACGCAAATGCACGTTCGCGGTGGAGTTGAAAACAAATTCCCTCGTGTGAAGCCAGGTATGAAGGTAATCTAACACAGGAGTAAGCCTAGTAACACCACCAAATCCATCATTTAGGGAGGTACAAGTTTTGTTACACCTTGTCACAAGACTTAGTCTAAAAATTCTTTCATGATCTGACATTTCCAAGTTATTTGCAAAAGCAATTTCTCTGAGCTAGAAGGACTCATTCCTGAGTTAAGAAATTAAGCTTCTTCATCAGTTTCTTCTTCTGTCTATTGCCTTTGCAGTTATTGATAACGCTGTATGGGTTATCTTATTAAGTAAGGGTTAACGTTCGGCGAGAAGGTCGCTACCGTGGAATAGCAGCACGACAGAGAGAATCTTTAGACCCCGACGCGGGGAAGTGCTGCTATTCCACAAAGCAACTCGTTGTTGACAATCAGACTGGTCACAGCGTTTTGACTGTCTTTGTAAGCGTTATACAAATCAGTAAAACAGCAAATAGAGACGAAAGAGGTGGCGATATATTTCCCTCAAACGGGGGAGAGGGTGGAAGGGCGCTGCGCTCGCCACGCGAGGGGGCGGGGATTGTGTTCCTGATCGGCTTCAGGTGTCAGGCTATAACGTAGCCTAATTACGTTGGACACAATACTATGGACATGATACTTGTGATTTCATACCCATTATGTTGACAGTTTGCCCATTAGTTTTGTGAAATGTAAGAAGTAAACTGTAGAAGTCACTGAGCTAGACTCTGCCATGATCAACCATTTTACTGCCTATACAGCGCCTGCTCCAAAGGCCATAGTAGGCTATACAGATGTAAAAATAGGCATAAATATGAATTGAATATGTGTGTGCTGACCCTTTCTGTGAAAGTTTCACAAGCTATAAAGGTACAGGTTACAGATACAAACATGTTCGGCCCTCCAGGCAAGAGTAGTAATTGTTGCATTATATATTTCAATATTATTGCATTAGGCCTATATTATTGCAATATTACAATATATACTACATATATTCTGCCTAAAACTACGTATTTCCTTGACCATAGTGTATGTGCACTATGTGATAGAAATGGAATGTCAAATATTGCTAAATAAATTCAATAATCTATTGAAAATTATCAATATTTTCCAAAAATTATTAAAAATTCAAAATGGCCACCGCCATATGACGTCATAATATGCAAATTAGGTATACATATTTACTCCCAAAATAATCTTGGGGTCATCCCCAATATTTGTCTAATTGATAGTCAAGCTCTATCTGTTACCAGTGTCAAGCCACAGTCATTTGAATTTATCATGCCAACATTCAGCTTTTTTGAAAAATAAATTGTGGCGCTTAAAGGGTTAACATCAAACCTGAGCTGGAGTTTCAACGCCACATCCATAGTAAAAAAAAGCCCAGCAAATGCTGTACTTTGTTAGGATACTCAGGAAGGCTGGGCTGAATCACCGCCCTCTCACCCAGGCCTACAGAGGACTAGTAGCATCACCACAGGCATCACTGTCTGGTATGGCAACACCACGCAGACTGAAAGGAAGTCTCTGCAAAGAGTCATCAAGACTGCAGAGAGGATTATAGGCACAACACTTCCCTCCATGAACTCAATGTATGTGCAGCGCAGCCAGAAGAGAGCAGAGAGAATCATTAAAGACCCACTCCATCCAGCTTACTCTTTGCTCAGACACAAGCACTGCACACCTGAGACACAGTAGAGCGGACAGTAGGCCTATCTCTACAAAAAAAGCAAGTTTTTTTTTATAGCTTCTTCCCCTCTACAGTCAGACTGATGGCAAAACAGAACATTTGATCTCTTATATATTTTTAATTTTTATTTTTATTTTTTTGATTCCTTGATTTTTCCACTTTGGATCACTTTTTTGAATGACATTTGTCCCTTTCTTTTTTTTCTATTTATTTCTTTCTATTTATTGACTCAGAGGGCCTGCACAAGAGTCTAGTCAAGGCACAAATGGCAAATAAAGAACTTTGAATAAAGAACTTTGAACTTCTCCCCTTTAAATTGCCTGAAATGGGCACTTCCGCTGGTGGACTTTTATTCTGAAATCGGTTCAGCCTGCGGTCAATGACGATGTCGGATGATTACCCGGAGCTGCCTTGAGTTTGTGGTCAGCGGTGTTTTTCGGTATGTATTAATCATTTTTATTGAAATGTAGCAGTTTATATTCGTTCATTTATTCAAACTATCGTTTGTTTTGTTGTTGAAGACTATTGAAGGCGAATTTTTCGGCAACCAGGATAGATTTATTCAGTTAATGTTAATGCACATGTAAACGGATAATGTTAGAAGCCAAGTGAGAAGTCGACGTTGCACCGTGTCAAATGCTCTGTTTAGTCAATATAGTATGTAACTTATGTCATTTAACTAGAGAAAATAGCCGTGATGCCGTGATGCTACCGTCGCACGTGTAGCATGCCGAGCTGTTGCAGCTAGCGTTAGCTCCAACAGCTCGGCATGCTACAGGCGCAACGCACAGTCAATAGCAAATAATATGTGAGGTGATGCAGCAGTATGAACGCTAACATCATCGTGCTGTGACTTTATGCTTTTGGGGGCTACAATAATCTTCTGAGAGCAGCTGAAGTTTTTAGAGTCAGTTTCTCCGGCGTAGACTGTAGGCTTCTTCAAGTTGAAGTCCACCTTGGCTGGGGGGTGGCTGAGCGCACGGGGCAGCAGAGCCAGGTGGTGGGTCATTAATGACAATGATGATATTGTCCATCGGCACAACCCTAGTTGGAATAGCACCGTATACATTTTAACAAACTGTCTTTTATTAATTTCTCTTCAGTTTGAAATGCCGCCCAGGCTCTGTCCTGTTAAAGATGCCTGCCACCATGTTGGTTTAAAGACCGACAAGACATGGAAACTGGAGGTGAAATTCATCAATGCAGTGAAAGGTAAGCCAACTTATAGGCGGGGAGCCAGGAGGGTCTACCATGCACCCCACCCACAACAAAATGCCGCATGACTTTTTTTAACCTTCAAGATGTCCTGAATAAGAAATTGAGTGGTAACAGTAATATAACTCATTCCCATTATGTTTTTTTTGTGTGTTTTACATCATATTGTACATGACCCCAGAATGCTCTATGCATTTTATTTCTATGTTGTAGTACACTGCCAAGGCCTCTAGAGCCATGCTGCAGTTGGTTATCATAGCTCATGATATACCATATGAAAGCTTGGAGTCTGTAGTATACAGATATGATCATAGATTTGGTGTACACATTTGCATAGCAACAGTTGCTAGGCAAAGCATCTTCCTTAGCAACCAGCATCAGTAATACAGTTCCTCTGCGATTGCATTGTTTTATGATCTCTGAATCCAGACCGCTTTTCCAAAGTGCCACTTTTATAACCTTCAAGATTTCCTGAATAAGAATTTGAGTGGTGACAGTAATACAACTCATTCCTACTATACTTTTTACATCATTTTGTACATGACTTTACTTTTTACATCATTTTGTACATTTTTACATCATTTTGTACATGACCCCAGAATGCTCTATACATTTCAGTTCTATGTAGAGGCCTAAACTGCCAAGGCCTCTACAGCTATTCTGCAGTTGGTTATCATAGCTTGTTATACACCATATGGAAGCTTGGAGTCTGTAGTATACAGATACTGTATGATCATAGATTTTTTTGTACCCATTTTCATAGCAACATTTGCTAGGCAAAGCATCTTCCTTAGCAACCAGCATCAGTGATGATCCATTGTAGTACATGATTTGCTTCTTTGTTTTGATCAAAATTTCCTTATTTTTTTTCTTGCAGGACGTGGATTGTTCGCACTAGGTTCATTCTGCAAAGGAGATTTTGTGGTTGAATACAGGGGTGATTTCATAGATGATGCTGAAGCGCAGAGGAGGAGGAAAGTGTACCACCCCTCCTGTGCTGCATTTTTCTTTCTCTTCAAGTGGAGAGAGAAAACATGGTGGTAAGATGTAAAAGTGCACCTTTATCTCTGGTACATGCCTTTATATAATTTGTATAAATTGTTAAAATTGACTGCACAATCGATGTCTGCCATTTAATAATGTAATAACATTATTTTTAAGTAAAATTGTTTTTATTTTACTCTTATCTCTTTGTCCATTCTTAGTATTGATGCCTCCAGAGAAGACGGTTCGTTTGGCCGCCTAGTGAACGATGAACACAGACATCCAAATTGCCGGATGAAAAAAATTGAGGTGGAGGGAAGCCCATACTTGTGTCTTTTTGCTCTAAAAGACATAAAAGAAGGTGAAGAAATAACTTACGACTACGGAGGCAATGACTGCCCGTGGCGAATGCAGGTGTGTCCACAGCATGATCCTCAACAGGTACATTCAGCTTCATCACTCGATGTTTATTTTACAGCCTCTCTTACGTTTAAGTAACTAAGTAAAGCAAATGGGGTCATTGTGCAGTTAATTTTTTGTTGATTAGATCTACTAACAGTTAAATCTAATGCCTCAATGAGGCAAAAGATAAAAGCACTTTTAAGATGGATTTGGTTTACTCATTAGTCTGAAATATTACAATTTGGTGTTTTCTTTCCTCTGAAGTCTGGTCTTTTGGCATGTACTAAAGTTTAAAGATCCTTGAACATGTATTTTTATCTACTTGAGTTTTATATGGTGGGCACAATAAGGTCTTAATTTCTCCATTGTTTTCTTTATACATCATTGCAGACGACAATGTGTGCCCTGGATATTCATCCTACAAAGACGTCCCATCCTCTTGCCGTGTCTGAGAAACAGATGGAAGCAGCTTCGTGTCCACAGGACAGTCCTCAACAGGTACATTCATCTTCAACACTTGTTGTTTTCTGCAACAGCCTCTCTTAGGTTAGTTTTAAGTAACTAATTAAAGCAAATGGGGTCATTGTGCAGTTAATTTATTGTTGATCAGATCTACTAACAGTTAAATCTAATGCTACAATGTCAGTGTCATTTAGCAGACACTTTAGTCCAAAGCGACGTACATTTTAGAGTTATACATTCACATGCACACACCAATGGCACAGCCTTTGGGAGTAATTTTGGGTTAAGTGTCTTGCCCAAGGACACATCGACATGGAGAAGCCAAGAATCAAACCACTGATCTTCCGATTGGTGGACGACTGCTCTACCTCCAGATCACAGTCGCACTAAATAAAGCAAATGGGGTCATTGTGCAGTTAATTTTTTGTCGATTAGATCTACTAACAGTTAAATCTAATGCCTCAATGAGGCAAAAGATAAAAGCTCTTTTAAGATGGATCTGAACCTGTCTGGGCATTTTCTTTTGGCCTAAATATCACTGTAATCCAACACTTTTACGATGTCCCCACAATGTACTTATGATACTACTAGTGTTAGATACTATTAGTGTTAAATAACATCCAGAGATGCTTAGTCCCCGTGAAGGATGATAACATGGTGTGTATTAAAGTCCCCATGAAGCTTGTTGTATTGAAGATGTGTTAAAGCAAACACAGGTTTACTCATTAGTCTGAAATATTACAATTTGGTGTTCTCTTTCCTCTGAAGTCTGGTCTTTTGGCATGTACTAAAGTTTAAAGATCCTTGAACATGTATTTTTATCTACTTGAGTTTTATATGGTGGGCACATTAAGGTCTTAATTTTTCCATTGTGTTCTTTATACATCATTGCAGATGATATTGTGTGCCCTGGATATTCATCCTACAAAGACGTCCCATCCTCTTGCCGTTTCTGAGAAACCGATGGAAGCAGCTTTGTGTCCACAGGACAGTCCTCAACAGGTACATTCACCTTTATCACTTGTTGATTACTGCAACAGCCTCTAAAGTTAGTTTCAAGTAACTAAATAAAGCAAATGGGGTCATCGTGCAGTTAATTTATTGTCGATCAGATCTACTAACAGTTAAATCTAATGCTACAATGTTAATGTCATTTAGCAGACACTTTAGTCCAAAGCGACGTACATTTTAGAGTTATACATTCACATGCACACACCAATGGCACAGCCTTTGGGAGTAATTTTGGGTTAAGTGTCTTGCCCAAGGACACATTGACTTGGAGAAGCCAAGAATCGAAACCACTGATCTTCCGATTGGTGGACGACTACTCTACCTCCAGACCACAGTCGCACTAAATAAAGCAAATGGGGTCATTGTGAGGGTAATTTATTGTCGATCAGATCTACTAACAGTTAAATCTAATGCCTCAATGAGGCAAAAGATAAAAGCTCTTTTAAGATGGATCTGAACCTGTCTGGGCATTTTCTTTTGGCCTAAATATCACTGTAATCCAACACATTTACGATGTCCCCACAATGTACTTATGATACTATTAGTGTTAAATAACATTCATAGATGCTTAGTCCCCGTGAAGGATGATAACATGGTGTGTATTAAAGTCCCCATGAAGCTTGTTGTATTGAAGATGTGTTAAAGCAAACACAGGTTTACTCATTAGTCTGAAATATTACAATTTGGTGTTTTCTTTCCTCTGAAGTCTGGTGTTTTGGCATGTACTAAAGTTTAAAGATCCTTGAACATGTATTTTTATCTACTTCAGTTTTATATGGTGGGCACATTAAGGTCTTAATTTATCCATTGTTTTCTTTATACATCATTGCAGACGACAATGTGTGCCCTGGATATTCATCCTACAAAGACGTCCCATCCTCTTGCCGTGTCTGAGAAACAGATGGAAGCAGCTTCGTGTCCACAGGACAGTCCTCAACAGGTACATTCACCTTCAACACTTGATGTTTATTTTACAGCCTCTCTTAGGTTTAAGTAACTAAGTAAAGCATATGGGGTCATTGTGCAGTTAATTTATTGTCGATCAGATCTACTAACAGTTAAATCTAATGCCTCAATGAGGCAAAATATAAAAGCACTTTTAAGATGGATCTGAACCTGTCTGGGCATTTTCTTTTGGCCTAAATATCACTGTAATCCAACACATTTACGATGTCCCCACAATGCATTTATGATACTATTAGTGTTAAATAACATCCAGAGATGCTTAGTCCCCGTGAAGGATGATAACATGGTGTGTATTAAAGTCCCCATGAAGCTTGTTGTATTGAAGATGTGTTAAAGCAAACACAGGTTTACTCATTAGTCTGAAATATTACAATTTGGTGTTCTCTTTCCTCTGAAGTCTGGTCTTTTGGCATGTACTAAAGTTTAAAGATCCTTGAACATGTATTTTTATCTACTTGAGTTTTATATGGTGGGCACATTAAGGTCTTAATTTTTCCATTGTGTTCTTTATACATCATTGCAGATGATATTGTGTGCCCTGGATATTCATCCTACAAAGACGTCCCATCCTCTTGCCGTTTCTGAGAAACCGATGGAAGCAGCTTTGTGTCCACAGGACAGTCCTCAACAGGTACATTCACCTTTATCACTTGTTGATTACTGCAACAGCCTCTAAAGTTAGTTTCAAGTAACTAAATAAAGCAAATGGGGTCATCGTGCAGTTAATTTATTGTCGATCAGATCTACTAACAGTTAAATCTAATGCTACAATGTTAATGTCATTTAGCAGACACTTTAGTCCAAAGCGACGTACATTTTAGAGTTATACATTCACATGCACACACCAATGGCACAGCCTTTGGGAGTAATTTTGGGTTAAGTGTCTTGCCCAAGGACACATTGACTTGGAGAAGCAAAGAATCGAAACCACTGATCTTCCGATTGGTGGACGACTACTCTACCTCCAGACCACAGTCGCACTAAATAAAGCAAATGGGGTCATTGTGAGGGTAATTTATTGTCGATCAGATCTACTAACAGTTAAATCTAATGCCTCAATGAGGCAAAAGATAAAAGCTCTTTTAAGATGGATCTGAACCTGTCTGGGCATTTTCTTTTGGCCTAAATATCACTGTAATCCAACACATTTACGATGTCCCCACAATGTACTTATGATACTATTAGTGTTAAATAACATTCATAGATGCTTAGTCCCCGTGAAGGATGATAACATGGTGTGTATTAAAGTCCCCATGAAGCTTGTTGTATTGAAGATGTGTTAAAGCAAACACAGGTTTACTCATTAGTCTGAAATATTACAATTTGGTGTTTTCTTTCCTCTGAAGTCTGGTGTTTTGGCATGTACTAAAGTTTAAAGATCCTTGAACATATATTTTTATCTACTTCAGTTTTATATGGTGGGCACATTAAGGTCTTAATTTATCCATTGTTTTCTTTATACATCATTGCAGACGACAATGTGTGCCCTGGATATTCATCCTACAAAGACGTCCCATCCTCTTGCCGTGTCTGAGAAACAGATGGAAGCAGCTTCGTGTCCACAGGACAGTCCTCAACAGGTACATTCACCTTCATCACTTGATGTTTATTTTACAGCCTCTCTTAGGTTTAAGTAACTAAGTAAAGCATATGGGGTCATTGTGCAGTTAATTTATTGTCGATCAGATCTACTAACAGTTAAATCTAATGCCTCAATGAGGCAAAATATAAAAGCACTTTTAAGATGGATCTGAACCTGTCTGGGCATTTTCTTTTGGCCTAAATATCACTGTAATCCAACACATTTACGATGTCCCCACAATGCATTTATGATACTATTAGTGTTAAATAACATCCAGAGATGCTTAGTCCCCGTGAAGGATGATAACATGGTGTGTATTAAAGTCCCCATGAAGCTTGTTGTATTGAAGATGTGTTAAAGCAAACACAGGTTTACTCATTAGTCTGAAATATTACAATTTGGTGTTCTCTTTCCTCTGAAGTCTGGTCTTTTGGCATGTACTAAAGTTTAAAGATCCTTGAACATGTATTTTTATCTACTTGAGTTTTATATGGTGGGCACATTAAGGTCTTAATTTTTCCATTGTGTTCTTTATACATCATTGCAGATGATATTGTGTGCCCTGGATATTCATCCTACAAAGACGTCCCATCCTCTTGCCGTTTCTGAGAAACCGATGGAAGCAGCTTCGTGTCCACAGGACAGTCCTCAACAGGTACATTCACCTTTATCACTTGTTGATTACTGCAACAGCCTCTAAAGTTAGTTTCAAGTAACTAAATAAAGCAAATGGGGTCATCGTGCAGTTAATTTATTGTCGATCAGATCTACTAACAGTTAAATCTAATGCTACAATGTTAATGTCATTTAGCAGACACTTTAGTCCAAAGCGACGTACATTTTAGAGTTATACATTCACATGCACACACCAATGGCACAGCCTTTGGGAGTAATTTTGGGTTAAGTGTCTTGCCCAAGGACACATTGACTTGGAGAAGCCAAGAATCGAAACCACTGATCTTCCGATTGGTGGACGACTACTCTACCTCCAGACCACAGTCGCACTAAATAAAGCAAATGGGGTCATTGTGAGGGTAATTTATTGTCGATCAGATCTACTAACAGTTAAATCTAATGCCTCAATGAGGCAAAAGATAAAAGCTCTTTTAAGATGGATCTGAACCTGTCTGGGCATTTTCTTTTGGCCTAAATATCACTGTAATCCAACACATTTACGATGTCCCCACAATGTACTTATGATACTATTAGTGTTAAATAACATTCATAGATGCTTAGTCCCCGTGAAGGATGATAACATGGTGTGTATTAAAGTCCCCATGAAGCTTGTTGTATTGAAGATGTGTTAAAGCAAACACAGGTTTACTCATTAGTCTGAAATATTACAATTTGGTGTTTTCTTTCCTCTGAAGTCTGGTGTTTTGGCATGTACTAAAGTTTAAAGATCCTTGAACATGTATTTTTATCTACTTCAGTTTTATATGGTGGGCACATTAAGGTCTTAATTTATCCATTGTTTTCTTTATACATCATTGCAGACGACAATGTGTGCCCTGGATATTCATCCTACAAAGACGTCCCATCCTCTTGCCGTGTCTGAGAAACAGATGGAAGCAGCTTCGTGTCCACAGGACAGTCCTCAACAGGTACATTCACCTTCATCACTTGATGTTTATTTTACAGCCTCTCTTAGGTTTAAGTAACTAAGTAAAGCATATGGGGTCATTGTGCAGTTAATTTATTGTCGATCAGATCTACTAACAGTTAAATCTAATGCCTCAATGAGGCAAAATATAAAAGCACTTTTAAGATGGATCTGAACCTGTCTGGGCATTTTCTTTTGGCCTAAATATCACTGTAATCCAACACATTTACGATGTCCCCACAATGCATTTATGATACTATTAGTGTTAAATAACATCCAGAGATGCTTAGTCCCCGTGAAGGATGATAACATGGTGTGTATTAAAGTCCCCATGAAGCTTGTTGTATTGAAGATGTGTTAAAGCAAACACAGGTTTACTCATTAGTCTGAAATATTACAATTTGGTGTTCTCTTTCCTCTGAAGTCTGGTCTTTTGGCATGTACTAAAGTTTAAAGATCCTTGAACATGTATTTTTATCTACTTGAGTTTTATATGGTGGGCACATTAAGGTCTTAATTTTTCCATTGTGTTCTTTATACATCATTGCAGATGATATTGTGTGCCCTGGATATTCATCCTACAAAGACGTCCCATCCTCTTGCCGTTTCTGAGAAACCGATGGAAGCAGCTTTGTGTCCACAGGACAGTCCTCAACAGGTACATTCACCTTTATCACTTGTTGATTACTGCAACAGCCTCTAAAGTTAGTTTCAAGTAACTAAATAAAGCAAATGGGGTCATCGTGCAGTTAATTTATTGTCGATCAGATCTACTAACAGTTAAATCTAATGCTACAATGTTAATGTCATTTAGCAGACACTTTAGTCCAAAGCGACGTACATTTTAGAGTTATACATTCACATGCACACACCAATGGCACAGCCTTTGGGAGTAATTTTGGGTTAAGTGTCTTGCCCAAGGACACATTGACTTGGAGAAGCCAAGAATCGAAACCACTGATCTTCCGATTGGTGGACGACTACTCTACCTCCAGACCACAGTCGCACTAAATAAAGCAAATGGGGTCATTGTGAGGGTAATTTATTGTCGATCAGATCTACTAACAGTTAAATCTAATGCCTCAATGAGGCAAAAGATAAAAGCTCTTTTAAGATGGATCTGAACCTGTCTGGGCATTTTCTTTTGGCCTAAATATCACTGTAATCCAACACATTTACGATGTCCCCACAATGTACTTATGATACTATTAGTGTTAAATAACATTCATAGATGCTTAGTCCCCGTGAAGGATGATAACATGGTGTGTATTAAAGTCCCCATGAAGCTTGTTGTATTGAAGATGTGTTAAAGCAAACACAGGTTTACTCATTAGTCTGAAATATTACAATTTGGTGTTTTCTTTCCTCTGAAGTCTGGTGTTTTGGCATGTACTAAAGTTTAAAGATCCTTGAACATATATTTTTATCTACTTCAGTTTTATATGGTGGGCACATTAAGGTCTTAATTTATCCATTGTTTTCTTTATACATCATTGCAGACGACAATGTGTGCCCTGGATATTCATCCTACAAAGACGTCCCATCCTCTTGCCGTGTCTGAGAAACAGATGGAAGCAGCTTCGTGTCCACAGGACAGTCCTCAACAGGTACATTCACCTTCATCACTTGATGTTTATTTTACAGCCTCTCTTAGGTTTAAGTAACTAAGTAAAGCATATGGGGTCATTGTGCAGTTAATTTATTGTCGATCAGATCTACTAACAGTTAAATCTAATGCCTCAATGAGGCAAAATATAAAAGCACTTTTAAGATGGATCTGAACCTGTCTGGGCATTTTCTTTTGGCCTAAATATCACTGTAATCCAACACATTTACGATGTCCCCACAATGCATTTATGATACTATTAGTGTTAAATAACATCCAGAGATGCTTAGTCCCCGTGAAGGATGATAACATGGTGTGTATTAAAGTCCCCATGAAGCTTGTTGTATTGAAGATAGAAATTTCCTTAAGTAATGGCTTAAAAACTTCTGTCACTACATTTTACTATGATTCTCTAAAGAATGTTTGAGTCTCATTTAGCTTCATACACTACTTTTTTTTGTACTTTTCAGTTTAATGTCATACTGTATAATGATTTAAGTTGTTGCTTATTTTTACAGAGTCTGGAGGACTTCCATAATGAGAATGAAGAAATTGTACCAAGACTAAGACGGACAAAAAGCATTATGGTAAGTCCACAACTAACTGCCTGGATTAACATTGTGGAAATGTTCCACAATCTTTCATAAAGTACATGATTTAATGGAGTGTTTATTTTAGAGAAAATATGTCCAAGTGACTTCTTTTTATTTATTTCAGAATGACATATTTCTTGAAGACACAGAACTGTATGATACCACATCATCAGTCAGTGGAGATGAAGACGAGTATGTTCCTGATTCTGACCCGGACACTGACAGTGATTCTATTGACCTCACTCCAAGAGAAAAAAGACTTCTTCATTCTCGTCTAAACCTTGGCTCAGATATGCCTTTTGAATGTGACACCACAACACCTGGATTGGACACCCACTCCGTTGCATCTGAATCCTCTGTAGAGGAAGAACCCTGCCTGGAACTTGGTGTAGAGGAAGAACCCTGCTCAAGTCAGCGAACCAATGATCTTCTAGTAGTTGGTGCTCACCAAAATAAAAATGGCAAGAGATGCTACGATAAGAGACACTATTGTTTGTATTGCAAAAAGCCATATGCCAAAATGGCAAGACATTTGGAACATGCACACAAAAATATGGTGCATGTGGCGAGAGCTTTTAGCTTTCCAAAACAGTCCAAAGAGAGAAAAGATCAGCTAGAATATATTCGGAACAAAGGCAACTATGCCCATAATGCTACTGTGATGGAGTCAGGAAAGGGACAACTTGTCCCATGTAAACGGCCACCAAAAGAAGCGCAGGGAAGTGACTTTATGCACTGTGCACACTGCCAGGGACTTTTCACACGAAATGTTCTATGGAGACATATGCGAGTTTGTAGATTCAAGTCTGGATCAGTCAACCCAAAACCTGGCAAGAACCGTGTTCAGGCTCTATGTGCATACACTGCGCCTGTGCCTTCACATATCAGCAAGCAGCTTTGGAAAGTTGTCAGTGCCATGAATCCGGGTCCTGTCACAGAAATAATTAAGAATGACCATGTCATTATTGAATATGGAGAGCACTTGCTCAATAAAGGTGGAATAACATTAAAAAGTCAACAGTGCATCCGTGAAAGAATGCGTGAATTGGGACGACTGCTGGACAATGCCAGGAAAAATACCAGGTTAAGAAAGATTGAGGATTTCATTAATCCTGCGAATTATGTGGAGATGGTCAAAGCTGTCAAAAGTACTTGTGGCTATGAGAGCAGTACCAACGCATTTGTCATTCCCTCACTGGCAACAAAACTTGGACATGCTTTGGTAAAAGTCAGCAAGCTCTTGAAAGCTCAAGGACTCATTACCGGCAACCAAGAGCTTGTGAAGCGTGCATC
Organism: Gobius niger; assembly: GCF_951799975.1. Classification (NCBI taxonomy): domain Eukaryota; kingdom Metazoa; phylum Chordata; class Actinopteri; order Gobiiformes; family Gobiidae; genus Gobius; species Gobius niger. Next base: position 18,610,089 of record NC_136856.1, on the reverse strand, counting down.
TGAGTTCCAAGAAGTGCACAACGAGAAGTGGAATGCATTGGTTTCTGCAACAGCACTAAGGAACATCGTTGAGGCCAAGTGGAATGCACCCACTGTGATGCCCTTTACCGAGGATGTGCAAAGAATGCACCAGTTTCTCAGTCAAAAACTAGATGAATGTTGCATCACATTGTCTGAAAGTCCCTCGACAAAGGCTTGGATTGACCTTGCAAAAGTTTGTTTAACAGACACCATCATGTTTAACAGACGCAGAGAAGGAGAGGTGTCAAGCATGCCTTTGTCGGCTTTTTTGTCAAGGGACACATCAGATCCCCATGAGGACTTGGACTGGGCACTCTCAGAGGTAGAAAAAAAGCTCTGCAGACATTTCTCCAGAATTGTCACCAGAGGAAAGCGAGGCAGACCAGTTCCAATTCTCCTGACTCCAAAAATGCTCCATGCTTTGGAACTCCTCGTTCAGCAAAGAGATGCCTGCGGGGTTCTTGGTGATAATCCTTACTTGTTTGCAAGACCTTCAGCTATGTCACATTTCCGTGGCTCAGACTGTATACGTGGCTTTGCAAAGTCATCTGGCGCAAAGTGTCCAAAGGCATTGTCATCAACCAAACTGCGAAAACACGCTGCAACTCTATCAACAGTGCTCAACATGACTGACACCGAGATGGACCAACTAGCAAACTTTCTTGGTCACGATATCAGGATCCACCGAGAGTTTTATCGACTCCCTGACAAGACCCTGCAACTGGCAAAGATCAGTAAAGTTCTGCTGGCACTAGAGAAAGGAAGACTGGCTGAGTTCCATGGAAAGAACTTGGACGAAATCACAATTAACCCAAATGGTATATTTGATTTTCACTGTACTTGATGTATCGTGTTTTCATTTTGTCTGACCAAATTATAAGCGTGTCATGTCTCCTGCAGAAAACGTTATGGGGAGTGATGAGGAAGATTCATGCGGAGAGGATGGAAATCGTTCATTTCCTGTTGATGGTATGTTTCAGTAATTTCATGTAAAAAAAAAGAGTAAGATGATTGTTTTTAAAGGTGTAATAAGGGATTTAATTTCACTGCTAGAGTTTGCGTTGTGCGCGGCCTGAACACCAAAACATTAGGCACACCAAAATAAACTCAGATTTTCATGAGATTTAATCGTACTAAAGTGATCAAAAGTATCCCGAAATGACAATATCATGATGCAGATTCATAAAAAGTCTGAATTGTTTCTTTGTGAGGTCTGTCTGCAAGACGACACGCAAACAACTGTTAAAATGTTTTTGTGAATGAGGTCTGGTGGTTCAGCGCTGTACTGTGCAAACACTGTAGTTAATTGCTCTAACAACACTCGAAATAATGTCATCTAAAGGCAACTTAAACATTATAAACCGGGTTTTATGACCGGGTTTTATTGATGAAGGCAGCTGAGCTGGCGTGACTCCTCTTGCTCCACCAGGTTGAGGTTATTGTTGCATTCTTGCAACAATAAATGACCTACTTTTGTTTTCTATGACCAGAATGTTTGTATTACTTTTTGAAGTATGTCTTTGTGTGAATGTCATCGAAACTGTTGCAGATACTTTGAGGAATGAAAACTCAACAGACAAGCAGCAAAAACTGCCATCAGCAGAGCACGGATCATCTTCTGGAGTCAGTACTGTGGAACATTCCTCCAAAGGTAATTGTTGTTTTTCCTCTTTTGTGAAACAAACTTTTGTCAAGTTAATACTGGATGCAACAATGTGACGTGAAGTAGATATCACCCCAACTTGATCAATTATTAAAGAATATTTAGATATAGTTAATGAAGAAAACAGTTTTTTGAAACTTAAATAAATGACCTACTTTTGTTTTCTATGACCAGAATGTTTGTAGTGCATTTGAAGTATGTCTTATCAGGTACATTGTGTGTATGTCATAGAACCGTCAACAGAGGAAACTGTTGCAGATGCTGTGAGGAATGAAAACTCAACAGACAAGCAACAACTGCCATCAGCAGAGCATGGATCATCATCTGGAGTCAGTACTGTGGGACATTCCTCTAAAGGTGATGTTTTTTTGTTTGTTTTTTACTCTTTTTTTATTGTAATATCACCAGATTTGAGGACAGGAGATTAATGAGAGCCATCATTGCAACCCTCAGTCTGGTGGCGCCCAAGCACTGGTGGACTGTAATTTGTATTTCAGTACAAATTGACCCTTTGCTAAGTCCCGCCCCCCTTGGATACTGTCAAGCCTGTCAAGTTTTCGCTCCTAGCATGAGAAGTTTTCAGCTATATCAGTGAGGGGTATACCAAAGGAAATAATATCAAATTTCTGACAAAATGGTTCGAAGATATCAGAAAGAAGACAGAAAGGTCTTCAATACGCATTGAGAGCTACATTCACAATATCATCTGCTGGCGGAGTATTGTCAATCATGAGGAGATCATTAAAATAGAGGGAAAAGCTCAGCGGTCACAATGCAAGCGTCAGGTACCCCACGTCTTGACACTTTACGTGAAGGACAAGAATAACAATGCTCTGGGTAACTCAATACATTGTTTACATTTTAGTTTAAGCTATAAAAAGTGATTTTATTTCACTGTTAGGGTTCGCAGTGTATTGTTACTGCCTGTACACCAAAACAAAGTGTCATTAGCCACATCAAAATAAACTCAGATATTCACAAGATTTAGTCGTAATAAAGTGATCAAAAGTATCCCGAATTGACGACATGATGCAGATTCATAAAAAGTCTGAATTATTGCTTTGTGTCGTCTGTCTGCAAGACGACACGCAAACTGTTAAAATGTTTGTTTTGTGAATGAGGTCTGGTGGATCAGCGCTTTACTGTGCAAACACTGTAGTTAATTGCTCCAACAGCACTCAAAATAATGTCATCTAAAGACATAAATACTGCAGCGACATTATTGAAGATGTACAGAAAACATTCTTGTTTGTTCCACGTCCGGAAGGAACCTCAAAAACTAAAACACTTTTAAGGGCCTTTCTTATGGCCTATAATGCCATCTAATCACAAGTTGTGGCTCGGCTGTAAATTTGTCAGCTGTAAACTGATCAAATCATTGAGGACCGATGCTTATCTCAGTTCTGATCAGCCTCTTAATTTCACTTGTACTGTATGTACTGGCACAGGACTTGGAACTGTAGCGTCTCCCTTACACTGTTAATGAAACTTTTGTTTTTGTCTCCTCACTTACAGGTAAAGCTCCACAGAAAAGAGCACGCTGGCAGCCGACAGAGATTAGGGCAGTAGAGAGGCAAATGAATCAGTTCATCCGATCTTGTACTGTACCGTCAAAGAGTGATTGTGAAAAATGTTTAAGGGCTGAACCTGAAGCTCTCAGGAACAGAGACTGGCAGAACTTGAAATTTTATGTGTACAACCGGATTACAGCCTTAAAAAGGAAAATGTCTAAGTAGTCTAATCTAAATGTCTAGATTTAACCCTCTTGTTGTCCTCGGAAGAAAGAAGAGGGAAGGATGGAGGCAAGAAAGAAGGATGGAGGAAAGAAAGTTAAGTAGAGGAAGAAGGAAAGAGGGAGGGAGGACAGAAAGGAGGGAGGAAAGATAGATGGAGGGGAAGGTGGAAAGAAGGGAAGGGGGATAGAGAAAGGAATGGAGGAGGGATGAAAGAAGGAAGAAGGAAAGGATGGAGGAAGGGAGGAAAAAAGGAATAGTCAAAACACTGGGTAAATAATATGGCAATTACAAAGAAAAGGGTTGTAGAGAAGTTTTGTTTTTTTCTTTGATATGTAGTTTTATGATGCCAATTGTTCAGTTTGGCAGGTATTTCTTTAAAAGTTAAAAGTTTAGAAGTTAAGTTAAAAGTTTAGAAGTTGTAGATGTGTACAGTATATCACGAAAGTGAATACACCCCTCACAGTTTTAGCAGATTTGTGAGTATATCTTTTCATAGGAAAGCATTGCAGAAATTTCACGTGGACACAATGATTAGTTACCTTTTAACGACATATGTAACCGCTTAAATTTCTTGTTCACTCAGAAAAAAACAAAATACAGCCAAGAGTGTTTGAACATGTACTCACAAAAGTGAGTACACCCCAGATTAAAATGAAAAGGGAGGTCATCAGTGTGCGTTTCAACCTTTCTTTGCATTGAACTTTTACATTTTGAGTCTGCATCTGGCTTAAATAGATTGGTGTGAGATTTGAATGCAATCCTATGGAGAATAACAGGATCTGCTTCAGTAGTCACAGTGCATGTTGACATGCATGTTTCTTTTAGGTGTATTTCAGATTACCAATGTTGACAGCATTCATGCATCCCCAAACCATAGCAGTCCCACTACCATGCTTGGCTTTTGATAGGATACACTTTTTTTTGTAAAACTCACTTGTTTACCACCACACATGCTTGACACCATCTAAAGTATATTTGTTTATCTTGGTCTCTTCAGATCACACGACATGGTCTCAAGAGAGATGAACAGACCAATGATATGGATCACTGGAACCAAGATAAACAAATTTGCTTTAGATAGTGTCAAGCATGTGTGGTGGTAAACAAGTGAGTTTTACAAAAAAGGTGTATCCTCAATAGCCAAGCATGGTAGTGGGACTGGTTTGGGGATGCATGAATGCTGTCAACATTGGCAATCTGAAATACACCTAAAAGAAACATGCATGTCATCATGCACTGTGACTACTGAAGCAGATCATGATATTCTCCATAGGATTGCATTCAAATCTCACACCAATCTATTTAAGCCAGATGCAGACTCAAAATGTAAAAGTTCAATGCAAAGAAAGGTTGAAACGCACACTGATGACGATGATGATGATTTAGTTAGATGATGATGATTTAGTTTCATTTCGAGACGATTCGAGCCAACACAGCCCCTTCTCTACCAGATTTTAATCTGGGGTGTACTCACTTTTGTGATATACTGTGTGTTGCAAAATTGTAATATGTGAAGAAATGAAAGAGTTCTCCGCTAATTTACCTTGTTTAATAAAAGGTATGATGTACAAGTCAAATTGGTTTGATTTTTGTGTGGATGAGTTGACTGAGTAGTTGCGCAGTCTTCATAGGCTAACAAGACCAGACATGATATATATTTTTTTACACTTGGGAATCAGTCTCCATATATTTAGCGGATACTGGAGTTAGTTCCACAGATCTAATCATTCAGGCACAGCTGTTACCCTGTTAGCACATTTTTTAAATAGCCATGAAGGTTTTAAACCGATTCAAAAGGTAATGTGTTGACATGGGTAGTATTTATAATAGTGAAATTTGTCACAATGGCCATCCTTTTAAGAATCATCCTCATCACTTGCACAACACGAGTGATTAGAAATGAGTCAATCTGCATCTTTCTAGATACCGCTACAGTAGAAGTTAAACTCCCAGATGCAATATGTTTTGCAGATTGCAGATCACTCACTGGGGTGGGAGGGTTTCTCTTTTTGTTATTGTTGATTAATTGCTGACATTTGGATGTGTGCATGAAGGTGTGTATGGGTGAGGCAGATTTGAGTGTTGCTGCTTGTGTGTACCGTTTTTTGTTTTTCAATGTATATTGGACAATATGCTGCTACAACCAAAGGTACAAATATATGCACACTGTCTGTCTTCCCTGTTTAAGGTGGCATAAAAAGAAATTTAAAAAAAAAAAAAGTAAAAAAAAAAAGAGGTCCCCACAAGTAAAATACACATTTGTGTGAAGTATGTAAATTTATGCAAATAGTGTCCCCTGTAAACACATTGACCCGTTTTTACGGAGGTCCCCATATAGCATGGGGAAAACACTACATTGCATTTTCAAAGGTTTGAAGGTGTGTTTAGGCTTACTGACCAATGCATACTTTACCTGATTTTTTTCAGACTTGTAGAACCTCTAGAAAGGGTGGTCCCCAGAAGTGATGATTAAAAACTTAGTCCCCATGAACCATGGAAACCAGACTGTGTGTGTGTGTGTGTGTGTGTGTGTGTGTGTGTGTGTGTGTGTGTGTGTGTGTGTGTGTGTGTGTGTGTGTGTGTGTGTGTGTGTGTGTGTGTGTGTGTGTGTGTGTGTGTGTGTGTGTGTGTTAAAGAATGAGGTCGCATGAGTTTAGATTTTGTCTCTCTGCCTTTGATCTGCAGCATGCTCTCAGGGTACTGTGTGTGTTTATTTATTGAGACATGACAGTTTTATTAATGTTTGTTCTCCAAAATACATGAAATCATATTGGGACATTATAAATTCATTCTTTATTTTATGAAATTTCAATAAATTTGTGTAGGTTTGGTTGTGGTTATAGTGCTATGTGTTTTTGAACAGCTCTCAGTTGTACAGGAGGTTTTCCATCATAGACAAAAGCTCTCAGGCCATCATCTATACTTGGAGGTTTGTGTCTTGGATGTTTCGCCTTGCTTTGTCAGCAGTAATGTAATGTATTGGACCAGTATATGTTCAGACATCTGCCAAACAAACATCATTAGTGCTGACGAAGCTTCTTGGTTGACAGGTGAATCATCCAACGAGATGATGGCTTAACAATATTAGTTCACGATAGTCTTACCACCTCTACAGCTGTTATTTCTTTAAGTACTGACACTATAAGACTAATCTTCAACCCATCATTAAATATCCCTCAACATCATTGTAGATATTTCCTTTAATTTTTTTGTTGTTGTTCCCCACGAAATAAAAGTACAGTGAAAACATCGCACATGCCAGCTGAGATTGGTTTCTTTTAAATGCTAATTGTTGCACAGAGCTCTGAAGACGCATGGGAAGCAGAACTAAGTAACTCATGCCCCTAGAGGCCATAAGCGCCACTGCAGGTGTCAAAGCATGTTGCGTTTTTTTTACTCATTAATTGTTCGTGCGAGTAAATACGACGCTGACAGAAAAGACAAAGGGAGAGAGGGATATTGTACATCCAATTACACAATAGAGATAAGTGTTTACGCTCAAACCTGGCTGTAAATACCGCTAAAGTGGCGCTAGCCCACATTTAGCCTGTTAGCTTCATCTTCGTGATTCCATAAGTGTGTATTGTGAACTCCGAGGCAGGGGAGTTGCAATTGTGGTTTTCTGGCGAGAGACACCGGGGGGAGATGAAAGACCCCTAATCATCCCATTAACACTTGTATTACCTCCAGAGGGACTACGAATTTATTAAGGTAAACATGTTACTTGGTTCTTCTTTAATGAAATGAAAGCTGTGGTAATGTCCCTTTCTATGTTTCCATTTGTCTCCAACGATAGAGGTGACTGCAGTTTATTATAGGGATCTCACCTAAAGCTCACACTTCTCACATATTAAACCCTCTATTGAGTGGAGAGAGAAACATGTCACAGCCTCATCAGTAAAGGCAACTGCTTCAACGTGACTTCCAAAGTGGTAATTTTCCTGTAGCTCTAAATATTACATTATATATATCTAGTGGGAATGAGGCTTTTCTGCTCACACTTGAAAGGACCGGATATGTAGCTCTGCACCTTAACCGGGCATCAAGCCAAATTGATACTCAGGGGACTGGCTTTGATTCCTCAAGTTTTAAGAGAACCCTCCAAAACATCAACTTCGAGCAGAGTTTGAGAGAGCTCATGATGTAAAAAATCGTATGAGGTAATGTGGATTGTATTTAGAAAGAAGTAAGGTGCCATTGTGCATAGTGTATTGCGATGGGTGTACACATGCGCTGTGACAACGACAATCTCCAGCAGTAGCCGCTAATCATGTGTCTGCAAGTGACCAATTCCAATGACTCAAATTTCGGAATCAATACAAGTGGGATAGAATTGATGGCTCCTTCTGAATTCCTCAAATAATAGCTCCTATGTCCTGATCCTAGCTCCTATCCCCTTGTCACGTGATAAGGTCAACCGTTAGATCCCTATGCAGTTAGGGCTCTTTAAAACAGTGGCATGTGACTGTACTGTGGTGACTCTAACATGCATTTTGTCACTTTTATAAACTTTGGCTTGTGCGCTCTTTATTTTATTTTTTTCATTATTATTATTAAAGGGGGGGTATTATGCAAAATCGACTTTTTCAAGCTTTACATCATGTTATTATGTCATTCCCTCATTAAAAACATGCCTGAAGTGTTGCCTTGGCACATTCACGTATTTTTGAGTAATCTGTAAAAACTCTGATGGCAGCCATTTTAGGGATAGGTTTGCCTGAGTCCTCCTAGGAACGCCCCCACCTCCTGGAGACGCCTCCGAGCTTTCGTCACCAGCCGAGTAACCAACCACTGCTCCTCAGCAGAACCCCCTCCCCACTGCCACAGACAGAGTGTGGAGGGGGCGTGTCGGAAAGGGTCAGAGGTTCTTAAAGAGACAGAGGCCTATTTCAAGACATTCACTACAGCCATTTTGAGAGAGCAATTTTATACAAGGCAGTTATTCTAATTTACTGCATTTACAGACCAACAGAAGGTTTCGTCATCATTGTATATTGTGCTATAGACTGGTGCTATGTGATTGAAAAAAGCAGAATACCCCCTCTTTAAATGTGGGCCTGTCAATCAACAGTGGTTTCATGAAGAATCACTCGAGGGTGGGGGGGATCGGTAGTTTATGGGATGGCGCATAGCTCCTAATCGCCGGTGAGGAACCACCAGAGGTCCCTTTGCTAAAGGAGGCATGATAGGAAGCATACAGGCCCCTTTCCCTACCTCCTTCCTCACTGACAGCCCTATTCGGACGCTCCTTGTCATGGCAGACGCTGACGCACATCCGGTTTCGCCTCAGACCTCTTAACAATTTGCTCGATTCGGAAGCAGCCCATGTCTAGTAGTAGTAAGACAAGAAGAACAAATGTTTAAAATCTACTCACCAATATGTTTAGTTCTGCTGCTCCACTGCGATAAACAAGCAACATAAAAACAATGATAATAATACATTTTATTTATCTAGACTCTCAAAGATGCTTCAAGGAAATACAATAGATGAACTAACAATGTGCGTGGCTTTCATATATTACAACAAATACCTTTAATTAAAAAAAAAAATGCCTGAAATTTCGAGTACAAGACTTTTTGCGGATCGGAATTGCAACAGATGTTTTTAGCCTATATTTTCAAAAAGCGTCACACATCTCTTACCGTCACAGTCCCATGCTTTGGGTGGGGCGCCCCCTGGTGTGTAAAGTCCTGCACACTTTAAAAACGCAATTTGCCAGAGTGTTTTATCACACAGACATCGTGTTTAACAAAGGTTAATTCTTGTAGGCTATTTTCGTGTAAGAATGAAACAGAAATGCTGAAGGACGCAGATCTGAGCACACAATGTCGTCTTTATGCTGAATTTAGACTCCAGAGTGTCCTTGTGTGGAGGTGTGTGTTTACTGAGCAGGTTTTTGGATGGTCTCCCTGGGTCGTCCGGGCTCACCCTGAGTGAACACATGCCTGGCTCCATTCATTCAGCTACAGGAAAACTCTGTGAAAGAGAGTCTTGTTCTGTCCACGTTGAGCCGAGAGTTTGTGAGCTGCACAGACACTCATCCCAACATCAGCCCACTGTGCACTCTGCAGGTAAACCATCATGCTTTTTCTTTTTTTTAAACAGCAAAACATATTACTCTTAATATTTCAGTCAGCTGATTGAGTACGCACTGGAGCAATGCGTAAAATGTGATTATTGTATTCTGTTTTTACATTTCTAGGCATGAATTTGAAGATTTTAATCCTTTTGACAATTTTGGGAGGTGTGTTCATTAATTATAAATACATAAATTCATACAAACTCTTAGACTTTATATCCTTTTTGCAACATTTAGTTTAGTTTGTTTTAATGTACAGCTAATGTTTTGTTCTAGGGGTTTTGTCTGCACCTTTTGCCAAGGAAGATGAAGCAAAGAAGTTTATCCGTCGGAGGAGACAGGCAGATCCCTGGGATCCCTACAATTCGCAAAACGTGTGGGGATACACTATTCAGGAACAGGTTCACCTAAATCACTAAAATCACAATCAGTTTATTTGAAGCAAAGACACACTGTTGTATTGTATGTTTGCAGGCCAGTGAGTACTGGACTGCCCTTCGCACTGACGCGCAATACTACATGGACATGGGACATCTAATGTTTGACCGTTCTGTGGTTGAGTAAGAGGCATTGGATGATTTGTAAACACGTTGGTCTAATCGGGCTGAATGTTTATTGGTTGTTTTGTTTGTTACATATAGTGAAAACAACCGTCAGTACATGGAGATGCTGCGTAATGCCAGAGCTCACTTGGACAGTCACACGGGACAGCAGGGTTAAGAATAACAGCTGGACCCATTGAGGAGCTGCTACAGCACTGTCATCACAGTACTGTGCTTCCACAACTGTTTACACTTCTGTCTTGTCTTTGCCAAATGTAACAATGTTCACACATTTAGATTTAGAGCATGATTTGTTACTTAAAACGGAATATCTAAACTTCTGTAAGTGAAAAGTGTATTTTCATTATAGTGATATTAAACTTTCAATTAAAAAAAAAATGTTATTACTGATTCTGTAAAAGTGCAATACATGATATTCACCACTAGATGGTAGTCGCTATTCATTCTACGTTTTTCTACAGACAAGCAAAGTTCTGACAACATAAAAAGCAGATAAAACCGTATAAACAAAACTTTATTTGTGCACTGACATCGTATTGGAAAGTTACCATTACTGTTTTACCATTTGAACAAGCAAAAATATCCTGAGAGTTTTTCAAACTGAACAGAAGAGTGTGATTTTCTCTTAATTACACAACGAACATCTCATTATGTAAAATCCCTAGTACTTCTGTGGCAGTCTCTTGTTTGGTGCAGACAAATACCTGACTGAACTTCTTTGTGAACGTGGTAAATCCCTGTAGTCAGTGAGGAGGGGTGGAGGAGGACTCCTCACTGGGAGCTGGAGGGACTTTCATGAACATGTGCAGAGCTGGGGTGAAGATGAAAATAGTGCCCAGAATCGCTACAGCGAGAAAAGCCCAGAGGAAGATGCGGTCTAATACCTGGGCAACAAACTTCCAGTCTTGTACCACCTTAAAACAGAGATGTGTGTTTGGTATACATTATTTTATTTGCAGAAGACATGTTGGTTTGTGTTTTAAACAAGTAAAACAAAAACAGAGCTTACTTCTCGGATGAAGTGCTCCTTGCGGATGTGTCTGCTGATGTAGCGCACAGAGTGAATAGCCTTCTCCAACATTGAAGACCAAGGCTCTTCCTCCTTCCCTTCTGAAGCAGTCGCCCTCTGACCTCCTGCCCTCCTTCCAGACCGGTTCTTCAGCTCAGGACTCTCGGGGGCCAGCTCCGGGTAGTGGTAACGGTCAGTGTGGCCTCGCATGCAAAGCATCCTGGGAAGTTTCTGGAGGAACAGAGTGCGGACCCAGGGCGACATAGGGTGGTATGTGGCAGAGGAGCGGTGGTGGACGTTTATGACAAAGACGGTGACGATGATGGAAAGTGTGACAAAAATCATAATGAACAGCAGGTATTCTCCGATAAGAGGGATGACTTTGGAGGAAGATGGAATTATTTCTTCAATGACGAGAAGAAACACAGTGAGAGACACAAGCACAGAGGTGGAGAGAGATAACTTTTCTCCTTCGTCAGATGGAAGATAAAATACTAGAACTGTGAGGAAAGACAAGCCTAAACACGGGATGATCAGGAAGAGCGTATAGAACAGTGGCAGCCTCTTGAGAATAAAAGAGTATGTTATAAAAGGGTATGAATACAGGCCATCTTTCCTGTTGCCTCTGGCCCCAGTGGCATTAAGTATCTCCCACTCTCCATTGTCAAAGAAGTCTTTCCGGTCAACCTGGTGGTCCATCAGAACCAGGTCCACCATGTGTCCGTCGTAGGTCCAGGAGCCAAACTTCATGGTGCAGTTCTGTCGGTCGAAGGGGAAGAAGGTCACGTCCATAGTGCAGGCCGATTTATAGCTGGCAGGCGGGGTCCAGGTGATGGCACCATTGTATTTGACAATGGCTTTGGTCATGAGGGAGCCCTCGAAACGCCCATCAGCGCTAACACAATGCATATAAAACAATTAATATTTGTGATGTGTTATATGCAGTATCCATTATGCTCATGGTAAAAAGTAGATATTGTAAAGTAATATTGGAGATTACTCAAATACACCACAGTCATTTTATATGGAATGTTATGGGACTTACTTTTCATACAAAACAATGTCAGGCAGCCATATATTTTCAGAAGGAACTCTGATGGACGTGATTCCTCCATAATTATCTGGATTCCACCGAAGCTTGTAGTCGTACCATTCCTGAACAAAAATAAAGCAATAAGTGCAACACAGTTTTTCCTGCTCGCTTTTCAACATATTTGAACTATTGCTCTTTAGTTGACAGTACTCCATGCAATGAGGATGCATTTATTTGGTGCATACTGTACATATTTGAAATCTTAGTCACCACATTCCTTGAATCTGTTTTAATATTGGCACTGAGCTGATGGCGCATTCATTATCACAAAGCTTTACTTTGTCTGGTCGTACCTGGCACAGCCAAACATTTGTTGTCATGAGCTGGTTCTTTTCATCCTGAATGACAAAAAAATAAACTGAAAAAACAAGTTCAAAGTAACATAACCGAGAAAACAACATTGCATTTGTGTCTGCCTCAAAATAAATGTCCACATAATGATCTCTATTACGTGGAATATGGTCCTTTTTATTCGGCTAATATCTTCTGTGTGCATAATTTCAATACAGCCTTAAATTATAATAATGAGCAGACACCAATTTGTGTTCTAATAATAGAAAGCAATATGTGGGGCATAGAATGACGTGTGCGTGCTTTTTATGGATGGCATAAACAATAGCCAGAAGCACTATTCTTTCTAAAGTACAGCAACGTTGCATTTGAGTTTACATTTTTAAGTCACTAAATAGAGATTTTAAAAAAACATAGATATATGCTTTGGGAAATACTGGGCCATAATAAATACAATGAGAGGCGAAAGGAAACAAGAATCACCTTCCCCATGTTTGGAGACTGGCTCAAAATGCACTGCAACGATTCGGAGTGAAACACTTAGGAGGAGGAACTGGCCACTGTGACAGCAAACCCAAAGACGCAGTTGAGAGCGGGATGACAGAGAGTGCCTAAGCTACTCTGTGCACCCACCCTGCGCCTCAGCTGTCAGGCTCATCCGGATGTTTTGGTCATCACACAAACCAGAGGTGCACAATAATCTAATATTGAGCCATGCGGCGGGCCAGGGAGACACAGGGGACGAGCAGATACCAGATACTGTTGCCTCTATTCCCTTTCCCAGAATGCACTCAAACCTTTTTAAGAATCAGCTATACAGTCCTTTGTGTGCCGAGCAGAAAGAAAAAGTGCATGTTTGAGCTGGCAACATGAAGATTTAAGTGAGGATAAATATTTTAAACCAAAAAAGAGACTTCTTCCATTAGCATTCTCTATTTTTTCATCCTCAAAGAAACAAGCCATCTCCACCAATCAGAAAGGCTGTTGTAATATTAAAGAAACACTCTGACAGAGACTCTGGAAGGCTGCAGAGCTATTTCAGGACCATGGAAAGCTCCTTACTGTCCTGCCTGTGTGCACTATGTGGATTTGTAACATAGCCATGAAATACAGTGTGATAATTATGAGGAGAAACACCTAACATATGGTTGAGCCTACACAAGGAAAAAAATGAATGCGGATGCATCTGTGTGTCTGAGTTCTTCTTACCACATCCACCAGCTGGGAGATTTTCAGTCCAAAGCGCACTCTGACTGTGTCATTGGCACGTTGGATGGGTCGGACCCAGCGCTGGTATCCCTGGAACAGGTTCTTAAGCAGGGCGTCCTCCATTTCAGCCAAAGACACAAACTCAGTCTTAGCTGTGGGAAATATAGATAAGAATTATTCCGGTCATGACATTTTGGTACAAGAAGTGACTTGACCCATTTGTGGCAAGCAGAATTACCTTAAAATAGAGAATTATTCATGTTGCAATGCTCTATGAAAAATGTGATGGAAAAAAATAGTACACTTTTTTGTATTATTATTATTTACTTTGATGCATCTCTTAGATGAAGTTCGGGCAAACCAAGAGCATAATAGACATCAATAATAATAAATAATACAAGAGTTCATCGTAGTGAAGCTTAAATCATCGACTGGACTGACTTGAGTTGAGTCTCACCTCAGTCCAATCGAGGATTTAAGCTTCACTACGATGAATACTTCCTGGACGAATGAGAGCCTTCACAAACAATGCAAGAGTTGTGCATAGAGATGAACTGCAATGCAATGCACCGAAGAGCATGATGTCGCCTGGGCCTGTATGCACAGTAACAACGTTCTCAGACAGACATGTTGGGACAGCTCAGACATCATGTCTGTAATGCTGACATCAACCCGAGAGGACACAGCCTTTGATGGATGCGGCGGGATTTGAATAAATAAACAGACACCAACTTGGCGACAGGCTGCTGTGACGCGGCTTTACACTGAAACATTTGACAGTTCACAAAAACATGACGCTTGGACAATTTGTTTCCTAATGACCACAGTTATAACACCTTCCAAATACTTTTACTTCAGTGCGACTGTGCGTAATAGTCCTCGCCTTTCAGCGCGCTATTGCTTCACTATTCGTGAGAAGACACCAAAACAAGTTTCTCACCTGGAATCGCCGCACGGCACGCGCTGCAGGACAGGAACAGCAGAAGCACGGAGCCGGACTTCATGTCGTTCTGGTCCGAGGTGTGAAGCGCAGACCCCTCGGTTTACCACAGCTCAGAGCGAACCACGGGCGGGTGACGGAACCTAGAGCAGGCGGGAAACTGAGTCCGTAGAGCCGCAGAGAAGATAGCAGGGGCTGGGTGTCGGGAGGAGCATGTGGCCGGTGTGCCCGCTCCACGGCTCACTGCGGGGCGTCACGGGCAGAGGTGGTCTCTGCGGGAGGAGGGGCCCGCGTGGACTCCTGAAGCTTCTCTAAAATAACTATTATTGTGGTAACTGTTCCTGACAGCGCACAATGATTTTGATTTTTAATTCGGCATATTGTCATTTGAATAGGTTTTAAATAGGACTGTGAACTTTTTGTAAATTTGCATATCATGTTGCCTGCTCGAGACAAACACTTATAGGCTTCAAATTACTCTACTTAGTCCTTTTGTTACATTTAAGGTCAAAGAAACAAACGCTCTGAGATCATTTGTAATCGTAAACTCGCTATCAGACGTCAGTGACAGCTCATTTGCTCACTGACCGGTAGAGGGGGTCAATGAGCAAATGGCTTTTGTGTTGTTTGTGAATCTGTGCAGTTTACATGTAGGCTACTGAACTTTTTTGGGCATGTTTTCGAGTTCATCATAATGTTGCACCTCATGCTATGAAGCCATTTTGATAAAAGGACTTTTTATACCACGAGTCTCCATACTTTGTCTGAATAGCATCTTCACAGCCAGATGTTTTCAGAGGCAGCTGCACATTTACCCTTGTTTTCCACATGTGTTTAACCAACATCCAACTACTGGTACATTTCTGTTTCGGCTATTCAGGTACAAATGATTTTTGCATTTGAGAAAATCAATCACATTTGGCTATGTCATGTATTTTTTTCTTTTCTACCTTTTCTAGGCCCAAAGCGTTTTACAGGAAAGGAACCAGTCACCCATACACGCTCTCATTCATACATCAATGTGCGTAGACACTGGAGGCAAGGTGGGTAAAGTGTCTTTGCCCAAGGACACAACGGCAATGTGCATCTGCAGGAGCTCGGAGTCGAACCCCCGACCTTCCGATCACGAGACGACTCGCTATACCAACTAATGATAATAATAATAATAATAATAATAATAATAATAATAATAATAATAATAATAATAATAATAATAATAATAATAATAATAATAATAATACATGTTGTTTATATTGCGCTTTACATTTCAAAGAAACCTCAAAGTGCTACAACAGATGAATAAAAGCAAAATGAACATTGACATAAAACAAAGCAAGCACAAGAGCAAAAACAAACTAGAAATGCAATGGCTGCGCCATTGCGATTGACTGCGGAATTGCGGGAAGCAAATGCAGAAATTGCATAAACTCTTCAAATTGCATAATCAAATAAGCATAAACTGGTAAAATGCATAAAATGTCATGTTGCATAAACTGTATAAACTGCATAAAGTGATAAAATGCATGAATGGGTTAATTTGCATAAATTATGTAAATTGCATAAACGCTTTAAAATGCATTAACTGGTTAAATCCCATAAAGTGGTTACTTTGCATAAATTATTAATGTTGCATAAACTTTTTAAATTCCATAAATTGGTCAAACTGTTGAAAGTGCTTGATTGGCAGAAGCTGCACAAATGGCTGAAAGTCCTGGAGTCTCCCCATTGGCTGGATTCCCCCATACACACCAATGCAAAAATTTCAAACTCCCGTATAAAAAAACTGGAAAACTGCAGAAGGCCAATTTTTTCTCAAAACCCACAAGTTGCAGAAGCTGAACATGCACAAAGTGCAGAAATTGCAGAAAATGCAGAAAAAAGTGCAGAAAAGCATGGATTTGCGGCAGCCCCATTATAAGTCAATGGGAAAAATCTCCGACATTTCGGCCGATTGCAGAAAAACTGTAAGTTGCAGAAGTCCCAAAAGTAATAGCACCCTTCTCCTCAACATGCGGAACGTTTTGATGCATAACTTGCATAAATTGCACAAAGCATGAAGGTGCTGAAAGCTGGAGAAAATCGGGAAAAAGATGGAAGAGGAATAATAATAAAGAACATGAAAACCAATAATTGACTGCGGAAGAATTCCGCAGTCAATCAAAAAAATAGTCAAAGGTTATGTATAAACATTAACAGACTAATAGGCCTTTTTAAATAAATGTGTTTTCAGGCCTTTTTTAAAAGGTCTCAACACTCTGGGGAGCCCTCAGGGACAGGGCGTTCCAGAGTCTAGGGGCAACTGCCTTAAAGGCCCTGTCTCCCATTGTGAAGAGCTTGGTCACGGGCTGGTCAAGGGTGTGGGTGGAAGTGGACCATAAGCGCCTTGTGGTGGTGTGTGGGGTAACTAGCTCAGTGAGGTCTGCCAGGGCTGTTCCATGGACACACTGGTATGTGAGGGGACACATTTTATAGTGGATTCTGTAATGGATGGGCAGCCAATGAAGTGCCCGGAGGACAGGGGTGATGTGGTCATAATTGTGGTCATCTCCTTGTCAGGATCCTGGCTGCACAGTTGTGGATGTGCTGGAGCTTCAGTAGGCTCTTACCAGGGATCCCGACGAGGAGGGCATTGCAGTAATCCAGCCTGGAAGAGACAAAGTAACTGCGCCACTGTCTCCCCATAAGTGTGTTTAGAATACTCATTTTGAGTAACTGTATTCAGGTAAGGTTACTCTTTAATTTTGGGGTATGTTACTTTCTTAAAATCTAAGACATACATTGTGGTACTCTATAAATGCATTTCACTTTCATATTCATAGCAATAAGAAAGCCGGAAGTTACAAAATGCTTCTCTGCATTCCGAATTAGTGGTAGATAAGTTCTTAACAGACGATGAAACAAGTGTATCCAACATATTTTGAATCATATAATCCATATATGGATGAATATAATGTAAATCAATGTAAAAGTATTCTAAGTATTCAAAATACAGTACTCTGATTAGACAAAGTAACAGTACATTTTAAGTATTCCGTATTCTGCAACAAAATCATTTCAATGCATTCACCCCAATGGTTATTTTTGAAAAAGAAGAGCCACAGGGGTCAGTGATCAAAAAATCTTCAGCCCCTGCCATATCGTCACTGAGTGAGCAGCAGAATGGCACAAATAGAATGTGCCTTCAGGACAACACTCGGTGATAACACTCCATCCACAAGTGGTGAGAGAACAAGAGGTCCGAATGTAAATCAAATCAAAGAGAAAGAAAGTCGAGAGGCGAACTTAAAACGGATATGGACAGTTTGTGAATCAGCTGAGGCAGCAACACGTTTGAGAAGGGCATGTGTGCTGAGAAATTCTTGTGCAAATACCAGCTGCCAGAAAAGAAATGAAGAACTTCTATTTAGATATAAGTCACTACACTCGTACTGAAAAACCCAAGCGACGACTGCTTTGAAAAATCAACCTGTGCAGCGGTTTTCCACATTTCCATGCAAACCTGAGTGCTTAGTGTCTGACATTCAAAGGATTTGTGCATCTCATTCATATAGGTTTCCAAGACAAGTATAAGCCTTGTCAATCACCAATTTGTTACATAACTTGTTTTTGCGGCGGCGCTGCTTACTTTCCAGTGTACAGTTCATGTCCCTATGCAGTGAGAGCTCTTTCCACGCTTCTTATTTGGACTATTCCTGGTAACAAGTGAAATTGTTGACAGTGAGTTTTTATGGATTATCTCAAATAGCAGCTCTTCCCCCCAAAAAAAACACACACAACGCCCTGATAAATATGGCAGAGAAATGTTTCCTTTCAACGTTTCAATTTAAATAAACCAAGGATTTATAGAAATGAGCATGTGAGTCCCACTGTGCTAACCAGGCATGAAGCGCACTTTCTCCATTATTTCTTGCTCCTTTGTTTCCGTCCTGCTCTCCATGTAAAGTAATGGCGATGACGGTAGCCTGATTATCTCTATGAATTATCCTGATTTTCTGCTCCACTTGGATGTGTGGGGCGGGCAGCTGCTGTCTCTGAGATGGCCCAGTCCTCTCCTCCTCTAATCATCTGGAAACACAAATTCTCTCGGGCTGGAAACCTGCCTCTCTGCTCCCAGACGACTCTGACCAGCTGCAGTGCGTGCTGCTGGAACACTGTGTGAACATGTGTGTGTTTTGGCTTGTGTTAAATTACAGTAACACTTTGCGAGATTTGACCAGGCCCACAGCAGCGACAGTAAATCTTCCTCCTCCATTTTTGTATTATTTTTTATTATTTGCATTTGTAGATTTGACTTCTTTAAACCCATCCTTCAGCTTCATCTGGGGACTTGTCTCCAAATCATGAGCCAGGTGATCAGGATTACTGAGGTTTTAGCCTTAGAGAAACTGTAGCGCCCAGAGGAAACCTATGCAGACATGGGGAGAACATGCAAACTCCACACAATCCAATCCACTTCATTTATATATTTAAACAGCAAAACGTTTGCAGCACTTAAAGCAGTACGAAGTAACTTGTTTACCTTAATAAATCCATCTTGTCGTCCCTCTGGGGGTAATACAAGTCTTAATGGGATGATTGGGGGGTCTTTCATCTCCCCCGGTGTCTCTGGCCAGAAAACCACAGTTGCAACTTCACTGCCTCCGAGTAGGTGCCACCAATACACACTAAAGGAATCTTGAAGAAGAAGCTACAGGCTAACGGGCAAAGCTAACTGCGGGCTAGCACCACTTAAACAGTATTTACAGCCGAGTTTGAGTGTACAATATCCCTCTCTCCTTTTTGTCTTTTCTGTCAGTGTAGTATTTACTCTCACGGACAATTAATGAGTAAAAAAACGCAACATGCTACGACACCTGCAGTGGCGCTTATGGCCTCTAGGGGCATGAGTTACTTAGTTCTGCTTCCCATGCATTGACATGTAAAAGAAACCAATCTCAGCTGGCATGTGCGATGTTTTCACTGTACTTTTATTTCGTGGGGAACAACAAATTATTGCTATTAAGAATTTGGTAAAAAAAATAATAATAATTAAGGAAATATCTACAATGACTACTGCTTTAAAAACAATAAACCAAAACAATACAAATTTGCTCCACCTCGAAATGAGTTTAAAACAATAGCAAGAAATAAAAACACATACAAAACAATGAATAAGAATAAAACTGTTTAAGAGAATAAATAGAAAGAACAATGAAATGAATGAAAAAGACACAGTGGACCACTCAACTCATGTGGTGCTAAAAGCCAGAGAATAAAAGTGGATCTTAAGATGAGATTTAAACACTGCACGGTGGGGGGTGTTTCCGACGTGTCCCCTCTACTTTTACGGTTCGTCTTAGGAACCTCAGGCTGGAGCTGGCCCTCGGACCTCAGAGCGCGCGGGGGTCGGTAAATTTGGATGAGGATTTACTGAGGGGCCAGTCCATTGAAAGCAAAGTTTTAAAATCAATTCTAAAATTAACAGGGAGCCAGTGCAAAGATGCAAGTATTTGCAGTTGTTCAAAATATGTAAAAAGAAAAAAAATCTTCAAAATAATGAATGCGTTCTCTCATTGAAATTCATATTAATATTCATGCTGTTTACTATCACTGTCTCCAGGCTGTGTGGAGAGTCCGCTAGTCTCAACTGGCAACTCTCCTCACTTTTTAGATGAACAGAAAAGTGTAAAAGTTAAGACAAAGCTCCAAGTAGGTCATTTATTTCTGCATTTTACATGATGAATAATATTGGGGGTTTCATGTTCACGTTTCACAGAAAAGCCTTTGGGATCTAAGAACCTTTTTGCAGTAAATAAGAAAACACATCTATACAATGAATTGCGATGACAGGTAAATTGAAAAAAGTGAGCGAAGTTGTGGGTCCAAAAAGTGATCATCGGGTGTTCTTCAAGATCCAATCATAAATGTACATTGCATAAAAAGAAAGAAGACGCACTTGATCAGTGAAAAGTCCTTTATTCTAGTCAGTTAACGTGTTTTTCCGCTGCTGTATTAAACTGATAAAAGGGTAAAGCACACTGTAGCACATGCAGTAATTAATAAATGGGCTCAAATGTTCTGATGTACTTGCTAAACTTTTCGTGAGAAAAAAAAACTTCCACCAAAGTCCCTATGTACATGAACGTTTGAGGGTTTCCTATTGATGTCTTGAAATGAGATCAAAGGCCTTCAAGAGTTTCTCATTGGAACTGACTTAACTTGAGATGCTTAAACCGAGAGAAGAAAGAGCTGCTGGGACCGATTGGGAGAAAGATAAAGAATAATAATAGAGAGAGGGATTAGGACAAAAGCCACAATGTTCAGAGAAAGTACTCTCAAAGTCAGTAGGAGATTTCTCACTCAGCAGACAAATAGACACAAAACATTTATAAAGCCGTAACATGATACTTTTATCAGCGTCATGCAGATGATTTCCCTGTTATCAATGAGACGCCGGAGACTGAGGTGACGAGTAAAGGCCTCGTTGTTTGAAACCAAAGCCTTTAGGACAGAATTACACTTCTGTCTGTCACAGATGACTGGACGACAGAGAGAAAATATACGAACAACACACTACCCTTGAAAATTACATTGTCTAGAATAACACAACAGGTTCACTTGTGAAATCTGATGTAAGGAAGTATGTACACTACTCAAAATCTCTCAAGAAAGACCCAGGTAATACTGCATGAAAACGTTCAAGTTGTTAAAAATTATGTGAAAAAAAATAATGAACGCATTCTCTCATTGAAATTCATATTAATATTCATGCTGTTTATTATCACTGTCTCCAGGCCGTGTCGAGAGTCTGTTAGTCTCAACTAACAACTCTCCTCATGAACAGAAAAGTGTAAAGTTAAGACAAACATGCGCACACCAAAGCTCCAAGTAGGTCATTTATTTCTGTATTTTACGTGATGAGTAAGACAATAACACAGAAAACATCCATTGTGAGAGTTTGTCAAAGGTTCAGTGTGTGAACAGTGAAGTGAAATCTATACGTTTCCAATGACATCACATATAGTACCGGCGGCCATTTTGAATACTGAAGTAGATTACAACATGTTGTACAGTATTACAACATGTAGCAATATCTCTACTCAGGATGAAAATGAAAGACGACTGACTGACAGTGGCATTTTTATTTACTCGCAATCATTGCTCACGAAGATAACAGTAAAAACACGGCCCCAGAGACCACACGTTTATGTGATTTAACCAGCAAATGTGGCACAGACTGTCTGTCGAGCTACAGCAGGATTTACTAAAGATCTGCTTCACTCCTCAGACTAAATTAACACATCAAAGAGGAAACAGAAAACATTTCTCTGTGATTTTTACAGTTTGTCAACAGTCTCAGTCTGAGTCAGTGTTTAAGCTGCTCAAGACGTTAGCATGCTACCGGTTAGCAACTGTCAACCTACAACACGATAAACACATGTGTGGCTCACATCTATGAACACTGAGGAAATACTACAGTAACAGCTCAGCTCTGACCTCTGTCAGAGGTTGCATCTATGGCTAGATGTTTGTGGTTCAGGGCTTGCTCTTCGAGAGGTCAGAGCTGAGCTGTTGAGCTAACCGGTAGCATGCTATTGTCTTGACCGGTCAAACACTGACTCACTGGTTTCTTCACATAAACATGCACTCTCTGGGTCCATGTTTTTACTGTTATCTTCTTGAGCAATGATTACGATTACATTGAACTGCCACTGTCAATCAGTCGTCTTTCATTTTCATCCTGAGTAGAGATATTGCTACATGTTGTAGTACTGCATAGTTCTACTTCAGTATTCAAAATGGCGGCCTGAACAACAAAAGTCATGTATGAGGACTTAAGCCGTGTTTTAATGATTTACTAAGTGCTGCTGTCCATGGGACTGGTCCTCTGTAAAATTGCCCTGAAGGGCAGTTTGATTTGCAGCAGTAGGAAAAAAGCATCCGAACACATAAACATCATAAACAATGACTAGAAAATACAATACAATAACAATAGAGTTAGACAGGCTGGTTGAATAATGGTAACTGGGATAAAAGAGTTTGTAATATATTAGTCCTGCATTTGGGGACAGGAGCCACTTGAACTCTGCCCACACAGAGGATGGCTTGGGCCTGTGAGAGCTGTCCCTTTTCAAGATCTGTGACCTATAAATGTCCTGCAGGTCGACCAATATGCCGCGTGCAATTGTCCCACAAGTGTGCACTATAGTACTCTGCAAGTGTATCCAGGAAAGTGCACCAAACCAGTGCAAAGAACTTAAAAGACAGGATCAAAACGGACTCAATAAAACATGAGTAAAACATTCTCATAAAAGCCTTCTGAATATGAAACATCCTGAGTTTTTGATAAGTACATCCGCTGATGAGCTTCAGAGCAGAGCGCAGAGATCTACCAGTTTCTGATCAATGATGGTGCCCAGATATTTATACTGGTGCACTTCTTTTTCTACTAGTGCATGTTGATTTGATCAGATCTTATGGCCTGTAAACACACGCGGCAGCTCTGTTCATGTATGGAGACTTTTGATTCATTTGCTCTCGCTTTCATTCTTAGGAAAATATCTTAAACAATCCCACACATAAGTGAGACTGTTTTACACCTGGTTCCTGCACATCCACAACAGACCTCCATTATCTAGTAACCCGTGAACCACTTGGGCTGATTTGTCCTGTGACTCCAGTCTGTGGAAACTCTGCATGGGACTGTCCCGGGCACAAATAAAAAGTTAGAATTTTGTATCCAAGTCACAAACTTGATTTGTGCCTTTGTTGGCTTTTATCACACTGTCTTCTTAAGTCAATGTTTCGTCATCTTAAATATAAATATTTATTGCGGAGTAAAATTAGACTGCTGCTCTTTGTAGGCCTGCAGAAGCTGAAGTCGTGGTGCGCCGGAGCGGCCCGTGCATGTGTGAGAGTGTTCACAAGGCTCCTGTTGGAATGAATTATTTAGAGAAGAGTCTCCTTTACTTAGCCACGGTCCACTGGCCTTGGGCACGCAGCGCTCCGCTCCCCACAACGCCAGAGACTTTCCCCAATTCATGCCCCAGCCTCACCCCGCAGCCCCTCCCAGAAAATTTACCCAGCATGCCACAGTCCCTTTGCAGAGGTCGCTTTAGATCTCACGACCCAAACTACTGTCAGTACTGCACTCGACTGGAGTTTTCAAATTCAGTCACCAAAACTTTGCAACACACTAAAAAGGTACATAGTGAAGCCAACTTTCCTATGTGGTCATTTTGAGCTTTGTCTTTACAGTGATTCACACAAAGTAATGATCCTTCCATAAGTATAATGTCATTTAATTTCTACATTGTTTGGTTATTCTAAGATTGGCTTTGGTTGTTATGGTGAATTTGGTTTTGCTGTCCAAGGTGCTAAAGTTCAGAGGCTGAGAATTGGAAATGTTTGCAACAAATCATCTTCCTTCTTGTATTGAGTGACATTGATTTGGTCAAGATTTTACTTTCTTTTTTTTTATATCCAGGCTTGGGACAGGCAAACTATTTGACCAAGAGGGTTTTTTCCCCCCATAATTTTTGAGGTTTGCAAAGTTCTCAAATTGACTGAGTTGTTTCACCTCTTACCCCGCCTTAACCGTGTGCATTTTCTCCAGTTATGCTCAACCCAAATCTTAAAGCTTCTAGACTAGAGACAGTGTAACACCTCATTTGAAAGCTAAGGCCAACAAAACTGCTCCTAGCGTTTTTTTGTCACCGAATTTTTGTCCCTCTTTTGTCACCTTTTTGTTGCATTATTGTGGCTTTTCTGGCATGTTTTTGCCGCTCTTTAATTGCTTCGTTGTCGCTTTCTTTGTCACTTATTTGCTTCATTATTGTCACTTTTTTGTGGCCTTTTTTCCGTAGCATTTTAGCGTATTTATTTATTTTCGCTTTCACCATATTTTTGTCACTTTTTTGCCACTCTTTTGTCACTTTTTTGTAGAGTTATTGTCTGGCACATTTTTTTTTGCTCTTTTATTGCTTCTTTGTCGCTTTTTTGTTGCATTTTCATCCTTGTTTCCGTCGCCATTTTGACGCTTTTCTCAGAGAAGCTTTTAGATTTGGGTAAAGCCAAACCGGGGAAAACGCTCATTCAGGTGGGGGTTCACAGATTAAGTAGAAGACATATTGACCTTTTATCCTAACCTTCATCAGATTCATCTCAACGTAAAACAACCCAGTCCAGTTGACGGCTTTGTAAAAAACCTCCACACGAGAGCATCCATGACTTCTTCCGTGACAAGATTAGCCAGTTCAGCAATTGAAATTTTGATTTTGCAACACTCCTGGCACCAGACTGAAACCAATGGGATACAGCACGCACATCTACATATTTATACCTAGCTTCCCCTCCCCTTCATAATCTGCCAGATCCGTGCCACACAGCATGCATTATTAGTATGCACACACGCACACACACGCACACACACTTCCTGTCACTGCCTCTCCCTCTCACTTCTTCTAATTCTCGCCTCTCCGAAAGCAGCCAGGGATTATACGCGATTGGTTGAGTTGTTAACTGCCACGGGGCGGTCCAATTCAAAGCCCCAGTCTGACTCCAATCCGGCTGAAGGGGTGATATAACATGCGGTCCTGTCGTGCACTTGGGAGGTTACGTAACTCTCCAGCGACCTATAGGACACCCCCCTCATTAATGCAAATCTTCGCATTGATTCCTCAGTGAGAATTACAAAAATGATATAAGTGTAAAAGAATTGCGGCAGAGGTTTGCTCCATTCCCGACAGCTACACTGAGACTGAAGTGTGACCTTTGCCAGAGGGAATTGGAAAGGGGGATAAGGCCCGAGAAATGACACGCTTGAACCAAAACGCTGTGCTTTGCTCTGGCTTTGGGGGGGATAAATTTAGTGCATTTGGTGTTCACATAGCAGCGACTTGCGGAAAGCGCTATCTCAGAGAAACATGCTGTTGCTCCTCCAGCAGGTAGCAAACTGCAAAATATGTTACAATATGACTTTTGCATCCAATTAGGAATAGTCGCGTGGCAGACTGCACATTCTCCTCAAGGCAACACTTAACTAACACCACCAATGTCCCCACGTGGCCATATCGTGAGCCTCATAGTCTTTTAACAGTATTGTATTTTGACTTGCATTTTAACTATATTTTGAGAAGACAACACAAAAACACTAAAGAATTCTTGTACATTTGACTTAAAGTGCAGACAGCATGACAGGTTTTAATGCTTTTGAAAATATTACTTCTTTAGAAGGATAACATAATTATCATTTCATTTCAGTGAAGCATCAGTTTTAATGAAGAAATGTTGGGCAGAAATGTTATTCTCATTTGAATTTTTAAGCTGCTGACAGGAAGTGACGTAGATAAAGGTAAACTGACTCATTTCCCATTGACGTAACATGGTTGGCACGGCAACAGTTTAAAGTTGTTGTCCTTCATCTATGTCACTTCCTGTCAGTGTCCAATAAGGAAGTGAAACTATAAACATCACAAAAATGGCCAAACTAAAAAGGCTGGGCACAATCTTTCGCAAAATCTTTAATATAATTGTGTTGACTGTGTTTAACAATCATTCCCTTTGGCTAAGGACACAGTAAGGTGGAGATTTGGCCAAAGAATTACCGCCTCTTTAAATATTTGACCTTCAAGTATCACCAAGCTTAGATCAGTCAGGACTAAGGTCAGCTGGAAAAGAGTCTAAATTAGATCTCATGTCAAAACCGTGGACCTTCCTCCAGTTCGGCTCTACCCAGATAGATAGATAGATAGATAGATAGATAGATAGATAGATAGATAGATAGATAGATAGATAGATAGATAGATAGATAGATAGATAGATAGATAGATAGATAGATAGATAGATAGATAGATAGATAGATAGATAGATAGATAGATAGATAGATAGATAGATAGATAGATAGATAGATAGATAGATAGATAGATAGATAGATAGATAGAGATCCTAAGGTATTATTATGCGTTACAATATAGTACACCTTTTTTATATATATGAAAATCAACATGTTTGTTTTTGTGTAACTAGACTTGGATCGTGTAAAGGCTCACGTAACTGTATTTAAATAGGGGAAACGTGGAACAGCTTGGTAGCTTCTAACTTCACCCCAGTTTGGAGCTATACTGTATGTATGCTGGGAGAGGCTAAATGCTAGCAACATTTGTGTGACTGAGCGCACACACAAAGACCAGACAGGTACGCATCAACTCATCTAAGCTCAGGTAAGAACATATCTCAGTATGTAAAAAACACCCATTCCTTTAAGAGAGGCAACAAAAGAGCAAGGAACTTCCGGAGCCTGCCACCTTTTCCCATTAGCTTCCCGCAGCTATTAGCGATGCTACGTTCCACCATTTTACAGTCTATGATTTAAACCAGACAAATGGTGATCTTGAGTAGGTTTCTCTATGCACCGGGCATGATTGTACGCATTTGTTTTTGAGTTAAAATACTGAAATAAAATAGCAACACTAAATGGAGGGATAATTGAAACATACCAAGTGTCCGCTCACACTCAATTCATAGTATCTTTATTAATACAAACCAAACAGAACATTTACATTTTGTACAGGCTTATTCTACAGTGTGCATTTTCAAGTGACCGAGTTGTGCTTATTTGTTCGATATACAGTACGTGACGTGTGAACAGAACATTGTACACTGAGGAGTGAGTCACTTGTTGGTTTGAATGGTTTACATTTTGAAGGAGGAGCCTCATGAAAGTAAATAAATCGCTTGATACAATTGATTAGGAGGCTTTCTAGACTGTTCTCTTACTTTATATAGTATGTAGGCCAATACAGTTATTTTTTTATATATGTACTTTCACAATGCATGGAAAACGTTTACTTTTTTAAATTACCTACATGTCTTTTTGATATTGTAGATACTTTATGTCAAAGAAAACCTTTACGCTCAGACTAAATATTTTATATATTCTTTTATTAAATTCAATAATGGCTCAAGTATTTGTCATATGTAAGTATAGTACAATGCCTACAGCTGAGAGAACGTGCTTCCAGTCCAACAATAGGCTTGCCGATAATGCACACAATACATGTGCAGTGACAGGTCATGACATGGCAGCACAATGCAGGCCGCGCACTGAAGGCCATGTGTCAAAATATTTTCTAAAGCAAACTCTGGAGGAGACATGCGGACGGAAAACAGCATTGTGCGCCATAATTGAGAGAATAAGGAAGGATTGGAAAAAGAGGGCAAGTCAAGGGAACCGGGGAGAAGCTGAAGGCTAGAGTCTGACAATGAGAGGAAATCAGACAGAGGACGGAGACAATATTACCACCGTCGCTCGAGAGGTTACACAGGAAGGGGTGACAGGCAAAGAGCTGGCGAATATCTCGCTTTACTTGAAGAAGCTGATGAGAGGCTGCAGGAAGAGTCCCAGTGTTCCTAGTATGCACACCATCACAAACACCCACAGGAAGATTCTGTCTATGACCATAGCCACGTACTTCCAGTCATCTGCCACCTGCAAACAAGAGGACAACATCAGGATACTGGAGTAGAAAGGGTCATTTTATTTCAACATTACATGTACAAATCCAGCAGACCATTATAGAGTGTAGACAGAGCGATGCTGTGTGGCAATACCCGCAGAACCTCTAATCCTGTAAGCCTATTGGTAATAATGTATGACTTTCTATATGGAAAAAACTATACAGAATCTCATAAGTTAAACACGATTTGATAGAAGATGTTAATTAACAATTTTTCATGTTGTCAGTCGAGATAAAGGAAAAAAAAAAAAATCATAAATTTTGCTTTGCACTGCACCTGACAATGAAAAGATAAGCACATACCCCATACAGAACTAGTGAAACAGTGGATTCTGTTGTTTTTGTAATTTTGCAGTAAAAGGTGACCTTTACTTGATGCTAATTGTGGAATTTATAATACAGCGCCTCAAACCAAAGCATGATGTCTTTGTCACAGAGCTGATTATGCTCATGAGCCTATTTTTCAGCATCATCTGTGTGCTGTGTGTGAATGCAAACTGTATTAGGCCTTGGCATGATCTGGTCAGGTGTGGACAATTGGA
The DNA here is from genome assembly GCF_951799975.1 of Gobius niger. Lineage (NCBI taxonomy): Eukaryota > Metazoa > Chordata > Actinopteri > Gobiiformes > Gobiidae > Gobius > Gobius niger. The sequence goes on along the minus strand of NC_136856.1, from coordinate 18,581,446 downwards.
TCATGGCTGCAGTGACCATAATGCTATTGTGTCTTTAGAAAAGCGAGGGAGCGGTTTTACGAGAAGAATCGGAAACCATAGATGTGCCTTTCCCCAGGAAAAGACGGTGCTAAAGTAACAAACATATCAGCAGCATCCAGAGTGTGAAAAAGGCAAACACAAAGCACACAACGTCTGCAACCAACAAGCAGCTTTATGCTCCTTTTATAGCTGCGTGGAGAGGGCTGCACCGTTCAGCAGCAGGTTCACAGTGAGAACTGTGGGAGTCTGTGAATGTGTCGCATTGTGGGGATGCTAAATACTTCTACATAGTCTACCCCATGACGCTGAACCTTATATCGTCAATATTATGTTAAAATGTAATGATCTTATACTAACAGAAATTTGTAGGCCAACATTTTGGTTTTATTCCTAAAAAAAAAATCTGTGTATTTATTTACAATGTGTTTTTAAGCCTTAAAGCCAAAGGTGTAGAATATATGTATCTATTTATTTATTAATGCAGAATGTTGTTGCTTAAAAGTGGTACCTTACTAGTAATTTACAGAGATTGTCTTGAAAAATTCAAAATGTTCTCACACAAAGGTTCTCCTCTCTCTTTTCTTTGTCCCTTTTCTTTTAATTTTCACAATCTATTGTAAGATATCTCACAAACAGAAGCAAAATAACACCGCCTAAGGAAAAGTGTTGTTATGCAAAGTGTCCCAAACAAAGATTGCATCCTTTATTCTGTCCTGATGTTGGGGTTGATTGAGACACAAAACACGTTGTCTCATTATGTTGGTAACAACATGTCCTCTGCTCTACTTTCTGAATGACTACATTGTTGTACTTGGTTTGTATTCAAACAACAACTGAAAACTGATTACAAAGAAACACCAAACTTTTACAAATGACATTTCGCCCCTGACTCTCACCTCTTTGGCTTTGTTGCGGGTCCTCATGTTCTCGGCGATGTACTTGACGCTCTCGATGGCCTGCTTGATTTCAGGCGACACTACGGACAAAGCAACCACGGCGTTGACCGGCGACGGGGAGTTCAGCGGCCTGGGAACCTTCGGGGACTTGGGCGGTTCAGGCAGCGGCAGCGGCAGGCTCTGGGTGCCCTGGGACGGGAGGGATGAGGGCAGAGGAGGGGGCGGTGGAGGTGGGGGAGGGGGCGGTGGCGGCGGCGGAGGTGGGACCATCGGAGGCGGGACGGGCGTGGGGACTTCCTTGCCTCGATTGTAGGGGTATCTTCTTGTCACGTCACGATTCAAGGATAACTCCCTGTTGTGATCGCGATTTAAGTCCCGATTCCTGTCCCGGTTTATCTCGCCGTACTCCACGCAGTTCATAGTGCCGCCTGTTGACGCGCCCCCGCCGGTACCACTGCCCACGAAACCCCCGGTAATACCTCCCACACTCACGCTCCCGGATCCACTCCCAGATCCTATGCTGTTCTTTCTCTTCTTGTGGCCCAGGCGACCCAACCCCGCTATCCCACCGACTGCGCCCGCTCCCGCGCTCGTCGACGTGGGACAGCTTTGATCTATGGGCCTCCTCATCAGCATGACTTTCGGGAGCACGCCGAGGAACACCGCTCTCACCCACTCCGGCATCGTGTGCGTCATCGGCGTGCGGTAGTGGACGTTTAGGACGAAGACGGTGATGACGATGCTCAGAGTCACAAAGATCATGGTGAACAACAGGTACTCCCCGATCAGAGGGATGACCAAGGACGTGGACGGGATGGTTTCGGTGATGACCAGCAGGAACACAGTGAGGGACAGCAGGACCGAGATGCACAGGGTGACCTTCTCGCCGCAGTCTGAGGGCAGGTAGAAGACCAGCACGGTGAGGAAGGAGATGAGAAGGCACGGGATGATGAGGTTGATGGTGTAGAACAGCGGCAGGCGGCGGATGTAGAAGGAGTAGGTGATGTCGGGGTAGATTTCCTCGCAGCAGTTGTACTTGATGTCGTGTTTGTATCCGGGAGCGTCAATGATCTCCCACTCCCCACTTTCCCAGAAGTCTTTGAGGTTTACCTAAAACGGTAACACACGGGTACTTTACATACAATTCAACAATTATGCGACAGATCTCCCCATTACTGGACAAGAGTTTTTATGTTTATCTTATTTATTCATTTATTTGCAAGTCCCCGGGCAGGATGTTGGCATAAACATTACTCATACTCAAGCATTTTATGTCTCCTGTCCATTTCAGACATTTTTCTTTCCGAGATTTTTCATAGGTTTGTTTGACTCAACATTAGAGATGCACCGATCCAACTTTTTTGGTTCCAATACCGATACCGGTTTGAGTATTTGCCGATATCCGATACTGACCGATGCCAAGAGTTGCTGTGAGTGAATGTGTCCTCTTTTCACCATTTTCAATTAAGTCTTTGTTTTGTTATCAATAATCAATAATGGCTATCTATAAAGAACCTGTAATGGAAAAACATTAAACAAGAACAACTGGACTTTATAGACTAAATATTTGGGCGGCTATTCAGGTTGGTCACTTGGCCGTGACTTCCGATTTTATTTTATTAGGCTACTTTAGGTGATCCAATCATAGTTTCTGTCCAAGTCCTGATTAGTTGACAGAGCACTAGCATGCTATTGCTAGCCGCAGCATTTTGCGTGGCAATCCAAAATGCGTTTGCAAATATTAAAACTCAGCGATTGAATTCTCCAGGTTGTTAGCTTTAAAATGAGGTACAGCATGTCCATATCCACTCAGATTTGGTTGGTTAAAATTGTGTTTTTAAATAAATCAGAGCGAAAACTGGTTCAGAATCTGATATTTTTAGCCGATACCCGATATCGTATTTTTTCAGATATCAGCCAACACGCCATATCTTATTATTATATTATATTATTATATTCTGATTGGACACCCCACTCAGAGTGGAACTACTGCAGGTTATATAAAAGTATAAGAAGTTGAAATCAATTTTAATGCACCAAGCATGCCTGAAATGTAAGTGTTTAATTCAAAAACGTTTATTTAATGCCATGGAGATGTGGCATTAAATAAGCGCTCTAAAGTAACTAATGAGAATGTCTGGACACGCCCCTCACTCAATCCCATGGCGTATTAAAAATTAATGTGTGACAGAACAGAGGCTTAACTAACTAACCTTTGAGCCAATGAGAACAAGGTCGATCTTGGCCTTGTCATACGTCCAGGAGCCAAACTTCATGGAGCAGTTCTGGTAATCAAAAGGGAAGTATGTGATGTCCATGGGGCAGGACGATTTAAAAATGGCTGGAGGGATCCATGTGATTGTGCCATCAAACTTCAGCAGAGCCTTGGTTTTGTCCTCGACCAGGAAATCACCCACAGCACTGTCAAGACAGAGTGACGTTACATTTTGACAAACAGTGATAACTTGATTTCAAAACGCAGCTCACTTGTTGTATAACACAATATCTGGCCTCCAGATCTTGTTAGATGGGACACGTATGAATTCAATCCCATCATACTCGACAGGTGACCACTTGAGCTTGTAGTCGTTCCACACCTGAAAAACACAATCAAATCAAATCATCATGTATGATGTATAATGGCAGCTCAGGTGATGGAGATGCAGTCTGAAAATCAAGAGCTTAGCCGTTCAAATCCAGCTCAAGGCAGGTCATATAAGTGTTTGTGTCTTTGAGCAAGACACAAACTGGAAGTCATGCTTTTGTCAATTAGCCCCAGGGCAGTTGTAGCAGGAGAAGCTTATCACTGCATTGCAGAGGAATGAATGAATAGTTGAATAATACATTCATGTTGCGAGAGGCTTGTAATTTGAATCTAATCTGCTATTGTGTCAGGATTACAGAATTAATGGGGGGAAAAAAGTGAAAGACACTCACATGTCTTAGCCATAAATTGGTTTCCATTATTTGATTAACTTCATCCTGCAAACACAAACCATGTAAAAAAACAACAAGCATAACATTTACAAATGTGCGCTGGATTCCTGAGTCCCAATGATGACCTTAAAATGCATTTTAATATGTGAGAACGCAATGATTTCGCAGGGGAATGCAGTTCCTTTACCAATGCCTTTTTGCACGGAAACGCAATAGTCTTCACTGAGGTTGTGGTCTGAGCCCAGTCATGGGGCTCCAGTCAAGAGCTTTTTGAACTGCTTCAGGAGCTATAGTCTGGTCTGCACTTTCAGGCTAAGTATCACTCAAAACATGGACATTTAGCATACTTTTATTTATCTGCATGTTTTGGTTTTTACACTAGTTTTAAAGCAACTAGGTGACCGTGCTGGACAGCTCTCCATCCTGCAGAACCCAGAAAGCACTACAAGACCTATACAATAGATATAGCGTTCGCTCACAAAATTACTGCGTTCCCAGTATTTTCTTTAAGGTCAACAAGAGGGCTTGGCAGGACGTGGATGTTTTATGTTGTTTTATTTTTCTTGAAATTCTCACCACTTTGACCAGCTGAGATATAGAAACCTCGAACTCCACTGTGACTGGATCAGAGACATTCTCCACCGGTCGAATGAACTGATTATAACGCCTGAACAGCCTCCGAAAAAGTCTGTCCTCTGCTTTGGATGAGAAGCAACCTATGGAAACAAAGAATTAAAAACAATAACAATTAAAAACAAGCAAGACCTTGGACCTGGAGAAGGCCATAGCTTTAAGTGTAAGTCATGGCATTGGTGGAAGTAGCGTGCAGCTGGGAGCCTGCACAAAGGTCATGTTAAAAGCCCCTGGTGACATTGACGGCACAGAAAGAGCCACGCCCGTCCAAGCAGAAAATGCAGCCTCTCTTTGGGGACTACAGACTGTATCAGTGGGACTCAAGGCACACAATGCAAGTGGGCCAAAATATCTATCATGTCCTCTGCACCTCTGCCTTGCTGTATGGTTTGATAAGTTCAGAAAATTATCGAATACGCTGTAAACTGGTCAGTCTTTAAGTCTAAGCCAATTCAAATGCAGGTTCCCAAAAGTTGCACTTGAGAGTAACTTTAGAATGAATATGTGTGTTACATTAAACCGACAAAAACTGAAACATGAACGCAATACATACATCTCGATGGGCACAGTATAGTGTCAGCATGAAATATTATCTTTATCCCATATTTTTTAAGTAAGTATTTAAGTAATTTCTTTATTCGTCATTGTACAAGCGTACCACGAAATTGTGTTCAGGTGTTAGTCCAGAGCCACTATGACTGAGCTGCGCCCCACCACAGTGGCCCAACCTGACCAGCATGTTTTTGGAGGTGGGGGAAACTGTCGCACCTGGAGGAAATACCTGGCAGGCCCTGTTTCAGAGCGTGGTGTCCTGCACTGGTCAGCTCCACCTCCTCCTTCCTCTTCCTCCTGTGCAGCTCCCTCTGCTCCACAACAGTTTTTCCCCTATTTGTAGGAAGAGCTTAGCACTTAATTTGTTTTATTGTCCAGTGAATGTCCGTTAGCCAGAACAATAGAAGGCATGTGTGGCTGCTGTCAGTCTTGCCTGGATACCTCCTCGTTTTTCCCTTCCTTATTTCCTGTAGCTCCTCTTGTGACACCTCCACTGTGCAGCTCTGGGGGCTCTTGGTGCTTCTTCAGTGTCTCAGAAAAAGGAAATTTGTAGGTCTCAAATGTCTTTAGCTCAAAAGCTAGCGGTTTACTTTTCTTCAGGACCATTAATACATACTGTGTTCTGCAGTACAAAAAAAAAATCCACCGAATCCCACAAAAACACGGCAAAGACGTACAAAGGCATCCAACAAAACAACATGGAGCACATGAACGAAATACATACTCAATGGGCACAGTATAGCGTCAGAATTAAATATTATCTTTATCCCATATGCACTTTAATAAAGAAGTCTGCAGTTATTGCCTGAGGGGATACACTAAGGTAAACATCAGGTAGACAGACACAGTAGCTGGTTTCATCTGAAGGAATATATGAAGGATTGCTTTGGTAAAGTTAAAGGCGGCATTTCTGAATGTTAAACAGATCGCAAGCCTAAGGACAAGTGTCTATAAAATCAGGTAAAAACAACTTTATTACAACCATTTTTTAAAAGCACAGGGGACCATTGTTGCCCAAAGGCAGTCCTTACATAATCATGCCATCTGCACACAAGTGACCCAACACAAATGCATATTCAGACAACAGCGGAATACAAATGGCTATACGCTGTTGGCCGTTTGCATTCATCTAAAGCTGTAAAGTTTTCTGAGGTCAGGAATAAGGTGTGAAGCTTAATGGAAAAGACCTTCTCCTGAGACACTTTGCAATTCCAGCTCCTACCTCGAAAACTGCCCAGCGCTCCCTGATCTGCAGCTCTCTGGCTCAGACTGGAACTTGCTTAAGTCCTAATTGGGTGAGGGGAAGTGAGGCTAATTATAATCAGTCAATTAATTGGACCTCTTGTTCACAGGGACGAAAAAAAGGCTTGAGCCAATATTTTCTCTCTCCGTAGGCCGACGCTCGCGGCTAATGCCAAGTCTTTGTTCTGCCACTTAGAATCTTACGTGAACACAATTGATGGGAAGTTAATTCTAACCTTTAGCCTTTGACCGCACATTACTTTAAAGACATCGCCACTAACAACAATTAATCATGGAGGAATAAGTTGTACTCTTGCAACTGTCACAACAACTTCCACTAAAAGTAACCTGGTGTCTTGCCTTGCCTGCCTTTAATAAATGGCTGTGTATATTCCCATCAAACTGCGAGGTTACATTTCATTTCAGTAGCCCCGGCCACATGCTGTTTAAACTTCTTCATTGATGTGACAGTTCTTTCTTCTTTCGACGGCTCAAGCACAGTCGTACATCTTACACCCTTTTGTAGCCTAATTGATTGAGAATTTCCGCTTAATCGTTTTCCATCCTGTGGAGAAATCCTTTGAGCAGCGTGGACTGTTTCACTGACCGCAAACGGAGAAGTGGCCAGTGAGGGAGCTAATTACAAAAGCTATAAGACAAAGCTGACAGTGTGCAGTCTGCAAAAGGGAAAGATATAAAAGTAAGAGAGAAAAGACGGCGGGCAGCGGAGATATGATGCTGAGAACAAGCAGAGAAAAGCTAGATAGCGTGTGCGAGCTCTCCAGGGTTTTTGATGGCCTGACTGTGACATCTTGAGTGACGCACAGAGGACCCACAATGATTACTGTGACCGTCCTGTTAAGACTGAGGGCTCTTATAGCGTGTGTGTTCTCAAGAAGGGGTTTTAACGTGATATCTGCATGTTCCTATATTTATACATGTACATTCAGCATATGATTTTGTCAGTGATGCATGAAATCCAATGTTGTCTTCGTGTATCCGTGAGTTCATAGGAGCTCATGCAAAAGTGTCACGGACGCAGTCATTAGACAAAAACATTACAGTTGTTCGTGTTTTCATGAGGGAGTGGGACTGTCACTCTTCTTCCACAAAAAATATGTTGTGCTCTACATTATTCACTGTTGCTTGACATTATGGTCCTCGTTCTTTCATAGAAACATATCGTTCAAGCAGTTTACTTCCTAAAATTGGATTTAAGCTGTATGGCACTAAGTAAATCTTACAAAAAATTTAACTATTGCAACATACAAAATTAAAACTTATATATATATTTTTTTTTTCATCTTTACAGTATTGGTTGGTTGTTCTTCTTCATCCCATCCCAAGTGTGGGGTAAAAGGTAGCCTCCCTTACTAATTGTTATATTAAATTACAAATGATGAAACTATTAGTAAATAGATGCACAATCAAACTATACGACAAGCCTGGCCCGCCAAACTACATTCTTTTCCAATTCTTTACAAAGACGTGTAGTTTGGGATTTGACGTTATCTCGGCGTGATTGACATGCGGATTAACCAATCAGAGAAATGCATGGTCCCACCTGACGGCTTACCCGAGAAAGGTCAAGGTCAAGGTCAAGTTTATTTCTATAGGACATTTACAACAACCACGGCTGCCCAAAGTGCTTCACAACACAAACAGATGATAAAAACTATGAATACAAATACAAACAAGGCATAATAAACGTTACGTCAAAATCAAATTTAAACAAAAATACAATGGAGAAACAGAGAAAGAAAAACAAAAAACTGATTATAACAAATTGTATTGCATAGAAAATGACCACCTTCTTCTAAATAAACAGGAAAATTACTCTTCTCTTTGTATTCCAGGCGGGAGGAAGTTTGTTCTGAATGATGGCTACGAGCTTTGAGAGTTGTCCTCATTTGAGTGATGCGCTACAAACTGGCATCTGCGATTGGATCAATAAAAAACTTAGCTTGAGCCCCAGACATTCCTGCTGGCCAGGCTACTGTACCACAGAGGCCCAGAGCATCATCGTTGACGCCAAAGATAAAGTTTTACCTGCAGAAATCCTCCAATCCTTAAATGATAGTGATAAAATTATGATAAAACTTGAAGGGGACATTAAAAGGGCAAATAACTACTCCATGCGAAAATGACCTAAAAATAGCTTTGGGTCTCTGAGGGTTAAGTCAGGCCACCGTTTTTCCATACTGAGATTTGTCCTGACCTGAGCTTAGACGAGTTGATGTGTACCTGTCTGGTCTTTGTGCGTGCGCTCAGTCATGCAAAAAGATCAAAGATGTTGTTAGCATTTAGCCTCTCCTAGAAGCACTTTGATGTCCACACATGTGTGAGCGGTCGGTGGTGGTCGGAGGGACCGCTGGCGCAGATGTGAGCAGCCTCGCTTCTGTCAGTCTGCCCCAGGGGAAACTGCAACTACAACTGTAGCTTACCACCATCAGTGAATGCACCCCCCTCCCTTTCATGTTTCATGTTTCATTTTCATGCGCTTTGGGTGTGACTTGTGTCATATGAAAAGAGCTATATACAAATAGGATTCCCTTCCCTTCACAGCAATATCTTCACTTTACTGCGCAGATGTCGAAGTGCCCCTAAGGTGTTATTACGCCTCACAATATAGTGCCCTTCTTATCCGCTTAGAAAATTGACATGTTTAATTTTCAAATTCTTGGACCGTGTAACCACTCACGTATCCGTATTTAAATAAGAGAAGAGCTTGGTCGCTTCTAACTTCACCCCCGTTTGGCCCCATAGAGGAGAGGAGGAGAGGCTAAATGCTATCAACATCTTTAGTCTTTTTGCGTGACTGAGCGCATGCACAAAGACCAGACAGCTATGCATCAACTCATCTAAGCTCAGGTAAGAACATATCTCAGTCTGGAAAAACGGTGGCCTGTTCCTTTAACAGTATTTTCACTCCCGCTCCATGTTTGGGGGTACGCAGGTGATCACAGTAACCAATTCCATATCTCAACATTGACAATGATGTGGCTTATGTTGCAAGGATGCTGCTATACTGTGACATCATCTGCAGGCCAATGTTACGTCGCGATGTCAGCTAGAATCCAGTGATGTAGAAAATATATCAATACGTAAGGTTAAATAGTCCCCTGTGTGTCCATGTAGCCCAGCAGTGAGCAGACCTCAGCCCTGTTCTCGTGTGGCAGTACAGTCTCCACAGTTTGGGAAAGTGTCCCGGAGCGTGACGCGGTGTTTTCACAGCGCTCCAGTCACAGCTGCAGATAATTCAGCAATCAGTGCTAATGACTGACCCTGCAGAGAGGGGCAGAGCGCTGTAGGAAGAGTCTCTGCACATCTCAGACTGTTTTTATATCAGATCCTTTAATGTTATGCAAAAATCATCGAGGTTTTAATCATGTAGGAATTGTAGTCCAGTCAGAAGTCATTTCTGGAAAGGTTATTCATAGTGAGCCATAAGCCAGCATGTGTTTGCCCAACACATTAAAAGAACAATTACCATTCTCAGTGACTAGAAGGTGAGGAAAACCACATTAGCTCAGTCTGTAGCATGGCAGTTTATTGCTTACAAATGTTTGCTATTTGGAGGTTTTCTTTGCCTGCCGACTCAAATCTGTGTCTAATGCAAGTTCATTACGAAATGACACGAGACAAACACATTCATTGTTATTTTGCATTTCTTTGTAGCCGTATTGTTGTTATAGGGACAATAATTGACGATTATAAAGAAAAGCCTGGCAACAGGGATATAAATAAAGTCCAATGGTCACCTCATGTTTTCAGTCAATGAAAACCTTTATGAGCTTCAAAGCTGCCTAAAGGGAAGGATAAGTTTTTATTGACGTGCTAGAAGATCTTATATTGGAGCCAGAAGCAACTGCACACATGATGACCCTTTGACCTGGAAATAGATCCTGAAGTTCCAAGGTCGCTCACCAGAAGAGTCAAAATGAAGATATATACGGACAAAAATGAAAAAAAAAAAAGTGATGTTATTCTTATTTTCAATATGGGTTTCTAGCCGATCTATGGGCGTCTGCAGTGCATTGTGAATACTTTGGGGGAGAGAGAGTTGCAATAATCATGTGACAATCGCATTAAAGAAGATCCCGCAGCCACTGCACAGTCCCTAAGCGCTCGCCGGCTTCCACTGTATCGCCTTTGGGAGGGAAACCAACTGTACTGGAGCATTTAAGTCTGGCAGGATAAGTCTGTGATCTGAGAAGACAACTGCATACACGCCGACGTAGATCAAAAGCTCCAGAGAATTTAAACCGCTTGATACAGTCTGTAAAAAGAGACTGCTTTTGGAATTGATGAAAGCTTTTGAGTGGGATTTTGCCTTTAAAAAACGGTGACACAGTTGCTGATTCTTAAATCTTGTCTGAGGTTCTGATGTCGATTCAGCTGCTGTTTATTAAACAGAAGGGTCAGAGTGAAACCTAATGAGCTGTTGCATAACATTAAAATGATTAATGCCTCAGCAAGAAAAAAAGTCACCCCTGAACTTGAAGAATATAGTGCGATCATGTTTTTTTCCCTCGCTTGTCCCAGTTGAAATAATATCTCATTTCCTTTTACCATATATGGAAAGATGATGTATTCAAGCAACAATATCCCATAGACTTATAGAGAATTATGTCAACGTAAAACACTCACACACTATATACAGTATATTCTATTTTTGACTATGATGCTCAATCCCGTGGGGGGATCCGCAGTTCCTCTATGGAATATCCACATGATCCTGGAGAGCAGAGGACTATACCCTCTGAAACCCACTAATCGGGCCCCCGCTGGGGCACATGTGGTCTGTGTACATTGGCTGGACACTTATCTACACAAGCAGCCCTGGGCAAAACCATGGCCAAATCCACACATCCTCTGAACACTATGGTATAGAGTGAGGAGATCAAATGGGAAGCTTTCACTGCTATGGCTTAATTAATGACCCTTGACCGGCCACTTTATGAGGTTCAACTGTTCCAAGATAAATGCAATCAGTCCGATCAAGAGGAAAACGGTAAAACTAAAGCCAAGTTACATCTAACCATCAAAATAAAACAGGACTCTTATATACGGGCTATTGCAACAGAACCTTTTCATCCATTCCTGATCAAAACAGCAACACCATGGCTCTTGTTTGTGAAAAAGACATCTCTACTGGAGCTTACTGAACTGCAAGATTAATCTCACCAATTTCTACACGTGCTATTATTTAAGTTATACGTATATGGTCCTCAGCAAACAGGATTACGAGTCTTTGAGGGTGAGTAGTTTAAGCCTTCTGCAAGCATGTTCTGAAATGTCAGTGGCTCTGTTTAGCAGTGTATTTTTAGTTTTCATTCATCTCTCAAATGTTAATGCAACTACAGGCAGTTGAGAAGGAGTCTTGTTGATGGTAGCAATGAGAGATTGGCTGTTTCCACATGACACAAAAGCCAACCTAAGTATATTTACACAGAACAGAGGAGCATCTCTGAGCATGTAGGCATTTTGACTGACCAATGAATCGTCTGAGAAGAGTTGTACCGAATAATCTGGTCAGAGAGTGCAGAGTGGTGAAATCTTTTCAAAGTCTCCCAGTTCAAGGGCACAGCGACAAAGCAGCGACAAATCTCTCTACAGCACCAAAAGGATGTGAGCGGCTGTGGGTCTGAACCGCATAGTCACCCACTGGAGTCCCCTGATGCGGCTCAGGTTAGCGGCTGTGAGGAAGCACTTGACGACTGGAGCGTGACAAAATAAAGGCACTTAACACAAGTCTCCAAGGGGGAATCTCCAGGGGAACGCATGTAGGACAGTATAGGACAGTCACTTATTTACCTACACAAAAGTCATTTCTTTTCTTCCGTAAGTTCCGTAAGTTCCAGTAGGCTAGATCTGATTCTGTGCAACGTTCTTGAAATAGAAAGCTACCTATAGAAACTTATGCAACATATCCTATGTTCTCTGCTGCACGGATTCATCAATTGGTTTGCTGTTGAAAACGCTATTATGAGTCAACCATATTATAATGTTTTCCCAGAGGAAAACTCAAGAAACTCCTGCCTTGAAATAACTTTTTGTTTACATGTGTTGAAAGGAATAGAAGTTTTGAGTTCTTTGTTTTGCAGTGAGTCCTTTGGGACACATTCAAGGATCAGACTTTAAAAATAGTGCTGTGAGACTGCACTGGGGAGCGACAGCCTTAAAAAAATAAATGAAAAGGCATAACACAGAACTGTCAAAGCTGAGGCAATCCAGCTGTGAGTTAACAACTCGAACAACCACCCCCAGCCACCAGAGAAACACTTTCCTTTACATCTGACAGACAGAAGCTGAACGCTCATTTAAATTATGTATTGAGACTCCATAACCTTTGACCTCGGATGTGCACATGTGGACTGCTCGTTTCTGCAGACACTGGACTTCTGGAGAGCCCGAAATGAAACATGGGCGAATGCTTGAGCGCCAGCGTCTCAATCACAGATAATCAATTTGACAATGAAAATCAATGTCCAAAAAGGAAAGCAGTTTTGGCGTTTTCTGCGCCCACGGCTTCAACCAACTGACTTCACGAGTTAGATAAGTGTGCCCTGTTTTGGCGGAGATAACACCCACTTGTTCCGTTTCGGTACAAGCACAAGTTTTCAGAAGAGCTGAGAAAGCATTTGCATGTCGCATCTCAAATGGGATTAGCGAAGAGTTCTGCCTCAACGAGGCGTAGTGCACTTATGAAACTACTTGATAAATTTTTGAGAGAGAGCTGTGAGTTGAACAGCTTTATACCAATGTTATATCCTGTGGTTTACGTGTTTTTATAGCACCGCTTTGATTAAATATTGTGTTTTGGCCAGTTGGATCTAAACTTGCAAGCGATCCGAGCCTTACCTTGTGCCGTGAGGAGGACCAGCAGGAGGACGCATGACACTTCGGTGAAATTCATCGGTGCTGTCGCCTCGGAAGATGCACTTTAGGAATGATAAGCAACGCTGGTGATTTGAATCCTCGTTTTGATCAAGAGTTGTCTCGTGGAGCCGATAGATCACTGGGACAGGCTCCGTGCGCTCGTGGAGAGGCTGGAGCCGCGCTGCGCTCTGCCATGGACAACTTGCGCACCACATCCATCGCCTTCCCCTCCCCTCGCTGTCGCTTCCCACTCACCCGAGGCGAGACCCCACGACCTGACTCACGCTCATGACGCACGGCACGGGAAGTTTCTGATAATGAGGCAATGACAGCAACCTTCTTTACAAGTCACTAAGTCGTGTTTTAATTATAAAGTAGAATGTGAGATTACATCTTATAACCTGATAAATAATTAAAAAGTCAGCCTATGAAAACACAATTCCTTGGTTATTGCACCATTTTTAATAAAGATGTTTTAGTATCATGGGGTCAGGCTTGGTGCAGTAATTTAGATTAAATATTTATTTACTTTAGCCACCCTATTTACAGCAAATTAGCCAGATAAGACCTGGGCATCCTTATCCCCATAAGCTGCAGTAAACTGTTTAGAAGAGAGAAAATGGAGCCAGAGCACAGCAGCACTGTCTAAGTGATGCATAAGATAACTATAGAGGCCAGTCCTGCAGAAATGTGTTATAGCTATGTCCAACCTTTGAGCAAACGGTCGTATTTGAAAAATGTACTAATATACTACAGGCTACTGATATTATGTTTCAACATGCACTGACACTGATAAATACTCATGTGTATTGCATGTTGACCAAATGGACGGGGAAGGCTTTTTGCTGATTTTGTCATCAATATTTCATAAGATACAGCTTGCATGTACTCACTCACTGTCCTAGCATCTATTTGTACCAGGTCATATTTTAACCCAGTAAACTGATGTACGCCATTGGAGCTGCTTTTAACAAGAGGGTCAGATGTGTCCATTGCACTAAAGCCCTCACAGTCACTCTCAAGTTGGAGGCGGAGGGTGTGTCAGTGTGTTTGCCCCAGACCTGTATGTTTCAAGGTTAACAGCAGATGATGAGTGAGATGTCAACTGGAGCAAAATGACAGTGAATTTTCAGCTCAATTAGTCTTGTCTTTGTGGTGTTGACACAGTTATTGTCTACGGGCTTTGCAGGGACTATATTATTACAAACAATGAAAGAGGAAAAGCGTATCTGTAGCATCCTAATTCTTCATAAGGACAGGTGTATAGGAACATTTCACAACTTGCAGGCTCACTTTTCAGGGTCATGCTAGAAAATAGCCTGCAAGTTCATGATTTTAAAACAAATGTTATAGATGCCCCGTGTTTATTTCCCCCACACATGTCTGTTTATACACGTCACAGAATAGACGGAACAAGATGGGGAAGATACATAACTAGAGAAAGTGTCTAGAGAAAGGTTCCAGTCAGTTGGATGGATAAGCTTAAAGGGCATGATGCAGAAGTTTATTTTACTGATAAAAAAACAAAAAAAATCTGTGTATGGCTATTGACTATAGTAGCACAAAATACTATCTACAGCATGAAATCTGTAACAGATCAAACTTGTCTCTGAGCTCCAACTACCTTGTTTCCAAAATGGCAGCACATGAGCCTAATGGCAACAGGCACATGGTCAGACAGACCAGAGGGACCTCCAGGGCCCAGTGGAGCAGAGAAAAGGGCAACTGTGTTACAAACAGTCTGTGTCATCAGGACCGCCCAGACTGGTTCACTTCAAACTCAAAGATTTAGATCAAACAGTTGGTGGCTCGCCTTTTTTACTCTTTATATTATTTGTCAATGATACGATTCAGGTCCAGAATCATTTGCTAATCAAATTCCACTTAGGTACTTGAGAGGTGAGGTCAAAACGCTTGGTCTCTTTCTATTTATAATGAAGCATGTCAGTCTTTCTCTTTGGATTGTGCCGGTCACAGTCTCAGCCAATTGCCTGTCAGTCACCGATGAGACATCCAGCCGGTTTAAGTTGCAGCCCGTCTGTTCCATAACTTGTATAATTAAAGAGGTAGTGTCTGATACAAAATGGCATCAGATGAATCGTGTGTGCCTCCATGACATTCAAAACGAAAATGTAACTGTGTTCCTAAGAGCTGCAAGTAAGAGTGCACATTTGCATGTCTAGCCCTTCAGCGTCTCGACGTGGCATCGCATTTCTCTGGCGACAACTTGAAAAATCTCAGTTCCTCGTTTGAAATTCACTTTTGTTTTAATCCTGGAGTCGAGCCACACATGCTGTTAATTGTGATGCAACAGCTGAGTGGTCACGTTGTGGTTTACAGAAGCTGCCACCAGTGACCAATTAAACCCCCTTCACAATGCTCAGACCACACTTATCTGACGCAGTCCTGGAGCACATAATTAAAACTGCTGCTTCCCCACAGTTACTGTATGTGTCTGCAAGCCACTTACATTACAATGTTAGGACAACTTACTGTATGGGTTTAGCCTCTTGCTATGTCTCTGTTGTGTGCAGTTTTTAGACATTAACTAACCATGTCATGTTTAGCGGTTCTAAAACAGTGATACAGTGCAATTTTACACTTTATTCATTTGAAATAGAGGTGGTTTTATGAGGGGTTTTATAGTTTAGTTAGGATTTATTGCCAGTTTAAACTTTAAGGTTTAGACATGATCTTGGTAGGCTTGGCAGGGGCCTCTCTTTGCTTTCTGGGCAAACTGCATGGGTCAATGGCAGTTTAGCGATTGTCAAACAAATACAATTTTCCAAATGGCTTGAATGAAAAAAGCAACAAAACAGTAAGTCAGGTAAAATAGTTTTTGTCAGGTAAAAGAGGTTTGCTGTCAGTTTAGTGGTGGCCCCCAAGTCTTAGGTTTCCCCCTTCTGTGTTAGGAGGTGCTAAAGATGAATCATACTTTTTTTTTTTTTCATTCAAACCTTTATTTTACCAGGAAATAAATTCTTTCTTTTTCTTTTTTTCTTTTTGTATAACTAGATCCAGCTTAGCGCTCATTGCCCACTGTCTAAATCCCCTGCATCGCCTCAAACTCTCAGTGCAATGTCTCTCGTAGCCACTAGCGTGCAGCAGATGGCATTTTACCGCAGCGAGCCAGTGCCCGCAGTCTCTCCTGCTCTGCCTCCGAAGTGGACGTCGATGTCTGATCACGCGTTAATGCCCAGTAACATGGTTGGGGCGCTACTTGTGGTCTGTCGCCACCATTTAGCTCTCGTTTCAACTCTCTCAGCACAGTGGCTGCTTTTCACTGCAGCTCCACCTTCTGTAATGTAGGCTGCTTAATAAATATCGACCCCCCAAAGCTGGAACACAAGATGCAAATCCTAATGGGGACGTCCTGGACCAATATAAAGGGCAGTAAGGAAGCTCAAGTCATACATATTAAAGCTGAGACGTGTATAATGGGTCAGATTGTTTTTTTTATCTTGAATTATTATATTATATTATATTATATTGCTATTATTACTATAATGTTAGCAGTGTAGTTTTATATGGACCACACACATTTCAAATGCATGAGTTTTATTGTGCTTTGTCTTGCAGAGAGTATCGGTCTATTGATCCATGTGTGCTCCAGCGCTGCCCAGCAGACTGCAGAAGTCCTTTGTCTCTGCATTTATGACCAGGCTCCATCATCTCTGTCACTCTCCATCAAATCACCTCATATTCTCTTTGACCGACCTGTTTGTTACCACCTCTGTCCACAAGCCCTTGGAACTGGAGGCCAGTATAGTGTGAAAAGCGAAAGTACATTGATCATTTTGTTTTTATTCTTGTCAGTATCACCTTACAAAGAACTGAAAGTGCATCCATGCTTGGAACTAACTTAAAGTGAACACAACGCAATTAACTCTGGCTTTATTTTACTTTGTGATGTTCCGATCTGCTTTAAAACTAGAAAACGTGAACACATCTGACCACACATAGTACACTATCCATTTCTCAAACTGAAGAAATTTAAGCTCACAGCTCCAAATGAACAGTGCTTTTCCCAATCCTACTTTGTTTAGTGCTTCCCCATCTCCCTCAGCCTCATGTGTCTACTCTCCTAATTGAAATTGATGCAGACGTCGAGAGCCTAATTTATGAGCCACGCACACACTCACAGCACAAGAGGGGTCCAAATCGCAAGCAATAATTACTGAACCTAGGCCCAATTTAATGGCTGTCAGTATTTCTGTGGGATTACAGTACACTCATTTCCCAGCGTCAGACACTGATGTGGTGCAGTGGCTGCTGGGAGATTATGACGCTGCTCTGTTGGCGCCGGAAGCATCGAGAGTACTTTATGGTGGAAGTATTCAGCAACACATTCCCTGCTGTGAAAAAAACAGTACTACTCACATACTAATGTTTTAAGTGCATATTACGTATTAGACCTATTTCACCAACAGTTTGCTTATGTAATGCTTATTATATTACTTCTTCATTTGAAAAAACATGGAACATATGAAGAGGTAAACATCTGGAAAAACCGTGGCTCATCTTATAAACCAGGATTCAGGACTGTTGTTGTGTCGTTGGACAAGACATTTCACCCACCGCGCCTGTGTTTGATTGTGGTGTGTGGGTGAGTGGTTGGTGATGGTCGAAAGGTTCATTGAGATGTGCAGCTGTCGGTCGACCCCAAGGGCAACTATGGCTGCAAATGGAGCTTACCACCAATGTATGAGTGTATGCAGATCCCATTACAATGTGTGAAGCGCTTTGAGTGACCTGTCAATTAAGATGCCCTTCCCTTAACACATAACATTTTCCCAACATTTTTCTGAATGCCACTTCACTGGTGTAATACAAATATTTATACTTATACTTACATGCATTTCAGGAGTTTCTTTTCTGTTGTTTTGGTTATATCAATATCTTCTTTGCACACTGTATAACATTAGTTGAGAAAGTATTTATGTAGCAAAATACAATTTCAAATTCAATTTCTCCCCAACACTGTACATGACCAACATGTGCAAATGGAAACCTGCTGTGTGTCTTGAGTGTTGGTCCTAATCATCACAGTTCCAAGGAGCATTTATTATTTTGATTCAATGACCATGTAAACCAGCTCTCCTTTTGTTGTCTCGTTTATTGATTCATTTCAGGTCATCCATTCCCTTCAGAGTCACTTATTTCAAAACCTCAACACACAACACACATGACATCATGGCAAATGGAAAACTCTCTCTCTCTCAGTCCACTCAGAGATTATGACGGCTAGATTCTCACAGTGCACTTTGTTGGACATGTTGCCGGGACAGGAAAACACATTAGGACACTCTAATTTTGGCTCAGGTTTCAGAAAACACATAGTGGCAATGGAACCAGCATTTTACACTTAGAAAAAAGAATTTCCATAGAGACACAGTGCATTTTCTCTAATGTAAATAGTTGAAGGACAATCAAGATCGTTCCTCTCCTGAAAAATCGCTTTTTTATGTCAACTGAAGCTCTGTCCATCTCAAAGAGTGCACTCAGACTCTGTCTTTAGCAGGACATTTGTTTACAAAAGTGAGCATTTTCCCTTTTTAACTTTAATATTATTCTTGCATTTTGTAAGTTGCCATATAAATAACAGTGATTTAAACTATAACCAAAATAGTTGTGATTTTTCTTTTCCTCAGTAATTGGGCCGCCTCTCTCACTATATAACTATTTGTTTACTTATCTCACATGACACAACTGTGTCTCATATTATTGTTCTTGTATCATCATGTGAGGTGCTGTGGTAGTGAAAAGGAGAGTGAGATGCTGCTGAGGTAGTGCTGCCTTACACCCTCATACTGGATCTCATAAGTGGAAAACATGAGGATAGACCATGACCTTGTTTTTTGTTGGCATTTTAATCACCAAACCATTGTCCACAGAACACATGAAATTAGATAGAAAAGAAAATTTGGCTGAAAGAAGGGTGGGAAGAAAAAATATTTGCATCTGTTTTGAACTACGTCGTATACTTAACATTTATATGATAAGTCATAGTTTGGTTACAGTTGATTTTAGTGCTGAAAACAGTTTTGTGAAAAATCATGTTAAAATAGAGCACACGGTTATATTAGTCCAAGCACAATTTTCATCAGTCATCGGACAGAATACATATTGTCCATTGGCTTTAACAAGGCATGGAGTAGAAGTTTGTGAACATTGTAGAGGGACAACAGATCTTTGCAAAACATAAAGGGGAAGTCCTCGGAGTGAGTGGGCAGGTGAGATATCCAATACTGATATAATTATATTAATATTTAGACTTAAACAGTAGGGATTACAATGTAAACAAAACACAGTGTTTATTTGATGCATGCTAATACTGTCATGTGAAATTTATTACAATTTTAGCACACAAAAAAGACTAATTAATAATCAGTCAATGATCCATGGGAAATAATACAAAACCTTGTGATTATGCTGCTGAGGACATTGCAAAACATAGATCGCTACACAACTGAATTTGTTCAGTTCAGTCAGTTTTCTTACCATTATGTCCCAATATAGTATTAATATTGCCATTGAAAAATGTCTGAGCAGAAGCCCTGAGCCAGATCCCCCGCTGGTACGAATGCGTCAGCTTCCTGTGCGGCTCGGTTCACTTCCAGGTCACAGCGAGGGTGACACTCACGGTCCACTCCGCTCCATGTCCTCCACGATGGGAGTGTTGTAGCTCTGGAACAGAGGCTGCATGAAGAGGCCCATGGTCCCGATCACACACACCAGGACAAAGATCCACAAGAAGAGACGGTCAATCACCATGGCAACGTACTTCCAGTCCTCGATGATCTGCAAAAACAGATCTACGTTATAGTAAAATGACTGTTTATAAATTGTTGTAATAATGTCTTAAGAGCAGCGCTTAACAGACATTTGTGAAGAAAATGCTCTATCATTATTAAATGTACTGAAAACAGGGCCAAGCTGCACACTGGATTATTATGAGTTGAAAATAATATTTTCATTTGGGAATGTTGAGTATGTTGAAAGTGGATCTCTAAACTACACTAGCTGGGTCTAGACACACCCCGGACACGCTTTTGTGACAGTTCGTGTATCAGAGAATCAGCCTGAAACTTAAACTTAAAAGACACAGATGTTTGAACTGAATGTACAATTGTCTCATGTAAAAGCGCTTTGTGACTATGTCTGTGAAAGGCGCTATATAAATAAAGCTCTTCTTCTTCTTCTAAAAAGATTGCCGTTTTATTGATGAGAATCTACATCGTTTATATGAGTTGTCAAAACAGTCAAACAGAATAAAATCCAATAATTGAAACCTTGGTGGTTTTATTTTTAGATTTAAAAAGGGTTCCATATAAATATAGAACCCTAAAAAGAAACCTCTGCTTAACCACAAACCTCTGTAGCAACTGACAGGACATGTCCAGACTAGTCTCACAACATTAATTTGTGGAGCCAATCCTCCAATGGTAAGTTCGTGCTGAGATTTCATGATGTTCTCCTACGCAGACACGAGCAGAACCTGCAAACTCCACACAGAAAGGCCCCGTCCTGGTGGGACGAACCTGAGGCACGAGCACTAACCTCTGCAGTGTATTCTGCAACTGTCTGATCCATGTCATTCACACTGTTACCTTTGAGATAATACTTTGTGTTTAATCAGCCTGGACAAACCAGTATTGATTATGTACTCATCATTATACACATTCATTTTGTATATTAAAGGTGAATTATGCGACATTTTTGCATTATGGTGGTCTCTACAATGAGCCAGGATCAATTGTTTTGTAGGTTTTCTGGTGAGAGGGTCCATCAGCAGTGAAAACCTTCCAAACATTGATCCTGGCGCGTTGTAGAGACCACTGGGATGGAAAGTAAAGGCGCCATGCTGACCACTAGTACAGCCGCTGGATCACTACAAAGTCAAATGAGCATAAATTTCAGCTTTTCTTCCACATGAAAAGCTGCATAATGCACCTTTAACTGTTGCCCACCTTTACTAAAAAGAAACCTATGAACGGAGCAAAGAGGCGCAAAGGCGGAATCCACCAATGCAAGAGCCATATGCAGAATAAAGCTCCACCACTGAATGGCATGCTAGTTTTAAAAGGGGCTAGATGCAAGTTGGCCATTTTATGCTCACTGCTGCCACCTCAGGTCATACGTGTAACTGCAGGTTTTTTATTAAGCTCGTGCATGACGGCACTTCGGATCCGAATTAACAACTTTCTGAGTGACAGTGCAAGATTTTAGAGGCAGTTGTGGTGAATAGGTCTGAGCTCATTCTACACATTAAACTCTGTGTAGTCCCTTTAAAGGTGACTGTAACAAAGAAACAGCATCCATTTTCCCTCAGAAGCATGTGTGAAGGTTGATGGTCCTTGGCCAGGTTATGAATGCATAGCTTGTACTTTTGTTTTGAAATAAATAATAATAATAATAATAATAACAAATCTCGTTGGAATATTAGTAATCTCTACACTAACAAACAATTAACAGTTCATGTTCAACATTAGTTCAAACGAGAATATTGTGAATGTAACCAATTGATAATATTGTTGCCAAATACCAACCCCTTCATCGTCATCCTCGTTCTTCATCTTCGCTGCGATGTACCTGACTCCATCCACAGCGTCTTCCACATCGATATTACTCTTGAGGGTCAACCTCTTTCTGAACTCGGTGTTCTCTGACAGACCGCCCTTCCAGCCGTAGCGCTTGGCCGACTCTTCATTCACATAAAACGACGATGACGTCACCATTGTGGAGGGGCAACTTCGGTCCAACTTTTTATCTGTGTAGCAGCGGTTCTGGTGCTTTTTCCTGAACTTCTCTCTGATGTTTGAACTTCCCGGCCTCCTCATGAACAGGAAGGATGGAAGCCGGTGCAGGAAGACCCGTTTAACCCAAGGAGGCATGGTGTGGGTGCTGGGCGAGCGGTGGTGGACATTGAGCACACAGACACTAGTGACAATCGAGAAAGTGACCAAAACCATGGAAAACATGAGGTACTTCCCGATAAGAGGCACTGCGAGCGATGTGGGAGGGACTATTTTTGAGATCAGAAGCAAGAACACAGTTAGCGCCAGAAGAACCGAGATACACAGAGTCATCTTCTCACCGCAATCTGATGGAAGGTAGAAGACCAAAATAGCCAGGGATGTAATGAGGATGCAAGGGATGATTAGGTTTATAGTGTAAAACAATGGCTTCCTCTTGATCACAAAGTCGTACGTGATATCCAGATAGCGGATGTCGTCCGGGTCTTCGTTCTTGCGTCCAGGCAGAGAAACAATGTCCCACTCCCCACTCGGTTTGAAGTCGTCGCGGCTGGCAAAGTCACTGAGTAAAATGAGGTCGATCTCAGTGTGGTCGTAAGTCCAGGAACGGAACTGGAGAGTGCAGTTCTGTTGGTCAAAAGGAAAATCACGGACTTCGATCTTGCAGGCCGACTTGTAGATGGCGGGCGGAAGCCAGTTCACTTCACCGTTGTTGGAGACCACAGCGTTGGAGTAGAAGGACACTTCGTAGGTTCCATCAGCGCTGAAAGGAGAAACATAGGTTAATAACAAGCTAAAACATGCAGGAGTGCTGCTTGGATATCCTGGCTCTTTCAAAAAATCTAACTTTGGTGCTCTTCAGTGCAGAGATCAGCATTTGACTTTAAAAAGATACAAAACTGACGCACTCAAAGAGAAGCAGTACTGCCCTGACGAAGGCCTAATACGGCTGAAAGGCGTGGCGTGGGCAATGTTTTAATCTAATGGCCATGCTGCAATAAAGGCCTTTTACGAATACTTCTCTTTGAGTGCCTCAGTTTTGTATCTTTTTTGATCCCGAAATCATTTTTGACCAAGTTCCCTGAAGCGTTGTAGCTCAAAAGTAACGTTTATGGTTATTAACGCCTAGGCTTAATTTCAACCTGGATAGACTCAAACAGACAAAAGCAGCGATTAGGAAGATTCATTGACATGTATATTAGTTTTGGTGATCAGACCCCGGCGGTGGACATCGATGTATGAAAGTCAGTATGGATGAACAGCTTGTAGTTAGGGATGTCTTCCCCCGGAGCCTGGACACTGGTGGTGGTATGGAAGACCCGTGAAGCTGCAGCAGGTAGAAGCCGTGGATGGAAGAGGCGGAGATGGGGTGGAGGTGGGTCGCAACGCAGCTGGGAAGCGAACGAACCATGATTGCTGGGGCTTTAAAGCGGGACCGAGGGCGATTATTGTCTGCTATGGAGGTGTGGCTCTTATGCTGATGGCTGAGGTGGAGGTGTGGCCCTCTCGGAAGCAATCATTGGCTGGAGGTATGTGATGCTGAAATTAGTCTCCCAGGTTGAATTGCCAAAAGGTCTTCAATGGAGGTATTCATTGAAGGAATGAAGGTATTGCCAAAAGGTCCCATTTTGGTGTCATCATTTTAAATGACATTGATTCAGAAATGTTGAGGTTTGTCTCTGTGCTGTTTGGTATATTGTAAGCGGATACTTTGTGGCATTTGCGAAATAATAGCTTTGTTCTGGCGACTTGGCCGTGCAGCCCAAGTGCTTCCATATTGTGCATCTTGTAACAGCTACACAACTTCTTTTTAGCTAAAAAAGTTATCTTGTTTATTGTGTGCGTCCACAATTTTCCTACCAGTTGTTACTGACATTTTTGTTGGTCAAACCTGGTTTGGACAAAGGTATATTTTATCAGGGTCATTTTTTTCTTTTGTCATTATGGTTTTAAAGTAAACTTCACACAACCACTAAAAAATTCTGCCAGGGTATGTGAACTTTTGAGAATGTATATTCAGCAGAAGAAGTACCAGACTGTCTTGCTATTGATGGGTTTCAATAACATAACTTGTGTATTTGTAAATCAGGTAAATGTATTTGCTCAAATAAATTAAACTAAACTAAACTAAACTAAACTAAGGATAGAATAGTTTGTTTTGAGTTTTTAAGAACTTAGGGTTGTTGTTTTTTTCTTTGTTCCCACTTCACTTCATGGAGTAAGTCAGGGCCTAACCAAAATGTATCCTTATGAGTGAATGAATAATAAACCAGTGTGAAGCACTTTTGTTGTCTACAGGGGGCACTATAGAATCTATAATTATAGATTCTCTGGCAGGACAGGAGCAGACAGGTCATGTGAACATCAGGAACAAGCATAATGCCACAACTCAAGCAAACACGATGTCAAAATCTTTGTCCCCAGGGTAAAACTGGACACCACCATACCTCAAATCTGCTGAGACCACTTTTTCCTCTTCTTAGCAGGTTAGGACTGCAGCTGATGCATTATGGATAAGTGGTCTATCAATTATAAAATAGGTCAGGAATCCAAGCATCACACAGCTCTCTAATGCTTTGGTGGTGTATAAAAATGCAGAGTAATTAAAAATGCAAGGCTTTCACCTGCTTACGAAAAGCCCCGGTCCGTCCCTGCTACAGGCCACTGACCTGACATGGTATCATACAGAACTGCTGATCACCTCACATTACGCCTCTCATCATCATCATACTTTTAATGGGATCTTTAGCTGGACAGTGATCAGTGAATCTAATGCCTACAAGAAGCGCACTGCTGACAGGAACCTCTATACTGCGCATGCAATTGCTGTGTCAGGAACAAATAAGCATTTAGCCAATCAAATATTGAGAAAGGTACAAGCAGTGACCGGAGCCAAGAGTTGCTTGAACAACAACAGACACTATAGGACATTTCTATGTAAATCAATTATTGCATATTATAAAACATCCAACTCTGACTTGATTGATTTATCTTAGGAATGGCAGAAACCTGAAAGTGAAAGTCTTCGGTTCTTTTACTGGTATGCTATGATTTTACTTACAAGTATTTGACAGACCTTTAAACAAGCAAAGCAAAATACACATTTGTTAAGTGATGATGTCATTACTCTACTTCCGGGTCCAACGGAGCTTATTCACTATAATGGGATTCAGGTAAAGGATAATGCACGACGAGGTGTCCATTATCAGAAATAACTGGACGACCGAACCGGTTGCTTCCGCGGAGTCCAGTTGTTCTGATAATGGACATTGTGGATTGAAAATTGATTTTTTTTTAAGTCCTGGGCAGGAGTTATTCACTTTTTAATAAGTTTTGCCTGAAGGTAATTCCAGCTCAATTGTTTATAATTATTATGGAAACAGCTGCAGTGGATATGATGACTGTTATTTAACTGTTGCCGGACTAGTTGTAGCGGGGTCACTTTTTAACGGACGCCCTCTAGCCAATCAGAATCAAGTATTCACCCAGACCATGGTATAAATGGTAAATGGTCTCAACTTATATAGTGCTTTTCCACCTACATTAGGCACTCAAAGCGCTTTACAGCAAGGATCCACTCACCCATTCATACTCTCATTCATACACCAATGAACGCAGACACTGGGGGCAATGTGGGTGAAGTGTCTTGCCCAAGGACACAACGACAACGACGCAACTTTCAGGAGGAGGTGAGATTCGAACCCTCGACCTTCCGATCATGAGACGACCCGCTCTACCATCTGTCGCCCCATAACTGATTTTAATCTGCTGTAGAGCCGACGACAAGGCTCTTTCTAAACATCTGATCACACAGAAACATTACATTTACTCTGGATTTTCTTTAGTAATGCTTTTCTGACATTAATTATCAAATTATTTTTCTCGTACACAATGAAGGCTTATTTTAAATATTAAAAAAAATCTTAATTTTGCCTGGAGAAATGGTAAGATATATTATTCTAATTAGGTGTAAAACAGTTTTTGGTCTTCCATCTGTTTTTGCTGTGTTTATCTATGGAACTCTCAACTGTTGGACTACTGGAAGTATCTTGCTATTGTTTGTGATGTCATTAACAAACGTATAGAGACCATTCTCATTTTGGTTGGCAAATGAGCCGTTCACAATTCCACCCACAACTACAGGGTTCCATTAGATACAGACGGCATCTCGTCATAGATACAGACGGCATCTCGTCATAGAAGGGGGCGTGGCTTCGCCGAGGGGGAAAATAGAATCTTTAGAGAAACACAATTTGTCACTCTTTTTAGCCATTTTCTGGTGGAATATAAACGTATTCATCACATATAAATAAAGTCAAGTGTAAATCGGGTCCATATGGATATTTTCTCACAGCAGATTGTTCAGTAGAAGTGAAAAAACAGCAGTTCTAGCTCGCGCTAGCTAACCGTTAGCATTAGCCCGATGCTAACATGTAGCATCAAGTTAGCATTCTCTGTTATTTATGTATTTATGGACTGTTGAACCACTTTGCTCCTCCCCATGTGTCTGTTTCTTTCTTTAGTAGAAAACTATATTCATAATTCAGCATTTGTTAAAGTAGTTTTTGAATAATTAGAGAAACTTTAGATTTTTCTCCAAATTGTTTTCCCCCTTAACTGTTTTCAAACATGACCATATATGGGCGACTCCAGAGATGCCGTCTGTATCTATAGAAGGGGGCGTGGCTTCGCCGAGGGGGAAAATAGAATCTTTAGAGAAACACAATTTTCCACTGTTTTTAGACACTTTCTGGTGGAATATGAACTTATTTATCACACATAAGTAAAGTCAAGTGTAAATCGGGCCCATGTGGATATTTTTACAGCAGATTGTTCAGTAGAAGTGAAAAAACGGCAATTGTAGCTAGCGCTAGCTAACCGCATTAGCCTGATGCGAACATGTAGCATCAGGCTAGCATTCTCCGTTATTTAAATATTTATGGGCTGTTGAACCACTTTGCTCCTCCCCCATGTCTCGTTTTTGAATAATTAAAGAAAGTTTAGATTTTTCTCCAAATTGTTTTCCCCTTTAACTGTTTTCAAACATGACCATATATGGGCTATTCCAGAGATGCCGTCTGTATCTTATCACATGGTTGAGAATGGTCTATTAACAGATTTTGTCCCGGCACACTTACTTGTTGTAAAGGACGATGTCGGGCAGCCAGATGTGCTGTGACGGGAGGCGTATTTTCTTAATTCCTTCATACTCTTCTGGATCCCACATTAACCTGTAGTCATTCCATACCTGCAAATGAGCGCAATGTTCAAGTTTCAGTTGTTAGCTGTTAGAAACAAGCTTCCTGAGACGTGATATTGCAAAAAAAGAAGAGCAGCAACCTGTGAGAGCCAACAGTTCGTGGTCATGATCTGCTCTCTCTCATTCTGAAAAAGACAGACACTTGTTTACATGCGGCCTGTTTTCTTTGAACCTGCACATCGAGTCTGTGTTTTCTCACCACGTTGATGAGTTGAGCCAGAGACACCTGGATGTAGATGGTGACCTGTTGGCTGTTGTTGACAGCGGGTCTGATCAGCTTGTTGTAGCGCTCCGGTGACAACAGGTGACTCACCAGCCTCTCTTCCACATCAGCACACAGGGCAGCTGCAAACAACACAGAGTAGATCATAATGACCTCCATACAACAAAAATACTGCACAGTGTTTGGAAAAAGATAATAAAGAAATCTGTCAGACAAATGACTGAGTTACAGAATGTGAGTCACAGAAAAACGCTGCTTTGCCACAAATTGGCCGTGAACATGAGGCACCAATGCAGAGTAGCCAGGAAAACCCGCCCAAAATATCTGAAAAAGTGGCAAGGCTAGATTTTTGTATTTATTTTAGAGCTACTGCATTCCTCCAATGATGCCAGACTGCCCCTTTCTCAAGCTCTGAGGGTCAGTTCAAAAGGTGATTTTTTTTTCCTCCTCAAAATCAAAGCTAAATAGAACCTATTTTACATGAAAAAACAGCTTAACCAACACCTGCAGACAACTTTTTCACCAGCGAAAAAGCTTAAAATCCACCCAATTCACCTGTAAACCTTACATCTAAGGAGCATAAAGATACCAACATGTAGTTTTACAATTAATAGAGAGGTGGATTTTAAATGTATCTTTAAATATTATGAAACTCCTTAACTTTATTAACACATTTGTAACATACTAATTGAAGTTAAACTAATGAATAAGATGGTGCTTTTATTTTGGTGTGCTGGATCGAAACAGGAAGTCACTTCTTGGGCGGCATTGTTATGATTTGAAGTTATGCACAGAGTCAATTCTTCAGAGGAATGTAGGTTTCACCACTTTCAGGGAGCAATGTTGTCACGGTGATAAAAAAAACAACTATAAGACACACACAACTAACAAAATTGCTTTATTTTCAAATGCACTTCTGCCTACAAATGTCTGCTTCTTTAACACTCAAATTTAATTCCACTATTAAATAAAAATGAATGAAGCTGTTGGATAATTACTGACAACATGTCCAAAAGCTTTATTCAGGATGTAACTTAGCTGGAGGAGACATCTGTGCCCATATTCAAATGTAATGAGAAAGTCTGTTTTTCATTATTGTCTATGTGGTTGTATCCAGTATTACTGTATTTCTATAATATCAACATGAAAATATCCACTTTCACCAATTTGAAGAAGCTTCTTGGTAAACTTATAAAAACTAATATTATTTTTATTGATAACAAAGCCAACATGAGTGTGGTGTAACCATGGAAAGATGTTTACATCATCGCCAATGATACAAATATTTTCATATGTAAATAATGTTTCAAGGCTTTCACTCGAGTGCTGCATTATTTAAATTTGCAGCAGCTGCTCAGTGGCCTGCAACAACTGAATATGTCTTCCAGGCACTTGGACGACACAAACACGACAGCGGCCTCGTCCAGGCCACGGGCCGCTAACATGGATCGAGAGACTGCACTACAGGTGTTGGCAGAGGACGTGCTCTCAGACCGAGACTATGACGGGGACAGAGATTTAGTGTCCTGCCTGGTCAAAGGATTTCTCAACCAGGACTGGAAAGCCTTACAGGAGAGACAGAATGAGGTGAGTCATAGATAAGATGATAGATTAACTTTGCATCCCGTCACAATCACGGGCCAACAGGTGAACCCCTCACAAAAAATCTGAACACAAATCAAAAAGTTTCAAAGTGCCCAATTGTTCTTGGAGTTTGAGATTGAAGGTTATAATTTGAACGTTGCCATAGAAATGCAATGTGGGTATAAACTATCTAGCTAAAAACTATCTAGCAAAGAAGTGGAGAAAAGAGCTGTGGAACAACTCTTAGCTGTTGGGTCACCACAGGGAATTCACACTGTAGTGTTCGAAAGATTTTATGTGAACGATAACTCCTTTGGCTTATCATGTGACAGGAAACCTAGAAATCTTGGCAGTTTTTACAAACCAGTCCAGAGCTTGATAAACTGAATAAATCAAAATTTTGCAATAAAATTTGGGTTCTTACTCAGTCACTCCATACTCAGTGGTGGTAAGCTACTGTTGTAGCCACAGCTGCCCTGAGGTAGACTGACGGGAGCGAGGCAACCAGTCTGTGCCATCGGCCCCTTCGACCACCACCAACTACTCACTCAAATGCTACATTCATGATTGCCTATTGTACATGTTTTTAGTGGTATGGGAAACCAGAGTACCCGGAGGAAGCCTACACATACACGGGGAGAACATGCAAACTCCACACAGAAAGGCCCCGTCCGGCCGGGATCAAACCTGGATTAGAAAACTAATGCTTTGCTTATACAGAGATATATTATCAAACGTTATTTGCACCTTTATGATGTACTATTATGTAATTTCCTGAAATTACTTTCTCGATGCCAAAACAGTTTAAGATCAGGGTTTATCAGATGCTAAATGTATTTATGTGTGCAGTTCACCGAAGCCCAGGTGACTCATGTGATGAAGAGGGCTTTAGGGGTCATGAGCGACTTGGTGCTGTCTCTGGTCCCCGCCATGCAGACCCAAGAGCTGTCCCAACAGCAGGCCCAGGCCCAGAGCAGGTAAACTGATATCAGATCACAACATTTTCTTTTTCACTATTTCGTTAAATGATGCTTTAACAGAATGTTAATTTTGCAGATCTGTTAATCTAAGCAAGAGTGTACGATTTGTCAGCCCCTTAAAGTGCGATGTACAGTTTTTGGAGACAACCACAGAAGACGTCATGTGCATCATAACTGCAAGTTATGAGTTAATCCATAGTTCGGAGCAGAAGGAGAGTGATGCTGGGATCATCCTTCAGGCTCTTACCTCCAGTTTCGGCTGCTTCACAAACCCCCCACAAACAGACCAGGACCCTTCAGTGCCAGGGTCTGAGAGCCACTTTACGTATGACCCACCTGTGGACTGCTGTACCTTCTTTGACAGGGCATTCTGGCTTTGCACTCATAAAATCAAAGCCTCTTTAAATAGGCATAAAGGCCACAGTCTGACTGTGTGCCCACAGAAAGTGACCACTGAACTCTTCAACGAGGAATTTCAGAGAAGCTGCCAAGATGAGCTGAAGACGTTTCTGCTGAGAAACCATAGGCTTTTACATCACTCTGAAGAACAGGTCTCCTCAGAAAGAGTGACGGCTGTGGCCTCTGAGCTGCTGGACACGGTGATGGTCTCTGCACGTCAGCTGTGTGAGCCTGTCACGGCTCGCAAGATCAAAGTGTCAGAAGAGAATCTTCACAAAAACGCACTGGATTTGAAATGCGATATAGATGCCATACTGCTGAGATTTTTCACACAGGACGAATTAGGGAGTAATTTCAGTAATGAGGTCCTGACGAGTCTGGAGGACACTGAGATCCTGAGCGACAGCAAGTTAACTCTCTTTGTAACACTTCTCATAGACAAGGTTTACACAAAATACTATCCACGGGATGTGAGTGAGCAGGAAGAACTGGACCCTTCCTTTAAGGCCCGTTCTTTCCCAGAGGTCAATAAACCTGATGAAGAAGACACTGAAGTGCTCCCTTCACAGCGGACGTGTACATTTGTCACTGAGGCAGTGACATTCTTGCTAAAATCCCTTAGTTTTTCCTCTCCAAACTCAGAAAGTGTCGACGGTTCAAGCAGGGCAACGTTGCTGCCAGATGATGCCCTAAACTCTGCCATTTCAGCTGATCCTGAGCTGGAGCAGCTCATCGCTCGCTTACAAAACCTACAACCAGAGCTCTTCTAACAGCGCCATGCTGTGCCATGCAGTACCAAACTAAATAAAGCAAAGATTGTCCTGAACATGCACTAGGTCGTCTTGTATTCCATTGCTCTAAATGACAAAGTGTTTTATCTGGAACTATTACAGTAAGGCAAGGCAAGCTATAGCTGCACACCTCAGCTTCAGAACTGATAGAGCCTCTTGGATGAGAGAAAAGACTTTTAAACACATGGATGACTGAAGGACAAAACAGACAGTTTGTTGTAAAAATAAAAAAACAAAACTCATAGAAATGTAAGACAGAATTTCAACTGGTTGGTTCAATCAATCAACTCAATACAATTGAGTAATACTATTCAATTCATTGAATACAATTCAATAATGAAAACATTAATTTTGATTACCCCAGTGCAAAGAAATAGCACAAAGTGGAACAATGTTGTTTTCCGCAAGTGCCTATATTTGATTGTATAGTGTTTTTTTGTTTTGTTTTTTAGCAGCACATGAATCTTCAGCTCTGAGCTCGTACCACTTGATGCTACCATGAAGCGAGCATGACATAATGAGAGCAATTTGCGTGTGTTCGAAACAGACGTTGCGTGTTCCTTCACTGCTTGGATCAGAGACCACGCTGAATTTGTTGACACTTCGAGTTGATTCAATTATGTCTATTTGACACATTATGCATGTAAACTGTAATACCATAAACATGTGCGCACGGAAAACCTTGAGACAGGTTTTGTCCATATAATGAATAACAAATGAAGTGATGGGATTGAAACAACAGTAAACACAGCTTCAGTTTGGTTAAACAATGTTACTGCACAACTCTGTTTCAGACCTGGTGGGCTGATAAGGCATTTGAAACATCTCGTGTGACAATTTTATCCATCCATCCATCCATTTTCTTCCGCTTTATCCGGGGCCGGGTCGCGGGGGCAGCAGTCTCAGCAGAGATGCCCAAACTTCCCGATCCACACACACCTCCTCCAGCTGTTCTGGGGGGACCCCGAGGCGACACCAGGCCAGCTCGGAGACATAGTCCCACCACCGTGTCCTGGGCCTTCCACGAGGCCTTGTCCCACTAGGACATGCCTGGAACACCTCCCGCGGGAGGCGACCAGGAGGCATCCGAAACAGATGCCCGAGCCACCTCAGCTGGCTCCTTTCGACGTTCGACGTTTTGACAATTTTAATCTGTTTTAATCCAAGTGTCAATGTCAGCTTTATTTATATAGCACATTTACAACAACACTGGGTGCCCAAAGTGCTTCACATACACGTTACAAGTGTCACCTTGGAGGCTGCTTGTATATCTTTCATATAGGGTAAACTCATAACATTTACTATTGTTAATTGTGAGCCGAGATGAGAGGTAGCAGTGGAGATATACATCACACACTCCCGAAGTGATTGCTTTTGTAAAATAGGAACATTTCAGCAAGAAAGATGCAAGGTTTTTTAGTGGTCGAAATTTCTTCATCTTTTTTTCCAAACAATAATCTCGCCAGCCTCTAGAGGTTTATAAAGCAATATTAAAGTGTGGAAAGACCTTGATATTGCAATTGACCTGTACAGTGTTTCAAGAAGTAAAACATAAAACAGCCTGATGCCGTTATTCATGGGCTTTTCACCTTCCAACTCCTTTTCTGTGTCTTTTAATTGAATGCTAAATGACATACCATCTGACATGAACAACCATCCAAATTTCGAATCATGAATCCTATAATTTCTTGTGCCATTAAATAAGTCGTCAGTTTGAATCATCGTGGAAATAGTCATTCATTAGATGTTAATCACAGTGCTCGAAAATCAAACGCCTCTATAATGTTAAGCACTGATCATTCAGCTTTGATCCTTTGCTGAATATGGCAGGATTACAAATGATTGTCTATTAAGGTTGAATCACGGCTTTTAATCGCTGGAGGAGCTTTGATTGCATAGCAGCTTATTGGCTCCTGGTGAAGGCAAGTGCAAGTTGATTTGAACAACTTCTCCAACTGCCCTGGAAACAGTGTTTAATCAGAGTAATGAAAGACACACCAGCCCAAACTGTAAATAAAGCCAGTGCTATCAGACGTGTGCCAAAGAGGGGACTCAGATGCAGCATTATTTTGGGCTAAACGTGGCAGTGGAACCAGAGTATAATGTCCGTGATTGGGATGGGGCTTTGAGGAGACCGGGACGGGGCTCATCACACATGTATGCACACACTCTCCCTTCTCCTGTGCGCCTCGCTGCACTTATACACCTCAATTATTCATCTCCGCTAAAATAAAAGCGCCATCATCTCGCAAATAGACTAAAACACAATGAAGGAAATACTTCTCTCTTTTCTTAACTGTAAATCCATAGAGGTACAGTATACGCAGATCGAGATACACACACCAGCACAAATCGACATCTTTTATTTGAACTTGTCGTGCGGGAGGCGTCAAAATCTAGGGCATCCAGATCGCCAAGCACAATAAGAACCACATCCGCAAGCTTCATTTTTAGCCCAGAGAGGTTCAGCAAGTTAATATTTCAAGACTTTGCCATCTGTAGTGACCTCCTGGAGGCCAATGCTTTTTGGGGCTTCAGCTGTCGAAGGTTCGGCGCTGGTTTCTTAAAAGCTGGAGGAGTGTCCGATTCACATCACAACATCAAGCATTCATATTTCCCATGTCCAACTTTACGCCTGACTAAAGTAGGATTTTTTGTGCCTCATCCTGGAGACGACATTACAGGTAACAACGCTGGGCCTCAAACTTGTTAGTCCGGGCAGTAGCTCCGGTGGTGGATTCGAGTGTAGTCCTTGAGCATGACACTTCGCCCGCCTTGCCTACATATGTGTGGTTCCATTTTACGCGCAATGTTCTAATCAGAAAATAAACTATTTGAATGAGTGTGCAAATGAAAGCCCACACTGCGGTGACTGAGAAGATCCATGGGAAATGTTCTGATGTGAACTTCATTTTCATGTTCCAAAGAAAAAGCGATGAGCGGCAAACTCATGTGTGCGTGAACATTTTATGCAGTTTTGGAAAGGGCTTGTGGCAAAAAAAGCAGCAGCAGCGGCTCTACCCACCAACAGCTCCCGAGGGCCACACACAAGAAGGGCAGGGCTGTCGGATGAAAGATTCAACTATCCCAAGTGATATTGCGTAATGAAGACTGGCATTATGTTAAACTATAATGAAACTAATGTGTCATGTCTCATATCGGCAGAACGTTGAATAGCCTAATGACTTTTACTGATAGGCTATAACCGTTCTTTACTAAAAGTCTTAGGTTTCTAAAAATGGCAACTATGGTAACTGTCAAAATGCTGATTTTTCAACTTGGTTTATGACTAATATCTCTGTCATTACTTGGCCTTATCCAGATGAAACAAAACTTCCAAAAAAAATCAATGCATTTCTCCTTCAGCACATATGAAAAAAGGTCCAATTATTTTGTCATAATGGTGTCCACACTGCAAAAATTAAATATCAAGCATTGGCTTAAATGACTTGAATTGAGGAAATGTATCTTGTTTTTTGAGCGGTTTTCGCTCATTTAGACACTTTTCCTGATCGGACCGAGTTTGCTTTGCTTGTTTGAGGACATTTCAGACCAGTTCTAAGGTAAATCTCGCTTGAAATAAGAAAATAAAATTGCCAATGAGAAAAGACCAATTTTCTTACCCCATTGGCAAAGAAAATGACCTGAAATAAGGACAAAATGTATCGAAACGAGTCAGAAACATCTCAGAACAAGTGAAATAATCTAGGACAAATGCCCAACAACAACTTACCTAGTCAAAACAACTAAAATTTGGATTATTATGCTCCAATTGAGATGTTTATACTGATCTAGTTAAATACTAAAGGGGTCAATTTTCAGAAAGACGGGTGTCACGTTAGTTAGTAGGCTAAAGGAATTAAGCCAAAATATTCATGTGGAAGCAAAGAAATCATGATCACGTTCACCATGAGTAGATTCTCTGTTTAGGAATCTCTGCCTCTCTCCTTTAGACTTACACTGGTCCCTGCTCTACATGAACGTAACCTATTCCAAGCCTTTGGGCATTGAACCTCCGACCGACTGGTTTCATTAGCGATACTCCAATTCAAAAACAATATAGTCTAGATAGTCTGTGTTTGTTATAGCTATAGTTGTCCAATAGATCCTTTGAATCAAACTTAACTTCAACATCTAACACCTGGAGCTCTTCACGCAATGAGCGCGTGTGAAGAGGATCAAGTCGGTTAATTGCAACGGGCTGAGAAATCACGTGCACGGTCTGACGCAGGGAATCACTACTTAGCCTCTGGCGCGCGTTCAGCAACACGTAAGGTGTCATAAATACAGGATCTGAGTGGTTGTCATGACGCGGTGTTAACATCTCTCTACATTATCCGGACATAACAGCAGTTTTATGTGAAGTTCAAGCTACTTCACGAAACAGAAAACTCGGGGTCTTAAAGGTGGCGTTGTCCGTGTGGCTACTTACTTGCCACGGTGAGAATCAGGAGAACCGGGATCGCCTTCACCGGGACCGCCATGCCGCCCCCGCTCCTGCGCCTCACACGTGCGTAAACTTGCCAATCTTTGTTTTCCTCCGCGTCCGAAGTACAAGAAGAGTCGAAAGAGTGTGATCACCGAGGTGTCACTGCGCGGGGCAGCTCCGGTCGAGACATGATGCACCACTCTCTGATCCCTCTGCTTCCTCAGCTGTCCCAGCACGTCTTGTGCGTAGACGCGCTTGTGGGGCGAAAGGAGAAGGGTTTTCTGTCGGAAAGTAGATGTGGATCTAACGGAGTGGATCACACACCGGTGCTTGCAGAAGCAGTCATTCTTTATGGATAAAAGATTTAAGCGCCGGTCTCAACATGGCCCTACCCGCGCAGTGCGCTGCCCCACCGGGGGTATGTGGTCTGCCTCATGCACACGAGCGATAAGATGACTTCAGGGAACTTCACAGAAACCAAACTCCTCCTTCTTTAATCAAACCTTGATTCTTCAACAAGTTCATGATAAATTATAGGCTATTTTTAACAGGAAGCAATTACTTAGTGTCAATACTATATAGGCCAAAGTCAAAAGTTTAAAAGTTTGTTTTGAGTGAAACTCGATGTGGTGAAAGTTAAACCATTTGAAGGTATAACCACTGTTTTAACCAGTATGACTTATTCAAAGAGAGGGAGGGCATGTAAAATAAGGTCAAGAATACATTTATTCCACATAAACCCTTGCAATACAATTCGCTCATTATTTCATGCAGATGTTGTAATGTAAGTCCCCATTATCTACCAGCAAATGGTATTAAGCATCCATCACTCTCCATTACTGCCACATTTCAGCATCCCCCCCTCCCAAAGTCCTGGGACGTCTCTTCTAATGAACATTTCCATTGCATCCTAAAAGCAGGGGGAGCAGCGGTGAGGGACAAATCCAATCAGAGCACTTAGAGCTGACTCTGGTCTCTGATGGAGCAGTGTGGAACGCACAGGGAAAGAGTATGACAAAGCCCATTGTTATACGAGACAAAACTGTAAATACTGTCCATAACATTTCAGACCAGCAAACAAAAACGTGTGGAAGATATCATTTATTCTCAGTTGAATTATCTAAAAAAAGATAATAATAAAAGCCCATTTTTTGTCATGTCATTTCTCTGTGGTCAATGTGCTCTTTGAAAAGAAACTTACTGCATCAATTCAAATTCCCTATTTTCTCTAAAAAGGAAAACTCACATTATGTCTTGGGGCTATTTTCCATGTATTTCTTGTATTTTCATTTCCCCCTGACCTCTCTTCCTCCAGAGACAGGCCGTTAAACACTCATCTCATCTGTGTTGTAAATT
This sequence comes from Gobius niger, assembly GCF_951799975.1. Taxonomy (NCBI): domain Eukaryota; kingdom Metazoa; phylum Chordata; class Actinopteri; order Gobiiformes; family Gobiidae; genus Gobius; species Gobius niger. Next base: position 18,544,505 of record NC_136856.1, on the reverse strand, counting down.
TCTGCTTTTTTGCATGAAGTTGGTTTTATTCCCTCGCTCGCTCCCCCCTGACCTGCCCCCCAGGCTCCACAGTCAGAGACAGTGCCCCATTCTCCGCCGCACAAATGTAATCATGATTTAATTTCACTTGGTTACATTTGTGCTTCGAAATGACAGTTCCAAATGGGGCTTTCTTTATTCAGGACCGGTGACTTGTTACCCTTGTCCTGATGGTGGCTTTGGAACCTTTTAACAGATGGCATTGACACTGTTCACTATGCATCTTCTGTGTTTCTCATCTTTCTGCATCTATGCCTCCATCATTGTCCTATTGCCTCCAGGTTTTGTTCTCACGCCTCAGTCAAGTTTCAGGAATTATACCCCACTGGTTTGACTGCTCATATTATCAGCTTCCTTTTATCACATATACTGTGTGTGCTAATGTTTTCCTTCTGGGTATATCCCTTATCCCAGTGTGTACTATATGTGTATATCAGACACGTGTAGTACAGGACAACGCCATACACTGATGTGTTTAGAGAAGACGATGAGAGTATATTGGGGACAGCAACATGTTTTATTTATGTATCACAAATATGGGGAAACTTCCTTAGGCACACGTTTATGCAAGTTTACCAGAGTATGAAATTGAAGTGTTCAATTTTCAAAATTTCGCTTAAAGCCTTACAGACCGGCTCAAGTTCCACAAGTCAGCTAAGTACCACCCCATGGGCCACCCTTACGATAAAGTCTGGACACAGTGTAAATATATTTTAAATGTGGCAATCACAGCTCAAATTCATGTGCTCAAATCTTAAAGCAGTACTACTTTTTACTCAATAATTGTCCGTTAGAGTAAACACTACGCTGACAGAAAAAACAAAGGGAGAGAGGGATATTGTACATCCAATTACACAATGAGATCATTTTTTTCACTCAAACTTGGCTGTAAATACTGTTTAAGTGGCGCTAGCCCGCAGTTAGCTTTGCCCGTTAGTTGCAATTGTGGTTTTCTGGTCAGAGACACCGGGGGAGATGAAAGACCCCCCCAATCATCCCATTAACACTTGTATTACCCCCAGAAGGACTACAAAAAGGATTTATTAAAGTAAACAGGTTACTTGGTACTGCTTTAAGTTTGCACTGTGGTCAAAATGTGCAATGCATTATATGACTTTGGTGTGTCCTGGAGTGTGTGTATGAAATGACTGCTCCTCTTCAACAGTGCCCTTCTATAGCGTCTAGTGTCATCTTTACTGCAGGCTAAGACGACTCAGTGCTGCTCATGATCAGCTACAAATACTTGCATCCCCTTTAGAGGAGAAATACAACGCAGCAAACAGAATGTTAAGGTGGACTTCCAACAATTGTTTGTTGACATTGTCATTATGTTGTTTACATTCATAGTACTTATTAAATGGTTTGTCAGATCAAAATGTAGACGGTCCAGTGTTTTTAAGCTCGAGGCATGATTCGTGCAATTTATGAATAGAGGAAGAGGAAGTGTGAAATTTATGTTAGACAAACATTTGGCATAGAATATACTCATTATAAATTATATGATTAAACAGTACGAAGTCACTCTTTCTCCATATTCTATTTTTTTGTTTTTCGTGGTGAACAGTGTTCTTGGAAGTATTTTTGAGTATTTGTAAAATGGAAAAAAAGACGACATTTTTTTCTCATATTCAACAAGGATCACCAATATCCCTTGAGGTCCATAAGACGTCCCAGCTCCTGTTGCTATAGTGTCAGGGATATTTCATGTCTATTCAAGAGTCTATTCGAGCAGAAAGTACAAGGATGAAAGCCAGAGTGTCGCTTTACATGTCACACACTTTCCATATGGCCTCAAATAATGTTCATGAATAATAATGGCCTCTGACCAAAGCTCTTCTCCAAGGACTCTTTACAGAACAATCACAGAAGGCCTGTCTTTTTCTGCATAATTTTTCATAGTAACATATTAAAATGAGGTCTGATAACAACTTTGGAAAAACACATATGTTACAAGTAAGATGAAGGTATAAAATGTAAAAGAAAAAGAAAAAATCAAAATCATCTGGCACAATCTATTATAGAAAACGCAATCTCAATGGCCGCCGCCTGGGCGCCGCCATGTTTATTTCCCATACCGACTTTGAAGCTAAGCAGGGACGGGCCTGGTTAGAACTGGGATGGGAGACCGTTCCTCGGATGCTAAGCAGGGAAGGGCCTGGTTAGGACTGGGATGGGAGACCGTTTGGGAACACCAGGAAGCCTGGCGACAGTACTGAGTGTGTGCGTGGTTGGTGGTGCTGCTGTCCGAGGACAACCCGCTGTCACAAAAACGCGAGTGCACGAGATCTGACTGCCGTGCGTGTGCGCGCATCCAAACAGGCCGATGTGTGTGTGTGCGCGTGTGGGTGTGTTCGTGCGTGTGTGTATGTATGTGTGCGCGTGCATCCAAACAGGGCGATGTGTGCGTGTGTGTATGTGTGTGCGTGTGCGTGCGTGCCCAAAACCTGCTCAAACACGAGCCTCTAATCACACGCGCTGCTCCGACTGATTTATCCTCCGTGTGAGTAAAAGCGAAAATGAAACTACAACTTAACGAGCGCATGGCCTGCACTGCATAGTTTTTTTTCTTTTTTTTTTTCTTTGCTGCTGTACCATTTGTTTTCTATTTTGCTTTCACGTATTGTGAGCCCAGAGGTACATTTTATTCTAAAGCAGCTTTGAAAGCATTGCCACTTTTATTGTAAGGTTATGAATACTGTCTAATAACGATCATTAGGCTATTTCAGTTCACAACCTACTCATTATTTTTTTTATTGTACACTACCGTGATGCACCAAGCCACGGGTCCTGCACCGTGAACCGAACCGTTAAAGCTGAACCCCTAATATTTATCAATAATTATTCCACTGTCTCTTGAATCCTGTTCCCCGAGTTTAGCGAAAATATTGTCGTTGTAGTTAATAAGAAAGGAGCACGGGTGCATCAAACACTCCAATTGCAGTTTGTTTGAAATTGTTTTTTGCCTTCATTCTTTTACTCATTTGTTGTGGCCATAGTTTTTGGAATGGGTTGGGAACCACTGGTCTACAGCTGAACTGTGTGACAGGTTGGACATTTCTTTGTAATCACTCTTAATCTCAGATTATCAAATGTGGAGACTAGGCCCGGCCGAAGGCCGGGTCTCAGCTAGTTACATTAGAAAAAAGAAAGAAAAGGTGTCACTGCAAATGAGTTGTTAGTTTCGTTATAAATATTCTAAAATGACGCTCAAACCAAGGTCTACAACCACACTTAGGAATGCTTCTGTTTTTATTTGTTTGTTGTTGTTCTTTTGTGCTGTTGTAAATGCATCTATCATTTGTAAGGTACAGTGTTCATAAGGTGATATTCTCTGTGAGCCGCTTTCAGGCAATGGACAGCTCGAAAAAGTAACCTGGTTTTAAGATGCCATATGTGGTCCTCTTTTTCACCTCCTAAAATCAAATCAGAGCCCAAATCTGATTCAGATCAAAGACCATGGAAGGATAAAAGTGAGTTATACCACTGAGGAGATGATGATGGATAAATCAGACCTCTTGAACTCAAGAACATCATTCATAAATCCTTCATAAATCACATGGTTTCAACCAGAGTTTTGTTTAGTAGCTGCACAAGTCAAGTATTAAAGGAGCTATACTTGATTTTTTTTCTCACTATGGGACGAAATTTGTTTTGTCTTCCTTTAGTATATTGTAAATTCAGACATTTGTGGGTAACACTGTAGATCAAATTATAAAGCATCTGTATCAATTTCATGAACTTGCAGGCTAGTTTCCTAGCATTCTTGTGAAAGTAAAGTGACCCTGACAGATGTGAAATGTGCCCCTGTATAAACATGCCCCTGTGAAGAATTGGGATGCTACAAATAAGTAAGGAATATTAGGGATGAGTTTGTACCCACACCAACATTTCAATTTAGTGGCTCCCTCTTTCATTATTTGAAATGAAAAAATCAGGTATAGGGTCTTTAATAAGTATAAACTGTAATACTTTATATTGAGAATGGACCCCACTACAGTCACAACTGATGGGGATCCTGAAATAAATAAAATGATAAAAATGCTGCCTGCAGAAGTGCTATCATAAATCTGCTCTCATATGAATTGCATAAGATCCCCCTTAAGCGGGACAACAGGAGGCGGCCCCTGGGAGCCCTGGTGTCCTGTACAGTGTGTACAGTGTATCATATACATGTGGTTCTCTGTCCCTCGGAGCTCATGCTCCTCAGCTCAATGTGTCAAAGCGATGGCCTCGTGCCGGTGACGGCGGCTCCGGAGCTGCTGGTTCAGTCTGTCTCGCTCTGACAGTGATGGACTCTGACAGCGCAGAGCCTGATCACACAACTACAGCAGCCAGCGCCACCACAGAGAGGGAATCCCACTGAAATAAATATCACACGGCAGCACGTGACAGAGGGAGACAGTCCAGGACAAGCAGACACATGCTGACACACACTTTTGATACTCTAATGTGTGGAATGATAAGATAAGTGATTACCTTGTCGACAAGTGGTAAGTTTGAAATGAAGCACAGAGATAACAAAAAAGGAAAAAATGTATACACTATTTTATTTATGTATTGTGTAGAGGATACAGACGAAACAATCAGTCCTTGTGTTTTGGACTGGAACAGGGCAGATCTAAAACACCTCTGTTGTGAATTTGCCATTATCTACAAAAAAATATATGCATGAATACCAAAAAAATAAGACAACTCAGGCGACTCTCGTATCATTAAAGATTCATCATAGGAGCTCGACTATTGTTGACACATGGAGAGGCAGAGGCAAGATGGGAGATTGTAAAGCGAACCAAGCCCAATGTTATTTTTTTGGGGTAACATCAGCAAGCCACAGTTATGGGCAGAAGCGGAAGTCTCCTGTCGTTCTTAACGTTTGTTTATTTGTTTATTTGTTTATTTATTTAGAAGAAGGAAGTTAAAGGAGTGGGTGCACAGAGAGGACAAGGAGTGGAGACGAGATGCATAAGTAATCCACAAAAAGGAGGTGCAGTGTGCAGAGCCACACAAATGTAAGAAAGTGCGAGGAAAGTTAAAAACACTCGGCATCGGAGGCAGCAGCAATACCGATATCTTGTCAAAAACACTGGCGTAGACTAAAAAATTGCAAATGTGAAATTAATTTAGGGAGAGCGTTGTATCACCAAAGAAGTTAATACCCTTGCATAATCACATGTTGGCCCAAAGTCTCATTTTTCGAGGGAAAGTGGGGCTCCATAAACATTAGGGCCGGGACAATCCACTTTTGTCACGATCCGATACATTTCACGATACACAGGGGCCGATTGCGATACAATAAGTAATTATGATTTGTAATATGTTTACCTTAAAATGTATAAAAAGAAAACAGTCATGTGTCTAAAGTTTATAAAACCAATGCTATTTGATAGTTATTGAAGTGTTAAGATCGAAAAGCGCATTAACACAAAAGGTAACAAAGTGCTGTTACTGGAAAACAAAGGAGTGCAGGATAAAAAGCCTCCAAACACAAGTATTGAAAGTATTGCGATACCTGAAAAAGTATTGATGCACATTGTATAGCAGCACAAAGTATTGCAATCCAAATCCGATCCCATATTTTGTCCCAGCCCTAATAAACATGTTCACATTTAATAACATAAATGCATAAGAATCACACAAATGTGGCATGACGACCTGTTCTTGGTGCTTGAGTCTGAAATGGAGGCCAAAGTCTCAGTTTAAGTCCCACTGCTGGTGCACACTATAGCCAGGCACCTTACTTTACACATGTGTGTGACTGTGATTACTGTCAAACCACCTAATCACGCTGAGAGACATCACCACAAACCAAAGGGAGAACAATGACTGTTCGACCCCTCCAAACACCACAAAACCCTCACACACGTAAGGTGTATGGGGTGTCTGAACTGGGCAGAGCAGTCCAACAACCATCGCTTAAAACCAAAAGATTTTTACATTTCATTCCATACACTCCTATGATGAGCTCAGGTTTAATTTTAAGGCAAGCAAACGTACACATTTTTTAATCAAAGAGTTCCTAACGAACCAGGACCTTCAGCACGCTCTGGGGCGGTTTGCAGCCGAGTGTGTAGCGGCCGGGATGAGGATCAGCGTCTCCAAATCTGAGGCCATGGTTGTCCACCAGAAAAAGGTGGTTTCCCCTCTTCAGGTCGGTGGGGAGTCCTTACCTCAAGGAGTTCAAGTATCTCGGGGTCTTGTTCACGAGTGAGGGACGGATGGAGCGTGAGATCGACAGACGGATCAGTGCGGCGTCAGCAGTGATGCGGTCGCTGTATCGGTCTGTTGTGGCGAAGAGGGAGCTGAGTCGGGGGCAAAGCTCTCGATTTACCGATCGATCTACGTTCCCACCCTCACCTATGGTCATGAGATTTGGGTCATGACCGAAAGGACAAGATCGCGAATACAAGCGGCCGAAATGAGTTTCCTTCGCAGGGTGTCTGGGCGCACCCTTCGAGATCGGGTGAGGGGCTCAGTTACCCGGGAGGAGCTCGGAGTAGAGTCGCTGCTCCTTCACGTCGAAAGGAGCCAGCTGAGGTGGCTCGGGCATCTGTTTCGGATGCCTACTGGTCGCCTCCCGCGGGAGGTGTTCCAGGCATGTCCTAGTGGGACAAGGCCTCGTGGAAGACCCAGGACACAGTGGTGGGACTATGTCTCCAAGCTGGCCTGGTGTCGCCTCGGGGTCCCCCCAGAACAGCTGGAGGAAGTGTGTGTGGATCGGGAAGTTTGGGCATCTCTGCTGAGGCTGCTGCCCCCGCAACCCGGCCCCGGATAAAGCGGAAGAAAATGGATGGATGGATGGAGTTCCTAACGTATGTATCATTTCAACCATTTGATTTGAGGGAACTTGCAATAGGCCTTCAGGCAAATGGATCTTACTAAAAAGAGAGCAAGAGTGTAAACTAACATTATTGCCAAAGATTAGGGACATCCAGATATGTCATGGTGGGTGCTGGAGGAAACAACTTCCAGTGAAATCTGCAGCCATTACAACTTACATCATCACTGGGGCACTACCTCAAACTGGACAATACAGACACAATGATGAAAGTTCTTAACAAGCATTTTATTTAGTATACAGTTCATAGATTTATACAGTTTTGTATATATATATATATATATATATTTGTTTACATGTAACACTTGTGCCACTGCAAAAATCACAGACAAAATTATTTTTTGTCAAGAACCCACAAGAAAAGAAGTCTATAATGTGCTTTTTAGTGGCATGGAGCGCTTTAAATGAAACGGCAAAACACCAAGGAATGATGAGGTCACGGTCAGGTAGAAAAACATTCATGTGTAAGGTTGATGATGATAATAATAATAATGATAATGATAATAATAATAATAATAATAATAATAATAATAATAATAATAATAATAATAATAATAAGAGCGGCAACATGGACCCTTAGTGTCAAAATGATGGAACCATTTCACTCAATATCTCCCATACAGTGCATTCAAACAGGAAGTAAACAAAACTCATGCTCCAACACTTACACCTCACACATACGTCAGTACCACAGCCTGCATCAAAGGGACGTCCCACTTGGAGCTCCACATTAGTGGTGCATGCAGATGTACTCACACACTGCTAACAGTGAGGACTGCAGAAGGAGTTAACCAAAAGGAGACACAAAAGATGCACACACAAAATTGTGCCACTAAGGACAGTCAAACATGACACAAGAAAAGAGACAAAACGTATGAAGGAAAATAAACAACAATGAAAATGGAAAGTGCTGCACAAAGGGCATGAGCGAAGAGTGAGAAGAGCTCATGTCAACAGACAAGTAACCGGCAGTGCTGAAGGTCTCTGACATGTAACAAGTGAGTGGCTCCCTCTTGTGGTCACTCTGAGTCTCTCTGTACTTCTGAAGCATCAGCTCGACAAATGGGACACGTCCTGTTAGCCTGAGGTCAAGACAAAAAGAGGCCCACATCATATTTTAGATCACCCCCAGAAAAAAATATAGTAGGACACATTTTTAAATTACAATATAATCAGTATTTATTCTTCTATATCTTTGTAGTAGCTTTTTAAATTCTGGGAGCTACGAACTGACAGAAGAGACTGCTATTTTATGAAACTATTGTCTATCATTTTAAATCTATTAGTATAGTGAAAAATATTTCATCAAAATCAATTTGCTTACTCTCAGCCACTTGTCCACACACTTCCCATGGAATTCATGGCTGCAGGGCAAGACTCGAAGTAGCTGACGAGACTCGAAATCACTCATGCACACCACACACCTACAACAAGAGAGGTTTGTGCTTCGTCAGACAATGCAGGTTTGAATAATCATGGAGAAACTGAATGATACGTACAGTGTTTGTTCAGATTGATGGTTATTGGGGTTGAAACGGTAAGAAGGAAGCTGTTCAATGTCTCCCTTGGTCAGCCCACGGAGTTTAGCCTCTCCCAGCCGCTCGGCCAGGTTTAAGAGGGCCTAGAGGAGACCAGCAGGTATTATTTATATGTACATCAATCATTTCTGAGCAAAAACATAAAAACAAAAATCACCTCATAGTTCTCCACTTCTCCATCATCAACATCCAGTTCGAGGCTGATTGCGGGGCCTGTTGGCTGGACTGGCAGCATTGAACTGCAAAAACATTAGTTCTTAATTGTGAAAATGAACTGAAATGAGGAAAAAACTAGAATGGCTGGTATGACTTACAGAAAGTAAGGCAGAAGGCTCGGGTGGTAAGGCGATGGTGGCAGTGGTTGTTGCGAACGATATCGTCGACCTGGGATTCGCCGTTGGATGAAATTGGGGTAGGACTGGGTAGAAAGAAGTAGCACACTCGGGTCATGACAAGAGGCAACCTCACACAAAATTAAAAACACGATGAAGAAACTCACCACTCCAAAGAACTCCTGTGGAAGGGGGTCATGTGACAGGAAGTGAAGCTGGGTGGGGTGTGGTGTCAGAGTTGGGTGAGTTGCAGGTGGGTAGTGGAGACCTGCCCCCAGAGACAGGTGCTCTCCAAGCAGCTCCACGTCGTTCTCTATTCTCTGTAAAGGCTGCAAGTGACAGTCAGCTATAAACCCTGTCTCACCGAAAAAGATATACAGGTTCACAAAAGCACTTACGGATCGGGCCTGTTGTGCTGGATATGGCCCAAACTGCCCAGGCTGGGGCAGGTGTGCTGCATGGTGGGGCAGATGAGCTGGAGCGTGGGGCAGGTGCGGGGGAAGAAGGAAGGTAGGATCGCTGGACAGCAGTGACGGGAATGGATAGGGCATCGGTAAATGTTGCACTGAACAAGTCTGAAGGACCTTTTCAAGAGAGAAAAGGGAAGTAAATAAACATCTTGATTTCACAGTTCTATAATGTTCCCACTGGTCACTCACAGGAGGAGGGACACTGCAGACGGGATAGTGCTGTCCGCTGAAGACCACAGAGCATGCTGGGATCTGCTGCGGGGCAGAACGAGGCGGCAGGCCAGGAGGTGCGCCGGGAGGAGACACAGGGTACGGTCCTGGGGCGGATCCCTGAATATGAACAACACAAAGCCCATGTTATTGTTTGAGAGCAGCTACTGTTACATCGGGTGGTACTCTGTTACATTTACTCAAGTGCATGTACTGAATGAACTTTTTAAATAACTGTACATCTTAGAGTAGTTTAATCATACATGTAATATTATAATGAAGTATCTGTACTCCTTGAGTAATAACATGACTTGTTTCACTGAGAGCAAACCTTAAAGTGGCAAACGTTTCAATTTTGATATAAAATAGATGCAGGAACTGTATTGTGTAATACAGCGGTTCCCAAGTACATTGGAAAAATATATATTTTGAAAGGAAAAATTAATTTTCTTTGCTCCATTATACAAGTTTAAACCAGTATATAACCTACAGTCATTGCTAGATGTCGCTTTTTATGTAATTTTAGTACTAAAATCATGACAAATTCCTTTGAAACGGAGATTTTCAGATCGGTAAGGGAGCCACGATGTTCTGGACTTTGGGAATGGCTGGTGTAATATATTATTATTTATGTTTTTAATATTTTTTCAAGCATTTTCTGGGAAATGCTTCTGACAAGTAAATCTGACTTCTTGGCTCAAAAATGTTTTAATATTTGTGTCACTACTTTTTACTTCAGTATTAGAAAAACAAAAAACACGCACATCCAGTCTGAATAAGTGTGCAGGATCAAAGTAGAACACAAGGATGAGAAAAAAGGTGTCCGCACAACTATGTAGCTCCCAAAAAGTATATATTACTTACACACCATACAGTATGTAACGTTTCGGGCATTGGTCCTTCCTGCGACTTTTTTCTCACTACTTCTTACTTCAACTTCAGTACAATTATTTTAAAAGTATTGTTACTCTTACTTGAGTAAATATTTTGGTTACAGATCATCCCCAAGAAAACAGTGGAGCCATTGAAAGTGAATCACAGCTGACCGTTTTCAATGTGGGATTTAAATATGGGGGCATCTTCAGAAGCATAACATTCACAAAATGTTAAGATTTTTTTACACATGTTAAATCTATCCAACAATTTTCATGAGGGCACTTTTACATCTGAAAGTCTGCACCAAGGTTCAGACTTAGGAAGTAACTTTATGTTTCTCACCGTGCCCCTAAAGTCCAGACTATCAGACTTTTCCTGGAGGTGGCTCAACCGAGAGCAAATACCTATTTCAGTCTGATCTATGTACATACAAAAGAGACAAATATTGATATTACTATCACGGTAACATCAACTATATTAACATGCAGTAGGTGGTTTTGCGACCAATACTAAATTGCTTTCTCATGGATTAGTTAACCTTGGAGGAAAGCGAGAGGCATGTGCAGAAGTCAGCTGCTGCAGCTGAAGAAAAGCACAAGCCTAGTTTACTGTATTTTTAAACCACTCTGTCCTCTACTTGTTTTGCTCATTTCACATTTTGTCTTTTTGGATTTAATCCTAAAGTCCCACAATCACTTTTATGCAACACAGAACCAGACAATGGTCCGGGACTCCAGATCAAGACGACCTTTTTTTCTGGACCAAAGACTAGTTGTTTGATCCGCAGGAACTTTAATCTATAAATGTGTTTGTTGGCTCCATGACGGCAAGAAGACAATTCGTATTAGCTGGACTAATATTAAAATTAGTGCCTCACAAAACTAGTCATATCGATATGTTATAACATATTTTAGCTAAAAAACACAATTACACAATTAAATAAAAAACACAATTAAATATTGTACCTGTTCATGGAGGTCCAGGACGACACTGCTCTGCTGCTGGGATGGGTGCGAGTGTGGGTGCAGAAGTCTGGGAGAGATGTTTGGAGACTGGTGCAAGGGTCTCGGAGATGGGTTTGGAGGGTGGTACCCGGGTCGGTCATCATGGCCGGGCCCTCGAGGCGGCAGCTGGCTGTAGGGGAGGTAGCCTTGAGGAGGGGCTGGGTGACGGTAGTTCTCATCCTGATGTGCAGAGGAGGAACCGTGGTGGGGGGCGTGGTGGGGGCCATGGTGGGGGTGCATGTGGTGGTGGTGGCTGTTGTTTCCGTGGTAATGATGGTGACTGTTGTGGCTGTGATGGTGGTGTCGAATCATGCGGTCTCTTCGATTGCGCTGACGCCTCATTGGAGGGCTAGAAGAGAGACGGAATAGGCAGAACAAGTTATGTCAAATCGAGGCATATAAAATGTGCCGTGTCCGTGTGAATGTGCGTCGATATATGTACCTGCGGCGGTTGCGAACAGGCGTGTGGCATCTCTCTGGCATGTAGTGAGGATGAGGTCTGCGGCTTGGGGGCAGCTCCCAGGGGCGCATGGGGGAAGAAGGGGTGGAGGCGGGGCCAGAGCTCAGATCCAACATGGACTGCTGAGAGAGACGCTGCCTTTTGGGGCTCGGGCTGTCATCCATCTACACAGGTTGAGAACAACACAAGAACCACTAGCCACACCGTTTACAACAGCCTCTGATTCTAAGCAGAAACCAAACCAGATGAAGCCAGTGTGTTCATATTTCATACTTACCTTGTCCCGGTCCTCGCTGTACATATTATCTGGATGAAAATGTAACACTCCTCCTGGAGGCCAAAGAGAAGGGAAGCATATCAGATCAGATGGGACTCAGAACAGCATCACAAGACACATGGACAGATGCTCGCTAAATCAACAGAAACTCTACACCACCAACAGTGCAGCTGTCTAGCTTTGATTTCTGTCTCACAAGAGAGTAAAAGCCAATTTGATACAAAGTTTCTACAGCATACATAACTTGGTGCAACATAAGAGGCATATTAGGTACCATATGTGCAATCTGGGCACATCATGTGGCCTTGACAATGCAGCCCAAAAGGAATGTCCTTGAACTCATCTGACTCCACTCCCCCCTTAGCAGTCCCCAAAAACCTTTAATCAACAAAAGCAGGGCACCAACTCTCATGCAAGCATCTTTGTGTTTGTGCATCAATTGTGCGTCCAGCCCTTTTCTCTCCTCAGAAAAAAAAAAAGACAGATCTGAAAGCTACCCACTCCCCTTTCTTGTCTTTGCGACACCACTCCAGAGCCATGTGAAGTCTGCTGATAGTGACAGCTCAAAGACACCCCGCCAGTGGCTTTACAGAATAGAGGAGACAGTGAACGGACTAGCCAGCAGAAGCCCAACATACAGAAAACTACATACTCTGTTTAATTGACCATAACTTGAACTGGAGGGTCTACTCCCTTCCCTTGGGAAAGTACCCTGCTAATGATAAATACTCCCTACTACATATTAATTATAGGGCTCAACTATCTGAGCCTTATTCAGCTTGTTAAAGACATTATTTTTCTTAAGATAGAGATATGTGTTGGATTATGGGAATTGTATCGTGACACATAATATGTAGTAAAGTTGTTGACAATAGTCAGCCCTAGATTGAAGGCGAGGGAGTTGAGATCAGGAACGGGTTCTGCGGGAGGATACAACCTTGCTACCTTCAAGCATGGCCGCTTGTAAAAAACAGTTTATCACGGCAAACTGTAGAGTAGAGGTCAAAATCAGGGTTTATACAGGCAGCAGCCAATACTATACTTTTTAGATAAGCCTTTAAGATAATCTCACAGTGGAGAAATTCACTTGTTAATGCCACAATTAAAAAAAAATCCGTGCATATTTGATTTCTTATATTTTATGACATTTCATCAAACGGGAAACCTGAAGCGCACAATTACAGCAACTGCAGCTGAACGCGCTTTGGACCATCTTTTCTTTACGTTTTCGACAGCCATATGCAGTAGAAATACGTGAGCAATATCATTATTTCCCAAGAAATTTAAATGTAATACTTTTGTTTATGCCCCGCGGAAACCCTGGTCAATTTACAAGAGTTTTGAAATCCAAGAAGACTACGTGATGAAGAAGAAGCCTGATGTATTGCTCATCTTCTATCCATCAATGCATTCCAGATTAATAAGTCTTGATTGGTGACTAAATACACTGTAACACTGTACAGGACGACACTCATAAGTTACGTTCCTATTTGAGTATTTTTCATGCAGTGAGTTAGGACTGGGCGATATATCGATATATTTTTAAATGAGATATGGACTTTGACCATATTGTGTATATCGTGATATTTCACATTCAGATAAGCTATTAAGTTACCATAAAGAAACAGGTAATCTCAAGCTGATGTTTAAAACAGTTTATCTTAAACTGAGCACTTTATTTTGTTGTCTCTTTATGTATAAATGCTGCCATCAGAAAAAAGATGTATTTAAAGCTTTGTTATGCAGTGTTCATGTCTACATGTTATAGTGAGTTTTCAATAAAACTACTCGTATTTAGCTTTGACTTTGACTTAACATTTCATTTCACAGCTGTCACTTTGCAGAAAAAATATCGGGATTAGGGCTGAAACAACTAATCGATTAATCGACCACTAATCGATTATTGAAATAGTTGTCAACTATTTTAGTAATCGATTAATTGTTTTCTAGTAAACACAGACTTAAAAGGAGCAAAAATTACATGAACATTTTTTTATTTTTGATGGAAACCTACTTTGTTTTTCAAGTTAGGGTCTGTAGAGTTTTGTACATTGAACATTTCATAGATATCTGTCTGTGTCTCATCCAATTAATAAAGCAGAACTGGCCCTACAAAAACACTTTACAACACAGTTTAAGTTTACTCCATCAACATGTCCTCAAGAGATGCCACTTTAGCTTTATGTGATTAAAAATAAATGAAAAAATACATTTTTCATACACCATTCACAGCCTAGCGATTAATCGTAAAAATAATCGGTATATTAATCAATTACCAAAATAATCGTTAGTTGCAGCCCTAATCGGGAAATATATCGTATATGATTATTCAACCTAAATATATCGGGATATGACTTTTGGTCCATATCGCCCAGCCCTACAGTGAGTTTTGGTCCATATCGCCCAGCCCGACAGTGAGTTTTGGTCCATATCGCCCAGCCCTACAGTGAGTTTTGGTCCATATCGCCCAGCCCTACAGTGAGTTTTGGTCCATATCGCCCAGCCCGACAGTGAGTGTGCATTGTTGGATCATTTGTGCTAATGATCACTGGAAGCTTTGTTAAAGAAAGTGCCTGTGTTCAGTCAGCAGAGGTAGGCTAAGCCTGTCAAGCGGCTCTACCTCACCCTCCCCGAGGCAGTATCCGTTATGACTGTACCTACAGGGCTGGGGCCCCTGTTTACAGAAGCTCACCTGCACCGGGATGATGTCTGTGGGGTCCATGGGACGAGTGGCGTTGCGTTCCCGCTGACAGATAGCTCCCCTGTGCGTGCTGCTGGCTCTCCAGGTGACTGCGGCCGTGATGATGAGACGCCCAGCCGGGATTACTCTGCTGCGGGTAGTTCACTCCCCCACTGGCGTTCATCAGGCCCCCATTACCCGCAGAGTTCCCACCGCTGTTCACACCGTTCAGACCGAAGTGATAGAAGCCTGAGCGGGACCGCGAGCGCGTCCTGGGGGGGTCCATGGCCGGGAACAGGGCGGTGGGGCAGGGAGGCGTTATGGGGGGATCAGCCTTTTGACACACGCAGGACCAGCTCTTCTTCTATTTGTCTCCCTATCCTCCTAGTTACCTCGGATGGCTAGGTACACAGGG